>NW_027555625.1:377685673-378243173 GCF_003287225.1 Phascolarctos cinereus
TGTCAGAGAAGCTGAGGTTGAGCAAGTTGCATGAAGGAAGAAACCAAACATGAAGACAGAGAAGGAGAAGGAATCTCATTGATCCTAACAACAACCCAGTGAGGCAGGTTCCTCATACTACAGTGAGGAAACTGAGGCTGAGAGAGCTTAAATGGTTTCACCAGAGTCTCATAGCTCTTAACTGTCTGAATCAGCATTTGACCACCAGTCTTTCTGACTCCAGGTACAGCACTTTATCCACTATGCAACCTAACTTCCTACCACTGAAGTATGATTTGTTTTAAAAGCTGGAATTTTTATTTGACATAAATCTTACATGGAGACGTCTTATATAACAACCTTCTTTCCTGTTTCCCAAACTTCCACTCCCATTGGCAAGATAACTCCCCACAGTACTCCTCTCCACAGGATTATAAGGGTAAACCCTGAGGCTTGTGGGATTTTTTATTGTTATCATCCATAAGTCACTATCTAGTATGTTCTTCGTTGATTATCAATTAGCCACCAGAGTGAATTAGCTGTTAAAAAGTGATGTTTACTAAGATGGTATAAAAGCTATTGGTATAAAAACAATCCCCCAAAAGTCTAGGACACACTCTCACATAAGTGTGTGTGTGTGTGTGTGTGTGTGTGTGTGTGTGTGTGTGATAAATATATAGGGAACAGTGGGCTTAAGATCATAGATCACATATCACAAAGGGGTAAATCACAGTTCCTCATTAATATAAATCCTTTCTTCCTCCATGAGTTCTTCTCCTTAACTATATATAGATATAGATATAGATATAGATATAGATATAGATATAGATATAGATATAGATATAGATATAGATATAGATATAGATATAGATATAGATATAGATATAGATATAGATATAGATATAGATATATATGTATTTTTTTTTCTGGGCTCAAAATATCTGTGCCTTTGTAAACTCATGAAAATTCCTTTCTAGACCAGTCAAACCAAGTCATCTAGCATTTATTGAGTACTTACTACATGTACCAGGAACATATAAGGCAGAAAGGTGGATCAGTGGATGGAATACTTGACCTGGAGTCAGGAAGATCTGAGTTCAATTCTCATCTCAGATACGTACTACTCATGTGACCCTGGGCAAGTCACTTTACCTTTGTTTGCCTTAATTCACTGAGAAGGAAATGACAAACCACTCTAGTATCTTTGCCAAGAAAATCTCATGGACTTCTGCTTCTGTGAACCAAGATGGAAGAGTGAAAAGGTAGTTGCTTTCACTCTCCCCTATCAACCTCTGAAAACCCAGAAAATATCACCCCAGAAAAAAACCTTGGAACAGCTGAACTAGAAGAAAGACGGGGAGAAGCGGTGCAGCAGCCCAGCAAATAGGTATCCCAGTACCTCAGCAAAAATAAGGGAGGCAGAACTACAAGGGGCCCCAGGCAGATAAGTACCCTGTGACATTCATCTGAAAGGAGGTGAAGAAAACAACCTAAAGGCTTCCTAAAGCCCAGCCTTGCTGATTCCACCCAACACCAGGTGAGCTGTAGAGCCCTGCAGCCTCCAATTGTGAAGAAATCCTGAAGCCCAGGTGGTAGACAGGCAAACACCAACACCTGGACCTGAGTGCCTCAGTGAGGGGGAACCGGTGGAAACCAGCTCAGAAAACCACCAGGTGCTCGGCACTCACAAAGGAATCTCCCAGTGCATTCGCAGAAACTAGGGAGGCAACACTGCAGGGGGCCCCAGGCAGATAAACACCCTGCAGCACCCATCTAAAAGGAGCTGGAGAAAGCTAAAGGAAAGGAAAATCAGGCAACCTAGAATTGCCTGAAAGTTCCAGCCTTGCTGATTCCAGCCCAACACAAGGTAAGCTGCCAGAAACCTACAGCCTCCAATTGCCAGCATAAGAGGCCCCAGCACACAAAGCCAGTGACCAAGACCTAGGCTCCCAACACAAGAAGCTTGGGTCAGCCCTCTGTTCCCCAGCAGGAGAGCTCAATCTCTTTAAAGGCCAGGGAATAAAGAAACACCATGAGTAAAAAGAAACGTACCATAGATTCATATTATGAGAAGAGTGAAAATCAAGACAGAAATTCTGAAGAGGACAACATTGTCAACAAACCCACATCTGCAACAACAAAAGGGAATAGGAACTGGTCTGAAGCCCAAAAAGCCTTCTGAGAAGAGCTCAAGAAGGATTTTAGTAGTCAAATGAGAGAGGTAGAAGAGTCCTTCAAAAATACAATTGGCCAATTGGAAAAAAAATACACTGAAGAAAACAAGTCCCTAAAAAACACAATTGGCCAACTGAAGAAGGAAGTACAAAAACTAACAGAAGAAAACAATCTGTTAAAAACTAGAATTGGACAAATGGAAACTAATGTCTCTATGAGAGAGCAAGAATCAGTCAAACAGAAACAAAAAAATGAAAAAATAGATGAAAACATAAAATACCTCATCAGTAAAACAACCGACCTGGAAAATCGATTCAGGAGAGACAATTTAAAAATTATTGGACTACCTGAAAATCATGATGAAAAAAAGAGCCTGGACAGTATCTTTCAGGAAATCATAAAGGAAAACTTCCCTGAAGTCCTAGAAGCAGAAAGGAAAATAACCATAGAAAGAAACCCCCAATCACCACCTGAAAGAGATCCCAAATTGACAACGCCAAGGAATATAATAGCAAAATTCCAAAATTACCAGATGAAAGAGAAGGTGCTGCAAGCAGCCAGAAAGAAACAATTTAAATATCATGGAACCACAGTCAGGATTACACAGGACCTTGCAGCTTCTACATTAAAAGACCGCAGGGCATGGAACATGATATTCCATAAGGCAAAGGAGCTTGGAATGCAGCCAAGGATCAATTACCCAGCAAAAATGAGCATCATTTTTCAAGGGAGGAGTGGATATTCAATGAAATAGGAGACTTCCAAACTTTCCTGATAAAAAGACCAGAGCTCAAAAAAAATTTGATCTTCAAGTACAGGACTCAAGAAGGACTTAAAAAGGTAAATGGGACAGAAAGATACAATATGTTGTTAATAAGGGGGGGGCTGTTTAAACCCCTACAAGGGAATATGACACTTGCAACCCTTGAGAACTGTATTGTTATTACACCATGTTAAAGGAGTATACATAAAGAGGGTGGATATTAGTTGACTTTGATGTAATGATAAAAAAAAATCTAATCAAGTGGGTTAAATGGATCCAAATAAGTGGATCAATCTGATCTTAGAAAATGTACTGAGAAAGGAGGAGGCAGACAAGGGTAAATTACATTACAGGAAAAGACACAAAATCCTATTACAGCAGAGGGAAAGAAGGGGGGGAGCATTGTTTGAACCTTACTCTCATCAGATTTGGCTCAAGAAGGGCATAACATAATCAGTTAGGTATAGAAATCTAACTTGCCCTATAGGCAGTAGGAGGGAAAAGGGAAAGAAAAAGGGGGAAAGAAAAGGGGGGAAAGAAGGGAGGGAAGAAGCAGTAAGTAAAGGGAAGAAAAGGGAAAGGGATAATAAAAGGGGAGGGACTGAAGGAGGGGTGGTCAAAAGCAAAACACTAGTGAAGGGGAAAGGAAAAAGGAGAAAGAAAAGCATAAATGGGGGAAAGGATGGAGAAAAAGACACAGATAGTAATCATAACTGTGAATGTGAATGGGATGAACTCTCCCATAAAAGAAATGGATTGCAGAATGGATTAAAAACCATAATCCTACAATATGTTGTTTACAGGAAACACATTTGAAAAAGAGTGACACATACAGGGTAAAGGTAAAAGGCTGGAGCAGAATATATTATGCTTCAGCTGAAGAAAAAAAGCAGGGGTAGCAATCCTGATCTCAGACAAAGCAAAAGCAAAAATAGATCTAATCAAAAGAGATAAGGAAGGAAACTACATCCTGCTAAAAGGCACCATAGACAATGAAGTAATATCATTACTAAACATATATGCACCAAATGGTATAGCATCCAAATTCTTACAGGAGAAGTTCAGGGAGTTACAGGAAGAAATAGACAGCAAAACTATACTAGTGGGGGACCTGAACCTCCCCTCTCTGCACTAGATAATCTAACCACAAAATAAACAAGAAAGAAGTTAAGGAGGTGAATAGAACATTAGAAAAGTTAGGTATGATAGACCTCTGGAGAAAACTGAATGGGGATAGAAAGGAATATACTTTTTTCTGCAGTACATGGCACATACACAAAAATTGACCATGTACTAGGGCATAAAAACCTCACAATCCAATGCAGAAAGGCAGAAATATTAAATGCATCCTTTTCAGATCATGATGCAATAAAAATTATATGTAATAAAGGGCCATGGAAAGATAGACTAAAAAATAATTGGAAACTAAATACTCTAATCCTAAAAAATGATTGGGTCAAACAACAAATAATAGAAACAATCAATAATTTCATTCAAGATAGTGACAATAATGAGACAACATACCAAAACCTATGGGATGAAGCGAAAACAGTTCTTAGGGGAAGTTTTATATCTCTAAATGCTTGCATAAATAAAATAGCAAAAGAGGAGATTAATGAATTGGGCATACAACTAAAAAAACTAGAAAAAGAACAATTAAAAATCCTCAACTAAAACCAAATTAGAAATATTGAAAACCAAAGGAAAAATTAAAAAATTGAAATTAAGAAAACTATTGAACTAATAAATAAAACTAAGAGCTGGTTTTATGAAAAAACCAATAAAATAGAAAACCTTTGATTAATTTAATTAAAAAAAAGAAAGAAGAAAACCAAATTACTAGTATCAAGAATGAAAAGGACGAAGCTGCCACCAAGGAAGAGGAAATTAAAACAATAATTAGGAATTATTTTGCCCAACTATATGCCAACAAATTTGACAATCTTAGTGAAATGGATACATATTTACAAAAATATAAATTGCCCAGATTAACAAAGAGGAAGTAAAATACTTAAATAACCCCATCTCAGAAAAAGAAATTGAACAAGCCATTGATGAACTCCCTAGGAAAAAATCTCCAGGGCCAGATGGATTTACATGTGAATTCTATCAAACATTTAAAGAACAATTAATTCCAATACTATATAGACTATTTGGGAAAATAGGTGAAGAAGGAGTCTTACCAAATTCTTTTTATGATACAAATATGGTGTTGATACCTAAACCAGGAAGAGTCAAAATAGAGAAAGAAAATTATAGACCAATTTCTCTAATGAATATAGATGCAAAAATTTTAAACAAAATACTAGCAAATAGATTGCAGCAACTTATCACAAGAATAATACACTATGACCAGGTAGGATTTATACCAGGAATGCAGGGTTGGTTCAATATTAGGAAAACTATCAGCATCATTGAGCATATCAACACCAAAACCAACAGAAACCACATGATCATCTCAATAGATGCAGAAAAAGCTTTTGATAAAATACAACACCCATTCCTATTAAAAACACTAGAAAGCATAGGTATAAATGGAGTCTTCCTTAAAATAATAAATAGCATATCTAAAACCTTCAGCAAGCATTATATGTAATGGGGACAGGCTAGAAGCATTTCCAATAAGATGGGGTGAAACAAGGATGTCCATTATCACCACTGTTATTCAATATTGTACTGGAAACTTAGCTTTAGCAATAAGAGAAAAAAAGAAATTGAAGGCATTAGAATAGGCAAAGAAGAAACAAAGCTATCACTCTTTGCAGATGACATGATGATATACTTAGAGAATCCTAGAGAATCAAGTAAAAAACTACTTGAAATAATAAACAACTTTAGCAAAGTTGCAGGCTATAAAATAAACCCACATAAATCATCAGCATTTCTATATATTACCAACAAAGCCCAACAGCAAGAGATAGAAAGAGAAATCCCATTTAAACTTACTGTAGACATTATAAAATATTTAGGAGTCTACCTCCCGAAACAAACCCAGGAACTCTATGAACACAATTACAAAACACTTTTCACACAAATAAAATCAGATCTAAATAATTGGAAAAACATCAGTTGCTCATGGGTAGGCGAGCTAATATAATAAAAATGACAATCCTACCTAAGCTAATTTACTTATTCAATGCCATACCAATCAAACTACCAAAAAATTATTTTATAGAGTTAGAAAAAATAATAACAAGATTCATTTAGGTCCAGAATATCAAAGGAACTAATGAAAAGAAATGCAGGGGAAGGTGGCCTAGCAATTCCAGATCTTAAATTGTATTATAAAGCAGCAATCATCAAAACTGCTTGGTACTGGCTAAGAAATAGGGAGGTGGATCAGTGGAATAGGTTAAATATGCAAGACACAGTCAATGACTATAGTAATCTATTATTTGATAAACCCAAAGACCCCAGCTTCTGGGATAAGAACCCACTCTTTGAAAAAAACTGCTGGGAAAACTGGAAAAGAGTATGGCAGAAACTAGGCATAGACCCAAATCTCACACCATATACCAAAATAAAGTCAAAATGGGTTCATGACTTAGATATAAAGGCTGATACCATAAGTAAACTGGGAGAACAAGGAATAGTTTACCTATCAGATCTATGGAGAACAGAAGAATTCATGACCAAACAGGAGATAGAGAACATTATGAAAAGCAAAATGGATAATTTTGATTACATTAAATTGAAAAGTTTTTGCACAAACAAAGCCAATGCAACTAAGATTAGAAGGAAGGTAGAAAATTGGGAAAGAATTTTTACAACCAGTCTCTCTGATAAAGGCCTCATTTCTAAAATATATAGAGAATTAAGACAAATTTATAAGAACACAAGCCATTCCCCAATTGATAAATGGTCAAAGGATATGAACAGACAGTTCTCAGATGAAGAAATTAAAGCCATCTATAGTCATATGAAAAAATGCTCTAAATCATTATTGATTAGAGAAATGCAAATCAAAACAACTCTGAGGTACCACATCACACCTATCAGATTGGCCAACATGACAAAACAGGAAAATGATAAATGTTGGAGAAGATGTGGGAAAATTGGAACACTAATACATTGTTGGTGGAGTTGTGAAATGATCCAACCATTTTGGAGAACAATTTGGAACTATGCCCAAAGGGCTAAAAATGTGCATACCCTTTGATCCAGCAATAGCACTTCTAGGGCTATATCCCAAAGAGATCAAACAAATGGGAAAAGGACCCACATGTACAAAAATATTCATAGCAGCTCTTTTTGTGGTGGCAAAGAATTGGAAATTGAGAGGATGCCCATCAATTGGGGAATGGCTGAGCAAGTTGTGGTATATGAATGTAAAGGAATACTGTTGTGCTATAAGAAATGATGAACAGGCTGATTTCAGAAAAACCTGGAAAGACTTATATGGTCTGATGCTGAGTGAAGTGAGCAGAACCAAGAGGACTTTGTACACAATAACAGCCATGTTATGATGACTAATATTGTTAAACTGAACCCTTCTCAGCATTACAAGGATCTAAGATCTCCAGAGGCCTCAGGATGGAAAATGCTGTCCACATCTGAAGAAAGAACTATGGAAGTTAAATCGCTATCACTTATTTTTACCTTCTGTTGAGTTTTGTTTCATCTTTCTGATGGTTCCTCCTATTGGCTTTAATTTTTACTTACAACTTCACTAATGTGAAAATATGTTTAATGGGTATGTAAATGTAAAGCCTATATCAGATTGCGCACCGTCTTGGAGAGGGTGGGGGGGAAGAAGGGGTAGAAAAATTTTCATCTCAAAAGCATATGGAAGTGATTGTTGATAAATCAAATTAAATTAATAAAATTTAAAAAAAAAGAAAAGCTTATGGACTGTGTGGTCCACAAGGTCATGAAAAGTTGGACACGACTGAACAACAAATATGTGCAAGAAATAGTGCTAAGTGTTTCCCTTGGTAGGTCTAATTTGTCTTTATATTTCAGCTCCTGATGTAGGCACTGTCATTAGCCACTGCTGCTCCAGAGACTCTGCTACCAACACCAGTTGGAAGTCCAAAATCTGCCAACTTTTTGAAGTTTAACAAAATCATCCTCTGGACAAGGGGGTGGTGGAGAAGTAATTTAATATACACTCTGGGCTTACTTCCAACTTTTGTGGCCTCTTATACTGGTGCAAGAGTGTGCTTCCTCAAGGAAATCGTGAAGCTTGACTTTTCCTGCCCAAAATCTTTCTGTCTCACACACACACGCACGCGCGCGCACACACACACACACACACACACACACACACACACACATCTAAAATTAGAGGCCTGTCTAATTCTTTTAACCTAAGTACATTTCCTGTGTGTCCTCATCTGAATTCATTCAATGGCTCAAAAGCACTTCAATATGTCCCAATTTATTAAGGATTTGTTTGACCCTAGTTTATACTTGTGGTTATTAGTTGATTCAAGAGATGTCTTCTTTTTTCTAAAAAATATTGGTATGAAGGTGTGGAACATTCCTCTCCTCCCTTATACTTATATACTATTAACCAGATCCATAATTCTTGCTCTCATTCCTCCCCATATTATCCCTACCTATGCTATTATCTGAGAAACCATCACAACATAGTCCTAAGAGTTTATTCTCCTAGTCTGATAACTATCTCACAACTAATGTCTATTTATATTTGTTGCTAATAGTTGCTAATATAATAATAATAAAACAACACTTCTGTTGTTCTTCAAAGATTACAGTGTTTTTCCTTATATTAACCCTATGACTGCTCTTAAGCAATACAAATATTATTATTAACCTCATCTTACAGAGAAAACAGATGAACAGAGAGGCTAAAGAGTCTATGTATGGTCATGTGGCTGGTAAGCATTGGAGCTGGTATTTGAACATAGGTCTTCTTGCTTTAAATATGATGTGGAAGTAATTTTATTAATTGTCCTATTGAGGAAAAAAATTATTGGAGATTTAATTCAATTTAATAAACAATGATCAAGCACCCAAACAATGGTTAAGATCAAATGAAATAATATGTATAAAGTGCTTTGTCCAGTTCCTGACGTGTAATAGGTATTATATAAATGTTTATTCCCTTCCACTCCCTCCCTGAATACTCCTTATAAGATTTAAAGCTTCAAAGGTCTTTACTGACCATCTAGTTCAACCCTTTCATTCATAATTGAGGAGACTATAAGAGTTCAAGTAACTCATGGAGATTAAGCCCATAGAGATTACCTTGCCCCAGCTCACAAAGATGGTAAACCACAGAGTAATATTTGAATACAAGTCTCCTGACTCCAAACCCAGGGCTGGTTTGTTTTCTTTTGTGTTCCCCACAATGCTTTAAACGTGCTTGGTGCTATGTAAAATACAAAGTGGTACCTGTTCTCATGGAATATGGGGTTCAGTAAGTTTATATACATACACACAATATTATATATGCACAACTAATTATAATGCAAAATAATATATGAGAATCACATTAGATAGGTACAATAGAGCTTTGTGAGGGAGTGAAAGGAAGGTCATTATTTTCCAAAAAAGAGGGGACAGATCAGAGAAACATTCATAAAACAAGTGATATTTCTACTGAGTTTTCAAATATATGGAGAAATTTGATGAACAAAGAAGATGGAGGATTAGATTTCAGATATAGAGAACAGCATGAACAATAACATTCAGGTGGAAAAGATTGGGATATATATGTGGAAAACAGGATAGGTTTTTTTGAAGCAGAATATATGCAGAAAAAAAAATAACATGGGTAAGATTGGAAAGGTGATTGCTCCTTCTTGAATCGAGTGCCAGGCAAACTATTTGAACTTTACATAGAAAGCAATGGGGATTCATTGAACATATGTATATAAATTATATATATGTATATATATATATATATATATATATATATATATATGTATATATATATATACATATGTATATGTGTGTGTGTGTGTGTGTGTGTGTATATATATATATATATGTATATATATATATATATATATATATATGTATATATATATACTTCAAGAAAGGAGTGATATGACTCAATGTATGTATAAAGGCAGAAAACTTCTTTTTCCCCTCCAGTAATAGAAATAGATTGGAATGGTAGAGAATGAAGGTGGCTATGCCTATTAGTATGATATTGGAATTTTGCTGGCGTGTGGAAATAGGGACAAAAAACGAAGGTGGTGCATTGGGAACAAAGACAGAGAGTGGAGATGTTTTATAGATGTAATCAATATTTCCTGCTCACATCAAAGTATTGCTACAACCAATCTCTTTACCCTTAAAGAGAACAAGATAGAATCATAGGATCATAGATTTTAGAGCTTGAAGAGATTTTAGAGGGCATCTAATTTAACCCTTCATTTTATAGATGAGGAAAATGTAGCCCATAGAGATTAAGTGACTTGCCCAAGGTCACAAAATAGTGGTAACATCCTAATCTGAACCCAGGTAGTTTGCTGCCAAGCCCAGTGTTCTTTCCTTTGCAGCCTAAGTAGAAGAATTACTAAAAGGGAATAAGTACTACAGAAAGGCTCATTTATTATTCAGGTATCCTTAGTCTCAGAAGGAAAATAAGGAAATAGTCATATAGCTTTTTAAATTCCTATGGGTCAGGGGAATAGGAGAAACTAATATTCAGTCTCCTACCTCTCAGGAGTTCTCTACATGAATTATCCATGACAGAGAGTGGCCTTAAGTATCTTCAGGAAAGATTTCTTTGGAAGAAAATAAATATGAGCTTAATCAATAACATAGCCATTTCTAACTCAAAAATTCACTCTAATCCAAGATCATGAGTTCCATTTTACAATGGAAAGGAAAAATGAAACTCAATGAGAATTAGAATCAATCAAGACAAAGTAACCAAGAAGGTAGTCTTATGTAAAATTGAGGAAGGTCAACTTTTTTTTTTAAGGCAGGTCATATACTTTTCAAGCAAGTGGCAGCTCATGGAGCCAACTGAAATAATCCATTTGAAAATATTGTTAAGATAATTTGCTACTAAGCATGAGGAGTGTGCTGGGATAATGGTATATTGTTCCAGAATCAGGGATTCTCCTGTCAGAAACAGGACTCGAAGTCCTTGATTCCATGACCAACCTTTTTTACACAATACCTTAGAGTTTCTGCATTGATAGACCTACAGTGAAGAAAACACAAGTCTGGACCTCACTCCTATTTTCAATGAACATAAGTAGAAAGATAGACAAATAAATAGAATAAGAGGGAAGGGGAAGAGAAGGGAAAAGAGGAAAGAATGGGGAAGAAGTGAGTGGGGGGAAGTGGAAGGAAAGGAAAGAAAGGAGAGGGAAATGGAAGGAAGGAAAAATTAAGAAGAGATTGAGAGGGAAGGAATTAGAGGCACCTGTTATCGGCAGCCTTCTCAAGGAGTTTGGTTGGTTTGTTGTTGTCCTGCATTCTCATTTGGACGTTGTTCAAAGAGGACCAAAATGACATCACTGTGTTGAAATCAAGTTATGATGCGTCCAACTGTGGCTGATCAGACCCATGTGAGCTTTGAACACTCTAACACAGGTCAGGCACAAATAGTCCATGCAAACATTTGGGGTGAGTTTAACTACAGGTGGAAAGAAAGCTATGGGATGGTAGCCTGCAGGGATGGGTAGATCAAGTGAGGGATTTTTGAAGATAGGAGATACATGTGCATGTGTGTAGATAGCAGAGAAACAGCTAGCAGACTGGAAGAGATCAAAAACTAGTGACAGTGTACAGAGGAATCAATTTGCTAGAGAAGACAGGATGAAATAGGATCACTTGTGTATGCAGAGGTTTGCCTTGGCAAAGAGAAGGGCCACCTTTTCCTCTGATAT
This sequence comes from Phascolarctos cinereus, assembly GCF_003287225.1. NCBI lineage: Eukaryota > Metazoa > Chordata > Mammalia > Diprotodontia > Phascolarctidae > Phascolarctos > Phascolarctos cinereus. The sequence continues at coordinate 377,697,410 of NW_027555625.1, forward strand.
GGGATTGAAAGAAGTGATCATGTTAGAAGGCATCTGAGTGATGTTAAATTAGGAAAAGGGGAGAAGAAGGAGATTTTGGCAAGTATTCTCATTTTTTTTCAGTGAAATATGAGGCAAGGTTCTCAATTGACAAGGTAGGAGGTGCAGGAACCACAGGAGTTTAGAGAAAGGATGAAAACATTTGAACAAGCTGCTGTAGTGAGTGGGATAGTGAGTCAGTTAGGGAGGTGGGAAAGGATTACTTTGCTGCAGTAAGGACCCAGTTGAGATTATGTCAGAGAAATTTGAAGTGTACCTAGGCAACATGGTTTTGTAATTTGATCCAGTTATCTGTAGCAGCAAGTAATTAAGAGGGAAGATAGCAGAATAATCCAAGATTAGGATAATGGACCCGGGGACTCAAGAGAAGAAGAGAGTACAGAGATGAGCTGGCTTAACCAAGGGGTCAAGATGCAGAAGGGAGAAGAATATAGCCAGAGTAGGCGTAATGTATAGATAGATTGCTTATTCTACAATATACACTAAATATTATATTTATATTTTATAACTAAAATTTCCCCCAATGTGAGGCATTGTGGTATAATGATGAAGAGCCAAACAGAGGCCCAGAGCGCAGGGTTCATCTCATCTCTTGACATATTTGCTTCATGGTCCTAGCAAAATTTCTAATTTAAAAAATTTTTAATTTTTTAAAAAAAATCATTTAACTTTTCAGTGCTCTAGGTAATCCTCTAATGTCATGAAATCTTAGACACTCAGTTGAATGAGGGATCTCATCTAATCCTTACCTTATTTTCTGCAGAAAAGTTGCCACCTTGCATTGTAAGGAGTGCCCTCACTAGGCATTATATTTACTATTTTGTAATAAGGGCTTGTGAACTGACTGGTATTCTGAGACTGGTACATTCAGAGTAATAAGCATTGTCTCTCAGTCTGAAGAGTTACTTTGAACTATCCACATCTTTGAACTGGAAGAAGGATTTGAAGTTTCAAAAGAGACATGCAAAGCATGTGAGATAAAGTAGAAGGAGTGAGGAGGCAATGTCTCCTGCTTGGTTTGGGACCATAAAGCAACACCAAATTAAGTTATGAAGATCCCCTACTCTCTGTCTAGATTCTTTTCACACTTACACCATTGCTGCTTCAACTTTTGAAGAATGGGACACTGAGTTTGGCATCTGTGTAATAACACCCCTAGTGGCAGCTATGTGGTGCAGTGAATAGATCACCAGGTCTGGTGTCAGGAAGACCAGAGTCTAAATCTGGCCTCAGATGCTTACCAACTGTGTGATCCGGGGCAAGTCACTTAGCTCTCTTTGTCTCTGTTTCCTCATCTGTAAAGTGAGTTGTAGATGGAAGTGGCAAACCACTCCAGTATCTTTGCCAAGAAAACCCCAAATGATGTCACAAAGAGTTGGAAACAACTGAAGAGCAACAACAACAATATACCATATTTATCTGACATATCTCACAACTCTGTGAGGTCTTATAAACAATATAATGGTTTCCATATATAGTCACCATTTTACAGATGAGGAAAGTGAAACTTTAAATTCAGTGAACATTGCTCTATTGCAGAGGTGATTTGTTCTGTGAAGTTTGGATTCAGTCAAAGGGCCGCACTTGAGAACCTAGAGGGCCACAGGTGGCCTCAAGGCTGCAGGTTCCCCACCCCTGCTCTAGACCATACATCATACTATAAAATGTGCCCTTCTGTCTGCCAAGCTACATTTATTACACAATTTGCCCAGGAGAAATTCTAAATCATAACTCATTTCTAGAGCATTTTTTTCCCAACGATCCAGTGGACTAAGTGGTACAATTATTATGTTACAATGAGAAAACCAAGGCTTAGAGAGGCGAAGTAATTTATTTAAAGTCAGAGTTACTAATTTTCCTAATTGCAACTCAGAACCAATGTCATAGAATTGTAGACACTCACTTGAATGGGGCATCTCAACCAGCCCTTACCTGAAAAGAATCCACTTTGTCACATACTAGAAGAGTGTTCGGGCAGCTAAGTGGCATGGTAGATAAAGTGCTGGGCCTAAGTTCAAATGTGTCCTCAGATGCTTACTAGTTGTGTAACCCTGAGCAAGTCACTTAACCCTATCTGCCTCAGTTCCTCATCTATAAAAAATGAGCTGAAGAAGGAAATGGTAAACCACTTCAATATCTTTACTAAGAAAAAAAGCCCAAATGGGGTCACAAAGAGTTGGACAACTGAAATGACTGACCAACAAGAGCCTTAGTGTGAAAACCTTTAATGGAAGTAAACTACTATCCGCTGAATCGACACGTTTTTTTTTTAGGTAGCCAAAATTGTTAAGAAGTTTTTTGTTTTGTTTTGTTTTGTTTGTGTATGTTGTGTATGTATTTTACAACAAGCCTATCTATCCCATTGTTACTTTCATCCATTGTGCCTAGTTCTGATATCAGGGGCATGTCTAATCCTTCTTCTCTATGGCAAAGCTTTAAAATAATTGAAAACAACCATCAGGTTGATCCAGAGATTTCTCTACTCCAGGCCTTGGATACTTTAGTTCCTTTCTGCATTTTATTTTATTTTATTGTTTTAATGATGTTTTGGTTTTTTACATTAGTGATATTCACAAATTACCCCCATTTCCTGAGAGGTTTGTTGTCACAGCAGCAACATCAACACCATTACATAAAATATGTGACCATACATTTTATTTTGAGCAAATTTTAAAAAATATTGTATATTGAAATATATATTATATAATCAGTCATTTTATCTTCTATAATATTCTTAATCTCTTGCTTATTCAAGAACTTTTTTCTTATTTATAAACATGATGGACAGTTTCCCCCATGTTTTGATCATTTGTTTATGTTATTGTTTCATGTATGGAGCTTATCCTGGTATGAGGTGTCAAGTATTGACCTAAATTGAATTGTTTTCTACACTGCTGCCCAATTTATACAGTATTTGTCAAATAGTGAGACCTTATGCCAATAACTGGGGTCTTCATGTTTATTGCATAGTGAGTTAAAAGAAACATTACTTCTTTATGTTTGTGTACCCAATCAGTTTCGCTTATCGATCCTTCTGCTTTTATCAGGTACCAGATTGTTTAGTGAAATATTGCTCAGTAGTATTATTTCAGATTTATCACTGCTAGGTCTCTCCATTCTCACTTTTTTTTTTACCATTTCCTATGAGATTTTAACATTATTTTTGCCTCCATGTGAATTTAATTATTGTGTTTTAAGTTCTAAAAAAGTAATCCATTAAGTAGTTTAATTGGCATAGCATTAAATAAGTAAATCAGTTTAGGTGGTGTTGTCATTTTTATTGTATACACTCATCTTCCCTGTGAGCAATTATTGTTTTTTAATTATTTAGGTCTGTCTTTATGTAAATAATGGAGGGTATTTATAGCTACACAGTTCTCTTTGTGTATCATGGAAGGCTGTGTATTTTATGCATTCTTTGGTAATTTCTAATGAAATTCCTCTACTTCTTCCTGTTGGGTTTTATTGGCATTATATAGAAAAGTTGATGATTTAGGGGGATTTGTCTTGTAAGTTTGCTGGACTAAATGTTTCACTTAATTTTTAAAGGACTTATTAGGTATTTTTCCATACCCGTCATATCATCTGCAGAAAGTCACAATTTTGTTTCTTCTTTACCTATGATTATTCCTTCACTCCCCCTCCCCTTGCCTTATTACTATAGCTAGCATTTCTAGCACTATGTCAAATAAGAATGTGACAATGGGTATTCTTTTTTTACCTCTATCTTTATTGGAAAAGATTTTAGTTTATCTCTGTCACAATAATGACAGTTCTTAGTTTTAGATATATGCTATTTATCATTTTAAAGAAAGCCGCATTTACTCTTTCTCTCTCTCTCTCTCTCTCTCTCTCTCTCACTTTTTGGCAAGGTGGTTGGGGTTAAGTGGGTTGCCCAGGGGCACACAGCTAATAAGTATCAAGTGTCTGAAACCAGATTTGAACTCGGGTCCTCCTGATTTCAGAACCAGTGTACTATCCACTGCACCACCTAGCTGCCCTTTCTCTTAAGTTTTCTAGTGTTTTTGAATGGAAATGAATGCTGTAATTTGTCAAAAATGTGTGAAGAGGTCTAGGGGTTTCGGGATGCTGGGACCCCAAGATCGTGGTATGGGGCCCTGCCTGAAAGAATTCAACTCAAATCTTCTTCAGCCAGAGGAAAAGTTTATTAGTGGTAAAACATATAGGCTGGGTGACACCCGTAAGGACAAGCGGGCATGAGAGGTTCTCAGCCTTATGGGTCTGAGATTTTCCACTGGGTTACACCCATAAAGATGAGCAGGCATGAGAGGTTCTTAGCCTTGTGGGCCTGAGATTCTCAGCCCCGAATGAGGGCCAGGGTAGATCTTATATACTTTGGGTGACCAGGGAAAGGTCTGGGAAAATGGTCTGGGAAAAGGGTCTGGGTGAGAATTCCCAGAGACTGGAATGTCTAAGAGATTGAATAGACAATGGGAATAGATAATGAAGGAACTGAAAGGTATCTGAATGAAATTAAAAGGTAGTCTAAGGCTTTCAAAGGGAGATGAGGGTCTGGAGCCTGTGAGTCAGATTCCCTTTGGGGCAAAGGATGAAGATCTTGGCTTGGGCCCCACCCCCATCAATGTGTACTGCATTTATTAATATAGTCATACGATTTTTGTTATTAATATGGTTGTTTATAATTTTCTTAATATTAGCCCTGCATTCTTCATAGATATCCAATCTGATTGTAGTGCATTATCTTTTTTTGATATGTTGTTTTGGCTTCTGCTGTTATTTTATTTTAAATTTTTATATACTCTGTTCATTAGGGATATTGACTTGTAATTTTCCTTTTTTGTTTTAATTTTCCCTGATTTATGATTCAAGAACTTATCAGTATCATAGAAGGAATTTAGTAGGATTTTTTTTGGCTGTTGTGGTAAACAGTTTATGTCAGGGGTGGGGAACCTGAGGCCTCAAGGCCACATGTGTCCCTCTACATCCTCAAGTGTGGCCGTTTGACTGAATCCAACCCCACCTCTGGTTTATGTAATATTGAAATTAAATTTTGTTTGGATGGATGACAGTTAATTTGTGACTCTACCTGGCCTTAGAGATTCCCTTCTCCTCCCTGCCTTTTGTAAGTTCATTTATAACTTATTCAATGTCTTTGAACTGAATTGATAAATTTTCTATTTCTTATTCTATTAAAATTAATATGTTAGTTTTTGTAAATGTTCATTTCACTTAAGTTGTCAGTTTTAGTGATATATAGTTGTGCAAAGTAGTGTATAATGATATTGTTTATTTCTTATTCTTTTTTTATGAATTCCTCTTTTTTAATTTTGGATACTGATGGGGTATGGGCACAAGCCGAGATCTTTGCCCCTTGCCCCAAAGGGAATCTGGTTCTACTGGCCCTAGCTCCTCCTCTCCCTTTGAAAGCCCTAGCCCCACCTTTTGATCTTATGCAGATGCCTTTCAAACTTCTACCTTCCAGTTCCCTTGTTAGATATCTATTCCCATTGTCTAGTCAATCTCTGAGACTTTCCAACTGGAATTCTCACCTAGACCCTTTTCCCAGCCCTCTCCTCTGGCCACCCAAAGTTACTTTAGTGTATATAAGAGCCACCCTGGCCCCCATTCAAATGCTGAGAATCTCTCATGCCCAAAAGGCTGAGACTTTCTCATGTCCACTGGTCCCCATGGGCGTTACTAATGTTCAGATTACTTAAGAGTCTTGCCTATATGGTTTATTTCTAATAAACTTTTTTCTCTGGCTGGAAGAAGTTTGGAGTTGAATTCATTCAGGCAGGGCCCATGTCTCCATCATGGGATTCAAGTACCCCAAACCTCTAGACCTCTTCAGATACTGGCCACTTGGTTTTCCAATTTTTTCTTGTTGACTAGTTCAGCTAATAGTTTATCTATTTTTTTAAAAGATCCTAGCATTATTTATTAATTTGATTTTTGTTTTCAATATTGTTTATCTTTTATCTTTAGGATTTCTATTTTTATGTTTAATTGGGCTTTTAAATTTGTTGGTTTTCTAGAATTTTTATTTGCTTTCTCAATTCCTTTTTTCTTTCTCTTTTTTAATAAAGGTTTTAAGAGACATAATCCTCTAAGGACTACTTTTGTTATATCTCCAAAATTTTGATGTGTTGACTTGTTGGTGTTATCTTTAATATGTTTGTTACTGTGCCCACCAATTCTTTGGCACTAACCACTGCCCAGTTGATTTTTGACACCTTTTGTAGTGGGCCTTTTATTTAATGTTAGTTTATTACATTGTGATAAGTAAGGAATGCATACAATATTTCTACCTTTCTGCATTTGTTTTTGAGGTTTTTATTTCTTAGGACTTACGTGTATATCTAAGGCTTCCATAAAGGTGAAATTAACAATTAAGACATCAGATCCTTTCTATTTCTACTCAATAACTGCTAGAGGGCTATCATCTATAATTTTTCTAAAATTCTATTCAGGTCTTTGACTATTGTTATTATTGTTATTCTGGTTAGACATATCAAGGGTAATAGATTTTGATGCTAAAAGCCTCAGCAGCCTCAGAGGGAAGAAATCACCTAAAGTGAAAATGAAATAATTCAGGGCTAAGGTATATATACAAACAACAACAACAACCCCAAAACAAACAAGCAAAACCAAATCCCTTATGTGCTAATGAAAACAACTGTATGTGAGAAGGAAAAAAAAAAGCCTCCTCACATTGCTTCTAAAGGAAAAAAAAAAGGGTGGGGTAGCCCTTACCTGCTTATGGAAGAATGGGATTTTAACCTTCACTTTAGTCCACAACGAGGTATATTCCAGAACAGGAGAGCAAATTTAGATTTAACTGAAGATCGAAGAAAAAGCTTCTCCTCTTTCTGTATCTCATTTTCCATCAGAGAGAGCTCCAACTAAAGCTAACCACAGAAGAGGGGAATTTGCCTGAAAGGGAAAACAGTGTTTGAAAGCCTAGACAAAAGAAATGGAAAGTGTAAGTGAGAGAGAAAAAACCCTGGGGAAATGAAGAAGTCCTAAACTTAATTTGATCCTCAGAATAGGGGAGATCTAAAATTCAAATCTTGAGGCTACAAAATGAGTATGATATATGTGTGTGTATGTGTAATGACTCATGGTACTCAAAGGTGACACAGTCCCTGAAGAGGAAAATAACTCAAAATCACCTGCAATCAAAACTTGCAAAATAAAAAATACAATTTGCCCACAAGAAAAATAAAAAATTTTCAAAGATGGATGCAAGAGTTTACATAAAATATCATAAAGGAAAAGAAGCCCGTAAAAGAGAGACTTGCAAAAAGGGTCAACAGTTCAACAGAAGAAGTATATAACTTTAGTAACGTATTCCCTAAAAATCATAATGGACCAAATGGAAATTAGTAAATCTAGGAAAGAACAAAATTCTTTAAAAAAATTAAAAGAATGAGAAAATAGAGGAAAATGACACATATCTTACATCAAAAGTTAATGATAGAGAAAAAGGAGAGAGAATTTAAAAATCCTAGGATTGCCCAAAACCCATGACCAAAAAAAAAAGTACCTTGATATAATATATTTTTTAAAAGCATTAAAGAAAATTGCCCAGACATATTAGAACAAGAGGACAATGTGAAAATAGAAAAAAAATTCACCGATCACCTCTTAAAAGAAACCCCAAAATGAAAATTCCCAGAAATGCCAGTTAAAATCTCAGTTCCTTCTACTAATACTCTTGTGACATGATTTTGAGGGCCTTCACCATACTAACTGGGCTAGTTTGAATGTTCTTAATTTTATCAAAGTCCTTCCTAAAATGTGGTGAGTCCTCAGTGAACATAAGATTCCAGATGTTGTCTGATTAAATCTAAGTAGAGAGTGAGTATCTAGTTCCTAATCCTGCTCACTATGCATCTCATATTACAGTCTAGGCATTAGAAGAGGGCTAAGTCCTTTGACAGTTTCAAGCTTAATTCCACAGACAATTATTAAGTAGCTGCTATGTGCAATACACTGAGGATACAAAGATGTAAAAAAATACACTTTTTGCCTTTTAGGAGCCTATAATCTAATTTGAGAAGGGGAGGATATAATATATACAAAATATGTGATAAGGTGGAAGTGATAAAGGAGAAGGGGACATCTAAAGGGCTAACAGAAAATTTCAGGAGGTAGAGAAAGCCCTTAAAGCTGAGGGAATCAATGATGGCTCCTTGAATAAAGTGGCTCCTGAATTGGCCCTTGAAAGATGAGAATCTCAACAAGTAGAGATGGAAGAATGAGGGATAAAACTACAAGCATACATTTACCATGGTAGTAGTGACAAGAGTATAGTGAGAAAATTAAAAGTAGAGACATCCAATAATTCTCCAAAGACAAATTCCAATGAAGGATCCAGCAGTAACCCCATGGTCTTAGAGATCTATGAACATGTAGCAAGATACTGGACTAACTCTAATAGCTGCAGGATTCCATATGTTAAGGATCCCTAGTACAACTGTCTTTCTCTCTCTCTTTCTCACTCTCAGCAATCTAGGAGCACCCAAGATAGGGAGTGGGGTATATCTAATGCCATTAGCCCAAGTTCCCCCTCTAGCGTGCTCCTTCAATAATATTATCAGTAATTAGCATCCCAGTATTATCTAACCCAGGGTTGGGAATCTGTGGGATTGGGTTAGATGATCTCAAAGGGCCCTTCTAGTTCTACTAATCTGTGTTGGAAGAACCTTTCTACAATATTTTGCAATCTTGTAGCTACATGAACATCCATGCATTACACTCCCACCAAAGCCACTTCCCCTCCCCATCCTCCAGTTCCCAGCATTCAGCTATACTGTTCTGATGACCCCTACCCTAAGTCTTATAGCCAGCAACTAGCAAGAAGCCTTCAGGTCCCTGTGGTAATAAGGATGTTGTCCCATGACTGTCTCTGCAAACAGCCCTCCCTCTTCTTTTGTCTTCATCTCTTACAGGGGATGCTTGGGTCTGTACAGATAGCTGATCAATTCTGCTTTCATCATAGAAACTGAGAAGTATTTCTGGTGTGTGGCTATGGAACACACGCAAGGGAGAATGAGGCAAGGGGAGAGGACAGGAGTTTTTCTTCATTCCTAGGTCCGCTGACAGATTGAGGCTCTAAAGTTGGCAAATAGTCATTTAGGTTAATCACAATGGTTCCAGGAGCTGGTTGTTGGTCCTGGGTGTTTGGGGAGGAGACTTCCGCCTGGACTCCACCCTCCATGGATGCTACAGATAAGGCCCTCCTCAGAGCTAGTCAATAGTCATTTGTTCAATGTGGTCACTCAGCAGTTTGTATTGTTGTTCATCCAGATTGCCAATCACCTACTTTTTCAGAAAGTCATTGCATAGCTTCCTGTTCAGCCCAAAAGCTAACATGTGAGTTAAGGTGTCAAGCTGCCCAGAGGTAATGTTCTCATTGCATCAGAGGCTATCATCACACTCCTCTTGGGTCATGTGTCATCATCTCTGTGGCCTTTTGACTGAGTCTAAGTTTTACAGAACAAATCCTTTTATTAAGGGGATTTGTTCTTGTGAAGTTTGGATTCAAAAGATTGCACTTGAGGACCTAGAGAGCCACATGTGGCCTAGAGGCTCTAGGTTCCCCACACCTGACTGAACCAATTAATTTCTCCTCCATTGGAACACCAATTCACTTTGAGAAAGGGATATTTAGTGAAAAGAGTTATCTAGAAGTACAAAAACATTCTCCTGGAATTCATGGCATTCTGTTCTCTCTACTACTTAATTCCATGGAGAAAGTGGGGTTAAATGTAAAGCAGTTACTAGACACATTTTGCCCTAAGTTCACCCCAAAATGCAGTGTAACTGATGGATAATTTGCTCACTTGCTTTCGACACAACATCTTGGCTTTTGGTTCAGTCAACAGGCTGAGTCATTACACCTCAGTATTGGCTTCTTCTTGGGCTCAGCTGCTACTCCTTAAGTATCTCTTCCAGCCTTTTAAGCTCTCATAAAACACTGTACTGACGGAAAGAAGATGTAAACAAGAGAAAGCCCCATCTAAAACTCGGCTTTCTTAGTAGGTTACGCACTCCTGGTGGGCCTAGTGGGGACTTAGGAGCACCCTCAATTTGAACTTAGAGAGTTGTCCTTTGGGCTTGTGGCTAACAAAAAGGAAAAGAGATTCCCCTCTGCCCTTGTACTTACTTAGCTTCAGTTTAATAATAAATTAAAAGGTTGTCTGTTATCATTCAGTAAGCTGACAGGGAACAGTCACAGAATACCCATGCACACTCTGTATTGCAGAGCAAAGACCTTGATTCCATATTTTTGGAAGCACTTGTATCTTCCACAGGCAGAGCAGACTGTGCATACTTAAGAAGCTGTACCCATTTTGGGTACTTCTTCATTTGGGATAAACAATAGGGCCTTTGTATTCAAGGTGATGCACTGGAAAGATTATATCCTCGAAACTTGATCAATTCGATCCCTTAGTTTTGAAGATCCACTAGGGAAAAAATGGCATTTTTCCCTTTGTTTTAAGTCATACTTGTGTGATATGTTTTCTGATGTGTCTTTACAAGTCAGATTAGTCCCTTTCAGATGACTTTTGCATAGTTCGATGTTTAAGAACGGATACCTCCTGCATTATTGAATTCTTGGGTTGCATTGATGTTGAACTTTAATATGAGAAGTTTGGATTTTGAATTCCTAAAATGCCAGCATCTAGCTGACAAACACTCATTTTCTTCTGCTTCATTTAAACAGACTTAGACCGATCGCCTTGTAAAATTCATATACAATGCAATTCCAAAGGATAAAGCTTGACTCCGTTCTCTTTTCTAGAGACTTTCACACTTGTCTATGACTTGTGTTTCCTGTTTTCTTAGTCTCAAACTGAGATTGCTTGTTCTATTTTGGGGTGAGTCTTGAATTTCATTAGTATTGCAAGTATTAAGGATCCATGTAGGAAAATCCCTGCCTCCTTGTAAGCAGGACCCAGAGGAAATCTGCCTCGATCTCCAAGGAATGCCTATCATCCTCTACAGAAAATGTTGTACCATATGTTGAAAGGAACACCTAAGAACTGTCCAAACCCCAGTTACCTTGACCTTATGCACTGAGGCAATCATGGAAGAGTTTTCACCCAAGACAGTTTATTTTCTTATCTGCTCAAATGTGTTTCATATGTGCCATTTCCTATGAGCAATAGCTGGTTTGAGTGAATAGTTATGATAGGCCATCTCTGTTCTCTGGGGCTATTTTGTGAATAGGCAAATTGCCCAATCTCTCAATAACTTTGTATGGGCTAGCCTTCCATTGGTCAGCTAACCTAAGGTTTCTCAATAGAAATCTCTCTGTGTTAAAAGTCTTGACATGTGCTTTGACATCTAACATCTTTTGTTTCTGTCCAGATCTGCACCTATGGTTACTTGGTTGGCTTTATCTCGCAGCTTCTTCTTTAATTGAGAGATGGGCTGAATTTCAATAGTTGCATCAACTCTGTCATCTAAGATACCAAAACATAGATCAATAGGAAGGTATGTTTCTCACCCAAATATAAACAAGTATAGTATAAAGCCTATGGCCTCATCCCTGGTGAAATTACATGAAGTATTTTATTCTCATTTTCAACTTTGATAATCTTTGCTCATTTGTATCTTTTCATTTTTCTTAGGCAATATCAATATGATTGGTGCATGAATGGCCTCTCTATTTGTGATGATGCCATTAACCTGCATTTCTTTGAGATGGCTTTCAAAATCTGCCATCACAGAATGGTCAGGAATCAGTGAGCTGATTTCTGTAGATTGTACTTTGAGCACAACCCACATCCCATTCATGCAAGGAGAACATATCAATTCTCTTGTTGAATTCTGGCCTCAAGCTATCCTTTTAATCCTGAGGTATGAGGAAATCCCTAAAGTGGAATCCCAAAGTAGCCTAGCTGTACCAGCTCTAAAATTATATTGTAAAATGGCAACCATCAAAATTATTTGGTACTGGCTAAGAAATAGAGTGGTGGATCAGTGGAATAGGTTAGGTACACGAGATACAGTAGTAAATGACTATAGTAATCCACTAATGGATCAATCCAAAGACTCTAACTTCTAGGATAAGAACTCACTATTTGACCAAAATTGCTGGGAAAATTAGAAAATAGTATGACAGAAATCAGCCATAGACCAACATCTTACATCCTATACCAAGATAAAGTCAAAATGGGTATGTGATTTAGACAGAAAGGGTGATAACATAAGTTGGGGTAGGGAACCTATGGCCTCAAGGTTACATATGGCCTTCTAGGTCCTCGGGTGTGGCCTTTTGACTGAGTCCAAGTTTTATAGAACAAATCCTTTTATTAAGGGGATTTGTTCTGTGAAGTTTGGATTGAGTAAAGAGATGCACTTGAGTAAAGAGACGCACTTGAGGACCTAGAGGGCCACATGTGACCTCAAGGCCACAGGTTCCCCACCCCTGGCATAAGCAAATTAGGAGAACAAGGTATAGTTTACCTGTCAGATTTATGAAAAAGGGAAGAACTTATGACAAAACAAGAGACAGAAAATATTATAAAATGCAAAATGGATAATTTCATTACATTAAATTAAAAAAGTTTTGCTCAAACAAAGTCAATGCAACCAAGATTAGAAGGAAAGCAAAAAGCTAGGAAATGATTTTTTACCGCCAGTGTTTTTGATAAAGGTTTCATTTCTAGGGGGCAGAGCCAAGATGGAGGAGTGAAAGCAGTGACTTGCTTGAGCTCTCCTCCAAACCCCTCCAAATACTCATAAAAAATGGCTCTAAACAAATTCTGAAGCAGTAGAACCCACAAAAAGACAGAGTGAAACAAATTTCCAGCTCAAGACAACCTGGATGACTGATCAGAAAGGTGTATTGTACTGGGCTGGGAGCTCAGTGCAGCACGGCATGGGAGTGTAGGCTGCAGTGAACATGGAGCAGGCCTCAGAGGACTGAATCTCGGACAGCTGTGGAGGTTTCCAGACTCCTCAATCCACCAATGCCAAAGACAACTTAGAAGATCAGTGGGAAAAGTCTGTTTCTGTGGTGCTCAGAGAGGAAGGCGTGGTTTCAGCTCCATTCCCCAAGAGCGTGGCCCGGGGGTGGGACAGCTGCTTCCCGAGCTTCCGGCCCAAAGACTGAGGGGGAATCCAGTGACTGATCAGAGAGGGATTGCAGGGATCCCTTTGCCAGTGCTGAGGCAGGAATATCTTGCTTTGCCATTTTTGGATCTGGGTCACAGTTCTGGGCAGCGGTGCTGTGGTGAGAAGAAGCACTGACATGGAGGAGCTTGTAATGGCTGTGGAGAGGAACCCCTCCTCACAGTTACAGGACAGAAAGAAGTACTTGTGGTTAGAGGCCAGGAAAGGAGTAAACCCCTCGCCCCTTATAATACCGCATTGGAAGAACTGAAAATTTACAGGTCCCTACAAGTATCTGTGAAAATAGCTATACAGATCCCTGAAGCTTGGGACAGTACACTCTCCACATTGGAAGCAGACTTTTACCTTAACAAAGAGTTTAAAACTCAAGTAATCGGCCTGGATCATGAGCAAGCAGCACAAAAAGAGTCAGACTATATTATCTTACTTTGGTGAAAAAGATCAAAATATCCAACCAGAAGAAGACAACAAAGTCAAAGCTCCTACATCCAAAGCCTCCAAGAAAAATATGAATCAGTTTCAGGCCTTGGAGGAGCTCAAAAGGGATTTTGAGAAGCAAGTAAGGGAAGTAGAGGAAAAACTGGGAAGAGAAATGAGAGTGATGCAAGAAAATCATGAAAAACAAGTCAATAGCTTGCTAAAGGAGACCCAAAAAATACTGAACAAAATAACACCTTAAAAAATAGCCTAAGCAAAAAGGCAAAAGAGGTCCAAAAAGCCAATGAGGAGAAAAATGCCCCCAAAAGAAAAATTGGCCAAATGGAAAAGGAAGTTCAAAAGTTTACTGAAGAAAATACTTCCTTAAAAACTAGAATGGAGCAATTGGAAGCTAGTCACTTTAGGAGAAATGAAGACACTGTGAAACAAATCCAAAAGAATGAAACATTAGAAAACAATGTGAAATATCTCATTGGAAAAACAACTGACCCGGAAAATAGATTCAGGAGAGAGAATTTAAAAATTATTGGACTATCTGAAAGCCATGATCAAAAAAGGAGCCTAGACATCATCTTTCAAGAAATTATCATGGAAAACTGACCTGATATATTAGAACCAGATGGCAAAATAGAAATTGAAAGAATCCACAGATCTCCTCCTGAAAGAGATCCCCAAAGGAAAACTCCTAGGAATATTATAGCCAAATTCCAGAGTTCCCAGGTCAAGGAGAAAATATTACAAGCTCCCAGAAGGAAACAGTTCAAGTACTGTGGAAACACAATCAGGATAACACAAGATTTAGCAGCTTCTACATTAAAGGACCACAGGGCATGGGATATAATATTCTGGAGTGCAAAGGAGATAGGATTACAACCAAGAATTACCTACCCAGCTAAACTGAGTATAATCCTTCAGGGGAAAAAGTGGTCATTCAGTGAAATAGAGGACTTTCAAGCATTCTTGATGAAAAGACCAGAGCTGAATAGAAAATCTGAATTTCAAATACAGGTCTCAAGTGGAACATGAAGAGGTAAACAGGAAAGAGAAATCATAAGAGACTTATTAAGATTGAACTGTTTACATTCCTGCATGGAAAGATGATATTTATAACTCATGAGACCTTTGTCAGTATTAGGGTAGTTTAAGGAAAGAAAAAATGTATGTATAGATAGATAGATAGATAGATAGATAGATAGATAGATAGAGGGCACAGGGTAAGTTGAAGATTAAGGGGTCATATCTGGAGAATAACATTAAGGGATGAGAGAAGATGATACTCAGAGAAGAAGAAAGGAAGAGGTAGAATGGGGGTAAATCATCTCACAAAAAATAACACAGAAAAGTCTCTTACAGTGGAGGAGAAGGAGGGGTAGGTGAGAGGGAATGAGTGAATCTTATCCTCATAGGATTTGGCTTAAGGAGGGAATAACATACACATTCAATTGGGTATGGAAATCTGTCTTACTCTACAGGAAAATAGGGGGAGAAGGGGACAAGAGAGCAGGGGGATGATAGAGAGGAGGGTAGATTGGGAAAAGGGGTAATCAGAAGCAAATACTTCTGAGGAGGGACAGGGTAAAAAGAAAGAACAGAATAAATGGGAGGGCAGGATAGGATTAAGGGAAATAAAGTTAGTTTTTCACAACATGTGTGCTATGGAAGTGTTTTGCATAACTGCACATGTATAACCTATATTGAGTTGTTTACCTTTTCAATGAGGGTGAGTGAGGAAGGAGGAAGAGAGAAAATTTTCAACCTAAAGTTTTAAAAATATGTTTAAAAAAAAAGTTTTCACATGCAACTGGGAAATAAGCAATGCAGGAAATGGGGTATAGAAGTCTATCTTGCCCTACAGGAAAATAGAAGGGGAAGAGGATAAGAGAAGGGGGGAGAGACAGAAGAGAGGACAGACTAAGGGAAGGGATATTCAGAATGCATGCCATCTTGGGGTGGGGGGAGGGGTGAGATGGGGTGAAAAATTGGAATTCAAAAACTTGTGGAAGTGAATATTGAAAACTAAAAATAAAGAAATTTAAAATATTAAAAAATAAAGGTTTCATTTCTAAAATATATAGAGAACCGAGTCAAATTTATAGGAATTGATAATTGGTCAAATGATATGAATAGGCAGTTTTTAGAGGAAGAAATTAAAGCTGTCTATAGTATAATGAAAAAATGCTCTAAATTAACACATCTCAGGTACCACCTCACACCTGTCATATTGGCTAATGTGACAGAAAAAGAAAATGATAAATGTTGGAGAAGGTGTGGGAAAATCAGAACACTAATGCATTGTTGGTGGAGTTGTGAACTGATCCTACATTTCTGGAGAGCAATTTGGAACTATGCTAAATGGGATATAAAATGGCATACCCCTCTATCCAGCAATACCACTACTACCTATGTATCCCAAAGAGATCAGAAAAATGGAAAAAGGATACACATGTAAAAAATATTTGTAGCAGCTCTTTTTGTGATGGGCAAGAACTAGAAATTGAGGGTATGTCCATCAATTGGGGAATGACTGAACAAGTAGTGGTATGTGAATGCAATGGAATACTATTGTGCTGTAAGAAATGATGAACAGTTAGACTTCAGAAAAACTTGGAGAGACTTAAATTAACTGATGCTGAGTGAAGTGAGAAGAACCAGGAGAACATTGTACACAACAACAGCCACAATGTGCGATGACTAACTTTGATAGCCTCATCTCTTCTTAGCAATGTGAGGATCTAAGACAACTCTGAAGGATTCATGATGGAAAATGCTATCCACATCCAGAGAAAGAATTACGGAGTCTGAATACAGATTGAAGCATACTATTTTCTCTTTTATTTTGTTTTCTTTTTTCTTTCTAATGGTTTTTCCCTTTTGTTCTGATTCTTCTTTTACAACATGACTAATGTGGAAATATGTTAATATTATTGTACCTCTATAACCTATAACAGATTGCTTGCTGTCTTGAGGGGGAGGGAGGGGAAGGAGGGGGAAAAATTGGAAATCAAAATCTTATAAAAATGAATGTTAAAAACTATCTTTATATGTAATTGGAAAAAATAAAATCCTATTAAGTGGAAAAATAAACTTTAAAAAAAATAGAGAGAGAAGGCCAAATGACCCTCCTTTTATTAAAATGCTGGCATTATTAACAAAATGATAAAATTGCATAGAAAAAAATTAAAGTGGACTCCCTCAAGATTCAGCTAAGAGGGTAAACAGTTAGGATTCCTATCACGTTCACTAGAACTTGTCACCATCCTCTTGTAAGCTTCTGCACAGTCTGCATTCATGATAAGTGTACAAATATTAGTTCAAAGCATATTGCTTGCTCTATCATGCTAACATTTTGAAATGACCAGAATTTAGTTTCAATCAGTTCTGATTTTCCAGTGAATGCTGGAGAGTTTGGACATACCAGAAACACATTGTCTACTTTTCTGTTGACGCAATTTTCTTGGGAAATTTCAAGCTTATCTCAATATATCCAAGGTATTTATAGATTTTGTCACTTGAATTACAAAGTCTAAGCCTTGTCTTTGGCTTTAAAGATATTTTACCCAAATACCTCTTATAAAAGACTGAAAATTCATATCTACTGCCCAGGACAGCATGTCAGTCCATATGATCCATTTTTACCAACCCTTCTGCACAAGGTCCATCGTGTCCAAATTAAATAAATCCATAAGGAATTGATGATGAAGTCAATGTCACTGTCTTTGGGGACTTAGGATGACTTCCTTACCTGTGCCTGTTCTGGTTTCCCACAGCTGGATCAGATTTTAGATTCTTCATGGCCAATGTTGCATTCTTTTGGAGTATACCTGATATAAGCATGGCATGACTATTTAATCCACAACTACAACAAAAGGTGGATGTTACTCTGATGATTACTTAATGGAGGTGCTCTTATTTCAGACTTTAATACCTGCCATTCTTCTGGTCCTCTATCTCTCCAAAGAGAATAGGATTGTGCACTGCTTCATCCCTCACTTAATTTTCTTGAATCCTATGTCCAGCATTGATGTTGTTGTTTTGCTTTGCTCCTATAGCCCACACTGAAAGAGGCCTGATGCTTGTTAAAGCTGAGCCCTATGACTTTATACTGATCCTAGAAGCTTGGAATTACATGTCTCATCTTGGATATTATTGGCAATGTTTTCTGTGAATTCCCCACTCTGATGACAGGAGGAACTGAATGGCTTTTCTCCTTTGTGTTATATAATATTAAAGACAGAATTAGCATTGGAGTCTTCTGATTTACCCCTCTCAAACATCACAGCTAAAGTTTGGATATATTCCAGCCAGGTAACATCTGACCTGTATCTCAGAGGTTACTCACTCACAGTACAGCTCTTAGGCTGATTACCTCTCAGCTTCATCTCTTTGTCTGGCTCAGCAATCTTTCACTGTCCCAGGCACACTCTTGCTTGTCCATTCCTAGTCAGCTAGGATTTTTCTCCTGGGAGACATAGGTCACATCCAGAGAAAATGACAGTTTGCGGCTTATGGTATAAACCTTTAAAGCAGCAGATGTTGCCTTAGTCTTACTCTAAAATGAAGGGGGATTCCTGGATTTGATTGTGACATTTAGTTTTTCTGTAAGAATGTCTCCTTTGATTAGAAAAGTTCCTACGTATCTGAGAAATTGTCATCCTCCAAGTCTGGATAAGTCTGAAATTCCCAGGAATCTTTACTATCAATTCCTCAGTTTTATCTCCGCAGTTAAAATTCTCAGGCAGGACTAGACAATTAAGGCATGTCTTTCATGCCTTAATATCCATAGCCTTAATTATGTACTCTTCAATCCTTCATTTTTTTGGTGAAATATCCTTAAAATGTTTTCTTTCTTTACATATGGGTCTACTACAATTAGGAGGCCTCTATTCTTTTCAAACCTCAAAGCAATATAATACCCCTTATTTACCTTAGCTCCCATCTTTTTTTAGAGATTTCTCCACATTTGCCCACATTAATACACAAATATCAATGCAATGACTAAATATACAGTATTTTAGCAACAACGATCTATATTGCATTAATATAATCTGCTTAATAAAAAAGCAGAACACCAAAAGGTAAGAGTGTAAATCATGAATAACTTTTTCAAGAATCAACTTATAGCAATTAATTATGCTTACAGTAGCTGTTGAAAGTTATGCTGATTCAGTGACCCATTGTTCCCTGCCCTGCTTGTCAGTCAGTGTGGGAGAGGCTTTGTTGAAGGAGGGACTGTTGAGGGGAAGTATCGCCCAGTCTGCAGCTTTTGTGTTAACTACTATTAAGCACATAGCAAGTCACCCCCTACCTGGTTGTACCTGGAAATTGTCACTACTGCTGCCTTCAGAAGAGCTAAGATGGAATGGCCAATCCTTTTTGCTGAAATGGACCAATCTGAGTTGTCTTTATCTCATTAAGAAAGTTAATAGTAAAAGCTATCTCTGTCTTCAATACCTTGCTGATCTCCAGTGGTCAGCCCAATAGGGCATAGGGTGTGTTGAGGAAAGACTAGTACTTGCAATGTGAAGCTACTGAGCCCCTTTCAGGGCTGCTTTCCACCTCTGGTGTCCACCTGATCCACCTAACTCTCACATGTGCCTCCAAGAAACTGTCGTATGCACAGTGGCCATACCCTAGTAAACTGTTTCAGCAGACTGGTTAAACCAGGTTGAGGGTAAGCTAGGGGTCTCAGCCCCATCAATAAGTTAGGGGGTTTCTAGCCCAGGTATTTGAAGACTTCCCCTGGTGGTGTGGGCAGATGAGAACAATTTATTCCAACAGCCATGAAGGTAGCTGAAGCAGGCACCATGGAGTGCTTAGAGCTTGTTTAGACATTGAAGATACCAAGGTTATCCACTGCATCTTGAACCATCACCGGTCATCTTGACTCTGTGCTGCCACTGGACTGTGAAGCCTGGAAGAAAGAGTGAGGCTGATGACTTTGTGCAACTCTGTCTCACTTAAATCCAATTTATGTATGAATCAAAAGACATCACTCATATCATTTTATTATTTTTACCTATCTCACAGTCCTGTGGTGACAGGAAAGTGATGAAGAAACAGGTGTGGATACACTAGAAGCTGTATTCACAACCCTGCACACAGGTGGCCCAGGCCATAAGGTTGTCTTCTCACTGGAAGCAGGAGAGGGATTCAGCAGCCCCCTGGGTGTCTGAGCATCCTTTTAAGGATCACCCTGCTCACTTTCTAGTGTGAGGAGGGGGCTAGAAATGGTGGCCTAAAAATTGTCTGCTTACCTGGACTGATTACCATAGCAGATGGGCATCCCACCCTGTGGTTGAAACACAAAAAAATGTACAAAAACTTCTGCAAAGATAATTCCACTCACCATTGGTATATAGAATGTGTGCACACTTATAGACAATACAAAATCCAGTAGACCTGAAAGATAAACAGCTCTTGTTGTAAGAGAACTCAGCAGATACCATATCCAAATCGCAGCCCTGAGTGAAACAAGTAGTAAATAAAGGCCAGCTTACTGAAGTTGGAGCTGGATGCACATTTTTCTGGAGTGGTCACAGAGAAAGGGAGCGCCAGGAAGTTGGTGTTGGTTCTGTAATCAAAAGTAATCGTCAGCAAGCTTGTATGCCTCCCAAAAGGAGTGAATGACAGGCTCATGACACAATTGTCATTCACAGGAAAACACTATGCCATCATCATCAGTGCTTATACTTCCATGAGGAACCTTGATGAGGTCAAAGGAAAATTTTATGAAGACCTGGACACCCTCATTACCAATGTGCCAAAAGAGGACAAGCTTATAATTTGGGGTGACTTTAATACTATAGTAGGCTCAGACTAGCAGACATGGCAAGGAGTGTTTGGGAAGAACGGAGTTGGAAACAGTAACAGCAATGGTCACTTACTTTTGAAGACTTATGCGTCTCATGACTTTCTCATCAACAACACCGTCTTCCATTTACCTAAACACAATAAAACATTGTGGATACATGCTTAGAGCAAACATTGACATTTAATAGACTACGTGATTGTAAGGAGATGAGACAGACAGGATATGACAGTGACAAAGGTAACATGTGGGGCAGAGTGCTGGATTGATCATAGACTTATCCTCTCCAAGCTAAATATTTGCCGTCAACAAAAATGTGGGCCTCAAGATAAAATGACTACCAAGAGACTTATTGTCAACAGATTAGATCACTTCTCTGAGAGGGAACAGTTCATTGCTAACTTGGAGGGAAAGTTGAGCCAACACACAGTTGGCAACAGTGGAGCAAAAAAGGAATTGGTAGCTTTCAGAGATCTGGTGCACGGCAGAGCATTTGTTTATCTGGGTCAGAACACTTGCAAATATTGAGACTGGTTTAACAAAAGTGATGGGAAAATTCAGAAGCTGCTAAATAAAAAATGAGAACTCTACAGGGTTTACCAGCAGAATAGTTCATCCATCTCTAAGAAGCCAGCATTTAATTCCATCAAAAGTAAAATACAAGTAAAGCTTAAAGATATACAGGCTCAGTAAGAACACAGATGAAATTGAGTTTTATGCTGATAGTAACAATCCAAAGCACTTTTATGATGCCCTGAAGTCTATTTATGGGCCAAAGAGTTTTGGTGCACCTCAACTACTCAGTGCTGATGGAGCCACATTGATTACCGATAAGGACATAATCCTAGAGAGATGGGCTGTGAACTTCCATACTATTCTCAACAGACCATCATCGATGCTAAAACCATTGACTGTTAACCTCAGGTTGAAGTCAATCCCTCCCTAGCTAAAGTTTCAACTGAAGAAGAGGTTTTAAATGTCATTAGGTTCCTTTCATGTGGCAAAGCACCTGGTGCTGATTCTATGGAAATCTGCTATTTACAAAGTGCTCATGTACAAGCTGATTGAAATTTTCTAGGTTATGTGGCAAGAGAAAGTTATCCTTCAAAAGTTCAAGGATGTTTCAATTGTCATTTCTATAAAGATAAAGGAAATAGAATGTCCTGGGAAACAACAACGTCTCTCTGTTAGTCATTGCTGGCAAGATTCCTGCAAGCGTCTTCCTGAATAGGCAGATCAGATGGTCATCTACCTGAGAGCCAATGTGGCTTCAGAAAAGACTGAGCACACTTAATATAGTGTTTGTTGCCCAGGAACTACAGGAGGAGCATCAAGAGCAGAACAGAGGTCTGTACGCAATGTTTGTAAATCTGACCAAGGCCTGTGGTACTCTCAGTCGTGAGGGCTTATGGAAAATCATGTCAAAATTTGATTGCCTGGAAAATTCATCAGCATTTTATGTCAATTTTTAGATGTCATACTTGCCTGGGTTCTGGATAACAGATGATGCTCTAGCACTTTCCCAGTCACCAAAGGAGTGAAACAAGGCCGTGTGCTTGCTCCCGTGCTTTTTAGCAAGATGTTTTCAGCCATGTTATCAAATGCCTTCAATGAAGACAAATATGGCATCAAGGTCAGCTATCACACTGATGGAAAGTTGTTCAACTTGAAAAGGCTATAAGCCAAGACTAAAGTGGAGGGTGTGGTGGTGCACGACTTTTTGTCTGAAGATGATTGTGCACTCAATGCAATCTCTGGACCTGAGAAGCAACAAAGTATGGTTCAATTTTCTGCTGTTTGTCCTAATTTTAGCTGAACAATCAACACCAAGAAAACAGAAGTGCTCCACCAGCCAGCACCATATCAGCCTTATATGAAACAATTAGTTACAGCAAATAAAGAAGTTTTGAATATTATGGATAAGTATCCTTACCTTGACAATATACTTTCCAGGGATGTACATTTTGAGGTTGACATATGCATTGCTAGAGCTAGCTCAGTGTTTTGGAGACTCCAAATTAGACTGACTACCAAACTTAAGGTCTACAAAGCCATTGTGCTGATCTCATTGTTGTATGTCTGTGAAACCTGGAGGGTCTACCAGTGCCATGCCAGGAAACTGAACTGCTTCCATGTGAATAATTTTAGGAAGATTCTGAAGATCACCTGGAAGGATGAGATACCAGACACTAAGGTCCTTTCTTTAACTAAACTTCCAAGCATACAAAGTCTACTGCAGAGAGTGCAGCTCTGATGGGATGGCCACATTATTTCAATGACAAAGGCATGTTTGCCAAAAGGACTATTTTATGGAGAACTTACATAAAGCAAGCACTCATAGGAAAAAAAAAACTATAGAAGGACACTCTTAAAGTTTCTCTTAAGAACTTTGGAATTGATTTGTGACATGGGAGACACTGGTACAGGACCACTCAACATGGCATGGCCTCATCAGAGAAGGTGCTGTGCTCTATGAGCAAAGCAAAATTGAAGAAGCTTAAAAGCAATGCAAGATGTGCATAGAGAATATATCCCAAATGTTCATGTGGACTATTTGTGCCTGAGGCATTGCAAGCTCATAATGGTCTGAGCAGCCATAGTCTGATGTACTGTGACTTGACTCTAATATAGTGATGTCATTTTGGTCCTCTTGGAGAACTGAAGGACAACAACCAATCAACCACCTTGGTGTGTTTTAATAAACTCTTTTTAATTCTCTTTGTCCAGAGTTTTGACTCATTAAGCAGGATGAAAACCCAAACAAAGCATTTCTCTTTCAACATAGCATTCAAACTTTTCAGAAATATATAATATCAATAAAAGCAGCAATTAAATAACACAATTTTCATGATACCGTAAGCTTAAAATGAAGTTATGCTACTTTGGATAAGCCTGAACAACTGAATAGGTCTAGAGGTTTGGGGTGCTGGAATCCCAAGATGGCGATACAGGCCCTGCCTAAATGAATTCAAGTCAAATCTTCTTCCAGCCAGCGAAAAAGTTTATTAGAGATAAAACATATAGGTCAGGTGACACCAGTAAGGACAGTGGGCACTAGAAAAGCTCAGCCTTCTGGGCATGAGAGATTCTCAGCATTTGAATAAGGGCCAGGGTGGATCTTGTATACACTAAAGTAACTTTGGGTGGCCAGAGGAGGGGCTGGAAAAAGGGTCTAGGTGAGAATTCTGACTGGAAGTTCTGAGAAATTGAATAGACAATGGGAATAGATAATGAGAGGAACTGGAAGGAAGAAGTTGGAAAGGTGGAAGATCAAAAGGTAGGGCTAGGGCTTTCAAAGGAATATAAGGGGAGTTAATAAGGAACCTAAAGGTTTAAGGGTTTTCTGGGACCTGTAGACAAACAGAAGCCAGATTCTTTTTAGGACAAGGGTGAAGGCAGATCTGAATAAGATCAAAAGGTAGGGCTAAGGCTTTCAAAGGAAGATAAAGAGCTGGGGCCTGTAGACTAATGGGAGCCAGATTCCCTTTGGTGTAAGGGGCAAAGATCTTGGCTTGGGCCCATACCCCATCAGTACCTCCTTCCAAAAAAAAAATAAAATTAAACCAACACAATTTCAGGATATAACCAGGGGGAAACAAAATTACACATGATTGTAATAAAATTTGCTCCTTATGAATAAAACAACATAAAACAGAAAAATGCAAAGTGTTTTCCAAAATAAGAAGAAAAAATCTTTTTTTGAGGCAAAATGAACACAGTAAAAATTTCTCAGAACCTTTCTCAGTCCAACAAGTGTCCCAGCCACTCAGATTCTTTGGGCAGTTTCCTAAGGCAACACTCATTCAAATGAAAAGTGTTAAATAAGAAATGGACACAAAGAAGATGTCCTCAGGATACATCAACATACACAAACACACACATAAACACATACAAATTAGTTTGGAAACAATTTTAAAAAATCTCTCCCCTAAATTTTGTTATAAAAATATTCTAGAATACAAAATGTAAACAAAACTATTTGCAGAAAATAATTCTTATGTAAACCAATTTCAGGGTAGCAAAAGTAGAAACAAAACTGAAACAATGGGCTTTATAAAATTGAAGGCTAGAGCTTTCAATGACCCATTCTTTGAAAGCCTGAGGCAATTTGGCTTAAAAATTGTACTCAAATAGCCCCATTAAGAAAACAATGGGCAGCTTTTGGGGCAAAATACTGTATCATAGAAAGATAGGGAAAAACAAATTGTCCACAGCAAAACTCCCACAATTTCTGGTAAAAATAAGAGACAAGAAGATACAACTCTACACTTGTAGACAGAGCCCTTACATGTAAGATGGTGGGACATGGGATGGTTTTTGCTCATGTAGGTTATTTATGTCCAAAAGAGTCTGTTTAAATGTGGCTTTGCCCAAGATGATTTCAGGAAAACCTGAAAGACTTACATGAACTGATGGTAAGTGAAGTGAACAGAACCAGGAGAACATTGTTCACAACAGCTATTTTATACAATGAAGAATTGTGAATGACTTAGCTATTCAAAGCAATACAATGATCCAAGACAATCCTAAAGGAATCATGATGAAACACTCTGTGCACCTCTAGAGAAAGAACTGATATTGTCTGAATATTGACTGAAGCATACTATTTTTCACTTTCTTTTTTGTTTGTTTATTTGATTTTACTCTTGTACAATATTAATAATATGGAAATGTTTTACATGACTACACATGTATAACCTATATCTGATTGCTAACCATGTCAAGTGTGGGGAGAGAAGGAAAGGAGGAACAGAATTTGTAGCTCAAAACCTTAAGGGAAAAAAAAAGGTAAAAAAAATGTTTTAAGGGGCAGCGAGGTGGCACAGTGGATAGAGCACTGGCCTGAAGTCAAGAGGACTAGAGTTCAAATCCGGCCTCAGACCAAACACTTGACACTTACTAGCTGTGTGACCCTGGGCAGGTCACTTAACCCCAATTGCCTAAAAAAAAATTGTTTTGCGATGCAATTGGAGGGAAATAAAACATTATTCAAAACAACAACAACAAATAAATGTGGCTTTGCAGGGAGGCAAGAACAGATATTTTGAACATGTCTCTCAAGCATATCCTCCTTTCACCCTTCTCCAAGGGAGATTTTAATTCTTTTAAACATGGGAAGTAGGAAGTTGGGCGAGGGGCCAGCCACTCTGATCTTCTTGGAGGAGGGGAAACACTGGCCTAAAATTATGTCTATCTGCTTTCTTCAGATATTATTAGTCTAGGGGAAGTAATTTTAGGTTCAAGCTGAACTTCTGATTAGTGTTGCTTAATGGGAATCAAATGCTGCACAATATAAATTCAAATTTTGTCACTTTTCCCACGAAATGCCAGTTTCACAATGAACATACAGAACAAATAGCGAACAAACATATTCATCCAACTTTATAGCAAAATGAGAAAAATCAGAGAAAGTATACTTACCAGGCAATATGTACTGAATAAGTTCTCTCATTGGGAGCAAGATAACTCAGCTCAGTTTAAGCCCAGCTGAGCTCTCTCCAAGGGAAAATTTCTTGAAGTCTTTAGTGTAGCAAGTTTTAAATAGGGCCATGACCAGAGTTCCAAATGAGGATTTCTTCCTAGAATTTTTCTGTCTTTAAAGGCTTGAAGAGAAGATTGAATCATGCCTTTCCTCTCTCAAAGTTGTAATCCAGAAGAGTAAAAGATCTCTCTTTTCTTCTTTCAACAACTCTGCCAACTTCTCACAGGTATAGGGTACTGAATAATCAATATCTATCAATGAAGAGTGAGTCCCATACAACTGGCCCTTTGAGCCAAAGGTGATGGAAAGACAGAAAGAAAGAAAGATAGATAGATAGATAGATAGATAGATAGATATAGACAGAGACAGATAAATAGATAGATAGATAGATAGATAGACAGAGGCAGATAAATAGATAGATAGATAGATAGATAATGATAATATATAGATACAGAGATGTATTTATTGGTATTGATAGATAGAGGCAGAGATGGAAATAGATGATATAGACTCATTTCCTAGCAGCTAAACTGCTTGAATTTGATTCCACTATAATGACATCTGAGTCAGGTAACTTCTCCCACTCCTTCACCTTGCTTTTAAGATTCCTTTTGTGTGTTTTCTTCCCCCATTAGATAGTAAGTTTCTTGAGGGCACCGATTGTCTTTCATTTTTATATTTGTATCCACAGTGTACATAGTATGCTGGCACATAGTAGGCACTTAATAAATGTTTATTATATAATATTTTATATAGATACATGTTTATATACACGTATATGTGCATATATGTATATCTTGTTTATACATACACATGTGTATGTGTATATGTACATATATATGTATGCATACACATAAATGTATATGTTTATACATACACATGTGTATGTGTATATGTACATATATATACGTATGCATACACATAAATGTATATAAGACTTAATGGGATAAAATATATTTTCATATTATGGATCTGGAGAACTATAGCTTATCAAAAAGTTATATAATGTATTAAAAGGGAGAATTGCATGATATATTAGAAAGATGTATTCTTGTGAAAAAATCTAGTAGGCAGAAGAAAGTAAGTGCATGAGAGAAGTGATTTTGCTATATTGATAACCAATACTAAATTTGGGATCTTTATTTCCTCTTTTAGGGCCACCCCCTCTAAAAAGTCAGCCTCTGAAGGACATGATTGATTAATGAGATTGTCCTAGCTCTCAAGGTAAGTGCTCTTCAATCTTTGGTAGTACCCCACCCAACTAGGAAACCTTACTTTTGTTTAGAGTGTAAACAAAATCTAATCTAGGGGAGTTCTTGCCTCCAAGGAAAAGAGTCCCTGTCCTTGTACCCCTTCATTAGAGTTTAGGATGATCCAACTCATGAAAAAGAAAACCAACCAGAGTGGTCTGGATGACATGGATTCCCCTGTCTAGGTTGTGGAAGGTGGCTGAGTCTCATGATCAAGCCATATTCTTAGGAAGAGCAGCTGAAGACTTCTAGCCACCTCCTCATTAAATATCACCAATCAGAGCAGATTTTCATTTGTTAGGGTATTACCTTTAGAAAAAATATTTAAGACTTTCTGGCTTTCCATGTTTGTGTCTTTGGTTACTAGAGAAACCACTGACCATCAGTTTATTGATTGGTAGCTAGTCTAATTAATGAATTGATTGTTAATTACCCAGAAACTCTCTGTGTTGGAGTTTTCATTTGTCACACACAATGGATAATGTTTGTATACAGATCACTAGAGAAAGAAACACATATGATATTATCCTTGTAATATCCTGTGGGCCACGTGTAGAGAAAGAGGAAATGGATGAAGATACTATGAAACAGATTGCCCATTTTGCACAGAAGAATGATACAGTGACGATGAGGTGCATTAGTTATCTGGATATTAGCTTGAGCTATCTCACAGACAAAAACAGAGCAACTAATAAAATCTTGTTTTGCCTTAAATATATTTTGAATCCTGGTAAGATAAAGAAGTGGGAAAATAATTGCTAAACACTAATTTATTCTGCCCAGTATGTTAAAAAAAATAGGAATATCGAAGGAGAGTAACTTGTTCTATATTTTACAATAGAGAAAATTCAGGAATCATCTGCCATTTATTCAAGATTTAGGGATAGCAGATTTTAAAGAATTCAGCTTGTGGGTGAAGTTGAAAATTGGTACCCCTCTTTATTTTGTATTATTTGATTAATTATTAAGAATTATATCTAATCAGTATATCTAATCAGAATTAATCTTTCTAAATCAAATTCAGACTTGATTGTATAGGGTCTATTAGTAAAATTTGTAAGAGTTCTATTTCCCTATTCCTATGCGTTAAAGCCTAACCACAAAATTGAAATCCGTGCATTTTTGCTGACCATGGGGGAAAACAAGTAAATCTGATCATAGGATATTTCCCCATCATGAGATTTTCTAGGGGTTGTGAGTCAACTGTGTGTTTTCCCTGTCGTTCCGTGTTATAGAAATTCTACCTCCCCCTCATCCCCACACACACTTTGAGTCAAATTAAGCAAAGCCTGCCCTTCATCTCTGTTTCTTAGTTTATTGCAGTTCATCATAGTCTTAGTTTTGTCTGCCTCACTTGATGGCTTCTGGTACCTTATATAAGCAAATGCATGAAAGAGCTGCTCTGTGGGCTGCATTCTTAGCTACTGAGGATCCTTAGATCCCCTTTATTGGCAATTGCTAGTCTTGTTAATAAATTGATCATGCTCAGGAACTTTGTGCCTCACTTTCTCTTTATCACAGATTTTTTTTTATCATGACAAGTTAAAGGTTAGGTAGCATCCCTTGATCTAAAATTACAAAAGGAATGTCTCCCTCAGAGGGTTGGCCAACTCGTAAGAAAAGAATTTTTAAGATAAAAATATAAGTAGTTCTAATGAAGAAGAAAGTTGGAAGAAACTGTCTTAAGATAAAGATATGGATGTATAGACAACTCCTTGATTAACTTATATTTTCAAGAGGGATATATAACAGGATGATTTACTGGGCAAAGGAGGGGAGAGAATATATTTAAGAATAAAAGTGATATAAGAACAAAATATATCAATTTTAAAAAGATATTCATAAAAGATTAATGCATTCAAGGAAAACATAAGGATGAAATAGCACAATACAATTCTATAAGAACAGTTTTAAAAAGCTTTAACTATTAGAAAGAACTGATGCTATAAATAAATACTAAACACAAAAGTCTCATTGGGGAAAAAAGAAGGATCAAAGAAAGGATAGGCCTACTACTCAGGATGGATGAAACTATGATAAAGGATGGTGGAGGGAAGCCAGACTAACTTAGCACTTACTTTTCTAACAAAAGAAGACTGATTTTAGGACAGGAAAAGACAGATTTTTATAGAGTAAATAAGGATGCAAAACTGAAGATTAATAAGGCAATGCATGGCAAGAGAACACTTAGCTTCTGAAATCAGTGCACATCACTAGTCTTACACAAATTATATCCCAAGATACTGAGACCTAGTAGATATCCCCCAGTGGATTAGTAGTTAAAGGAAATGAATAAACAGTTCTCAAAAGAACTACAACTTATTAATAACCATATGAAAGATTGCTCCAAATCACTAATGAGAATATAAATGCAGTGCAAAGCAACTCTGATGTTTCATTTTAAACTCAGAAAATTGTTAAAGATGACAAAATACGGAGAGAGTCAATGCTAGAGGGGTTGTAGGAATATAGGAACACTAATATATTATTGGTGGAGCTTTGAATTATTTCAGCCATTCTTGAAAGGAATTTGGAATTGTACTAAAAAGTGTTAAAAATGTCTGATAGGATAAATATCTACCAGAATTCCCTCCATCTCCAGGTCCTCCTCCTGACCAGGTAGGTTAGGATATTCTTTCCCTAAAATGCAAGGAAGATGTATCCAAGACATAATTGGCACAGTGGGCTAAGACTCAAACCACATACTCTTAATATAGTTTCCATAACTCATGCGGATATGGCTTATTACTCACTTAAAGGCATTAAAGCAAAAGACTTTTCCTGGTAAAGTAGTAGCCCTTCAGATATGATGGATGCCCCATGACTGAATGAGGCACTATATTCTAATCTGATGACCAGACTAATTTCCATATTGAGATAAGGAATCTGCCTACAAAAAAAAATGTAAAGGTGCTTTGCAAAACTTAAGGCTCTATATAAATGCTTATTATTTTTATTATTAACATTAATAATTATTATTCTTGTTGTGTGGAGCTTTTCTATGCTACAGCTAAATGAAACTCCTTTTGTTTACTATTTGATTCTCTAAAAATCCCCCACTTTCATTTCCTGGTAAAGTAGTAGCCCTTTAGATATGATGGATGCCCCATGACTGAATAAGGCACTATATTCTACTCTGATGACCAGACTAATTTCCATATTGAGATAAGGAATCTGCCTACAAAAAAAAATATGGGTCTAAATAAATTCTAAAGCAGCAGAACCCACAAAAAGACAGAGTGAAACAAATTTACAGCCCCAGACAGCCTGGATAGTTGATCAGAAAGGTCTATCACTCTGGGCGGGGAGAAGAGCACAGTTTGGCATGGGCAAGCAGACAAAACAGACCTCAGTGAACCTGGAGTAAGTCTCAGAGGACTGAATCTCAGGGATTTGTGGCAGTTTCAGACTTCTCAACCCATGAATGCCGAGGACAACTTAGAATGTCAGTGGGAAAAGTCCATGTCTACAGTGAGAGAGAAACGTGGGGTCCCAGCCCCAGTCCTCAAGCTCAGCCTCAGGGTGGTGGCTGCTTCCTGAGCTTTCAGGCCACAGACTGAGGGGGAATCAGGTGGCTGGTCAGAGGGGGATTGTAGGGATCTCTCTGCTGGTGCAGGATTCCCTTACTTTGCCCATGCTTGGACCTGGGTCACAATTCTGGGTAGCAGCCCTGGGGCAAGGAGGAGTGCTGGCATGGTGGTGCAGAGAAAACCCTCCTCACAGATCCAAGGCAGAAAAGAGTGCTTATGGTCACTCATAGACTAGAGCACAGGCCAGGAAAAGAGTAAATACCTTGCCCCTTATCATACTGCCTTGGAAGAACTGAAAATTTACAGGTACCTAGAAGTATCTCTGAAAATAGCTGCACAAAACTCCCAAAGCTTGGGACAGTACATTCTCCACACTGGACGCAGATTCCCTACCTTAACAGACAGTTTAGAACTCAAGTAACTGGCTGGGATCACGAGTAAACAAAGGTCCAAAAAAAGTCAGACCATAGAATCTTTCTTGGTAACAAAGAAGATCAAAACATGCAACCAGAAGAAAACAAAATCAAAGCTTCTATATCCAAAGCCTCCAATAAAAATATGACTCAGTCCTAGGCCACGGAAGAGCTCAGAAAGGAGTTAGAGAAACAAGTAAGAGAAGGAGAGGAAAAACGGGGAAGAGAAATGAGAGTGATGCAAGAAAATTATGTAAAGGAAATCCAAAAAAATATGGAAGAAAATAAAAAATACCCTAACCCAAATGTCAAAAGAGATCCAAAAAGCCAATGAGAAGAATGAGAAGAATGCCCTAAAAAGCAAAATTGGCCAAATGAAAAAGAAAGTCCAGAAGCTGACTGAATAAAATACTTCCTTAAAAATTAAAATGGAGCAATTGGAAGCTAGTGACTTTTGGAGAAATCAAGACACTGTAAAACAAATCCAAAAGAATGAGAAAAATGGAAAACAATGTGAAATATTTCATTGGAAAAACAACTGATCTGGAAAATAGATCCAGGAGAGAGAATTTAGAAATTATTGGACTATCTGAAAGCCATGATCAAAAAAGGGCCTAGATATCTTCTTTCAAGAAATTATCAGGGGGGCAGCTAGGTGGCCCAGTGGATAGAGCACCTTCCCTGAAGTCAGGAGCACCTAAGTTCAAATCTGGCCTCAGACCAAACCCTTGACACTTACTAGCTGTGTGACCCTGGGCAAGTCACTTAACCCCAATTGCCTAAAACAAAAAAAAAATTATCAAGGAAAACTACCCCAATGTTTTAGAACCAGAGGGCAAAATAGAAATTGAAAGAATCAACTGATCACCTCCTGAAAGAGATCCCCAAATGAAAACTCCTAGGAATATTGTAGCCAAATTCCAGAGTTCACAGGTCAAGGAGAAAATATTGCAAGCAGTCAGAAAGAAACAAGTTAAGTATTGTGGAAACAGAATCAGGAAAACCCAAGATTTAGCAACTTCCACATTAAGGGACTGGAGGGCATGGAATATAATATTCTGGAGGGCAAAGGAGATAGGATTACAACCAAGAATCACCTACCCATCAAAACTGAGTATAATCCTTCAGGGTAAAAAATGGACATTCAGTGAAATAGAGGATTTTCAAGCATTCTTGATGAAAAGACCAAAGCTGAATAGAAAATTTGACTTTCAAATACAAGACTCAAATGAAACATGAAGAAGTAAACAGCAAAGAGAAATCACAAGGGACTTATTAAGGTTGAACTGTTTATATTCCTTCATGGAAAGATGATATTTGTAACTCATGACACCTTTTTCAGTATTAGGGTAGTTGGAGGGAAAAAAATATGTATGTAGATAGATAGATAGATAGATAGATAGATAGATAGATAGATAGATAGATGGCACAGAGTGAGTTAAAGATGAAGGGATGTTATCTGGAGAATAAAATTAAGGGGTGAGAGAGGATTATACTGGGAGAAGGAGAAAGAGAGAGGTAGAATGGGGTATATTATCTCACGTGAAACAAACAATACAAGGCTTTTACAGTGGAGGGGAAGTGGGGGAAGGTGAGAGGGAATGAGTGAATCTTATTCTCATAGAATTTGGCTTCAGGAGGGAATAACATATACACTCAATTGGGTATGGAAATCTGTCTTACACTACAGGAAAATGGGGGGAGGGAACAAGAGAGCAGGGGGATGATGGAGGGGAGGGCAGATTGAGCAAACACTTCTGAGGAGGGACAGGTTCAAAAGAGAGAATAGAATAAATGGGGGGCAGGATAAGATGAAGGGAAATATACTTAGTTGTTCACAACATGACTACTATGAAAGTGTTTTGCATGACTACACATATATAACCTGCATTGAGTTGCTTGCTCTTTCAATGAGAGTGGGTGGGGAGGGAGGAAAGTTGAAAATTTGGAACCTAAAGTTTTAAAAGTACATGTTAAAAAATTGTTTTCACATGCAACTGGGAAATAAGCAATGCAGGAAATGGGGTATAGAAATCTATCCTGCCCTATAGGAAAATAGAAGGGAAAGGGGATAAGAGAAGGGGGGGGAAGATAGAAGAGAGGACAGATTAGGGAAAAGGGTATACAGAATGTATGCCATCTTGGGGTGGGGGGAGGGATGAGATGGGGAGAAAATTTGGAACTCAAAATCTTATGGAAGTGAATGTTGAAAACTAAAAATAAATAATTAATAAAAGAAAGCAATACACAGCCAACTGTTTAAGGGACAGAGGAAGAAATATGCTTGGAAATGAATGTAATGTAATAACAAAATACATCAATTAAAATAAGATAGTTTTAAAACAAAAATATTGGGTGTGATTGTTGAGCAGGCTCCCCAATTTTTGAAATACTAGGGGGAACAAGAATCATACCATCTCATCAAAAGAAAAAAAAACAATAAATGTTGAGAGAAATATATACATATATATGCATATGTGTATATATATATATATATATATATTATATATATATATATAATATATGCATATATGTGCATGTGTGTGTATATATATATATATATATATATATATATATATATATATATATATATGGAGAGAGAGACAGAGAGAGAAAGAAAGAGAGAGAGAGAGAGAGAGAGAGAGAGAGAGAGAGAGAGAGAGCGCTTGCTATTAATTCTTTGGGAAAAATGGAATATATAATTAAACAGTTGGGAAGTGGTCATCACAAAGCCTTGATCAAGAACAGCTAATTCTAAATTAGCTTAATCTTCTTTTTTGACAACATACTGGTTATTGAGGTAAATGATATAGATAAAATTTATTTTTATTTCAGCAAAGCATTTGACAGTCTTCATGTTCACCTTGTGGGTAAGAGGATAGAAATGTCAATGATGATCTTCTGTTAATGAATGTGATATATTTCAGCAACATACATATCAGAGGGTATTAAAATTAAATGGATTTATTAATGGTTTGGCATTGACTCAAGGAAGAGGAGAAGTCTCTAGTATGGTACCCTAGGCAACTGTGCTCAGCCATGTATTGTTACACATTTTTATCAAAAGCCATACATGCAGCCATAGATGACATTCTTATAGAAATTGCAGAAAACAAAACAAAACAAAAAAACTGGGAGGAAGAACTAATGCACCAAATGACATAATAAGTTTCTTACTGAGCAAGATCAATGGACTGAATTAAATAAGAAAAAATAAGATGCTTAAATAAATGGGAAGTCCTACACTTTTGGTGAAACAATAGTTTTGCAAGTATGAAACTGGAAAGGTATGACTAGCAAGTTTATCTGAAGAAAAAAGTGTGGGCTTCAGTTTGATTTAAATTTAATGTAACTAAGCAGTGTGAAACAGTGGTCAGAATAACTAAATACAGTCTTTGGTTGCATTGAAAGGCATAGTGTCCAGACTGAGGGGAATCAGATTTTTGCTGGGTTTTTTGCTTTTATCATACCATATCTGTAGTATATTCCAGTTCTAAAAGGACACTGGTATGTTAGGAATGACTCTGACAAGCTCCAGCATGTAAAAGGAATGATGATCAATATGATATAGGGCCAGATGATTATGCTGTTTTGGAATTGTTTTAAAGCATGTTTAGACTAGTATAAAAAAGATGTGGAGGGGAATGGAGAAGGAGAGGAAAGGGCTAAAATAATTGCTGCAATAATTTTATTGGGAAGGATTTTATGTGAAAGAAAGGTAATACTTGTCCTCCGTAGTCCCAGTAGGCTACATTTGAAGCAATTGATGGAAGTTGGAGACAAGAAGCTTACAGCTCTTATGTTAAGAAATAGTTAATAATTAATGGTATCCAAGAGTGGAATGGGCATACTTGAAGGAAGAGGCTTCACCCTCGTTAGAATTCTTCAAATAGAAGGTATCTCATTTGGGATTTTCTAGAGGGAATTCTTGTTCAGGTACAAGCTGGGCCAGATGACCTCTGAAATCCTTTACAATTGTGTTATTCTGTGAATGCATTTCAATCATGGTGGATGAGCTGACTGAATACATGAAGTTCAGTGCTAAAAAAGAAAAAAAAAGAGTAATCCAATTTGGTTTGGAATGCAGAGAGTTAGGGCTTGATTATTGTAGGCTTCAAATGACAGATTGAGAAGTTTATATTCCATCTTACATGCAATACTTGTTGAAATACTTATTGAAAACTGTGTAATATCATAGGACCATAGATCTAAAAATAGAAGGGACCTTCAAGTTCACCTAGTATACTCTCTGTTGTTTTATTTTTTAAACAGTTAATTTAAGAAACTGAGACCTCAAAAGACTAAAAACTTGTTCAAGATCATAGATGTATTTAGTGACAAGATCAGAACTGAACCCAGTTCCTCTGACTCCAGATCCCACCCACCTTCTACTGCATCACTCTACTTTTTGATGATTAGAAAGATTAATTTCAACAGTTGCATGAAGCACAACAAGGAGAGATAAAAGACCAGAGGCAGGAAAGACAGGAGAATAAGACAACATTCCGGGTGCTGAAGGTCAAAATAAGTGTGCTGGAAATTGGTGTGCAGAAGGAAAATATCTGAGAAATAATATGATTAGGATCAGCATGCTTTACTTTATATTTATGTAAAGATGATTGAAATTAATAAAGTGATATAGCTTTAGTACACAAGTCTGTTTGTGGAAATGAGTAAGTAAATTTTGTTTGGAATAAGATTTGAGGGGTTTTTGTTTTGTTTTGTTTCTGATTAAAGCCATATTAAGGCCCAGAACCTAAAAGTTTAGGTCATAGATTTTCCAAAATATTTTCTTTTTCAAGAACAGAAATTGTATTTTTCAAAAAAATATTTTTCTAAAATAATTTTTATATGTACTTTGTTTTTATATCTTCTACATGCCCCTCAGCATCCTTCCTATCCTACTTCCTCAAAGCCATCCTCTATAATAAAGAATTTATTCTCCCTACCCACCCACTAAAGAATTTTTTTTTAAATAATCGGCAAAACTGGGGCGGCTAGGTGGTGCAGTGGAAAGAGTTCCGGCCCTGAAGTCAAGAGGACCTGAGCTCTCATCCGGCCTCAGACCAAACACTTGACACTTACTAGCTGTGTGACCCTGGGCAAGTCACTTAACCCCAATTGCCTAAAACAAACAAACAAACCAACAACAACAAAACAAACAAACACACAAACAAGCAACAACAACAAAACGAACAAACAAACAAAAAACAAAACAAAAAAATAATCAGCAAAACCAGTCAACACATTAAGGAACTTTGACTTGGTATGAAAAGTCCTACACCTGTGCACTGCCACCTCTGAAGAGGATCAAGGGAGTTATCTTTTCCTTTGTCTTCTTCTTGTCCAAGGCTTACCAGACTTTTTAAGAGAGACAGCACATATTCCAAATTTTGATCTGGCAAATATAGTTGCCTTCTCTAAAAGTCAGGAACTCTAAGTTGGAAACTCAGGGTTTCTTCGAACACCCTTCTTGATAAATTTCCCAGGGTCCTAGGTGTCCCACTCATAAAGTGAAGATCATAGGTAGCATTGGTATGTGGCAATGTAGAGTGGGAGTTAGTTATAAAGATGTGAATTATTATAGAGGATAAAGAACTTTGACTATGAACTCAAAGTACTAAAGAGACATTGTCTTTAGTATCAACAATTCTCAGACTTTATAGAGGCTCCCCTGGGATTGTGGGTTACTAGGGTAAATGATTCAATGTTTCTTGGATGAATGAACCTGAGCTTTTAAGAAAACTGGAGATATTTCAGAGGGATTCTTTTCATATTGCTTTGTATTACAAGTTTCTAAACTACTGTCAAGAGAACCAGAACTTTGAAAAGAAGTACACCAAATGCTGAGCTCTGAGAGTTTCAGAACCCATATAACTCTTCACTAAAAGACTGTCACCATGCCTGGGGTACTATTGGGCCTATTCTACTGCACTGAAGGAGATGCCCTCACATTCATCAGAGATCTGGGGAAGACCCATCTACATTTCTGGGTCTCAGGATGCCAAGTGTAATAAAGAGTCTATGCTTCTGGGAATTAAGAGATGGAAAAGTGAAGGAGTGCTTTATTAGGAACATTATCTTTTGGTTGTGACTCAAACCCTGCCATCTTGTAATGAGGCTACAAAGCACACATCAAGTGTGAATTTCATTACAGGCTGGGGAACTCAAATATTTATTTAAACACTCACCTTTCTGCTGTTCTTGGACATGACTCATTACAACCTACGCGAAACCCTAAGTCTCTGGTTTTTAAGGGGCTTACTTTAAAAGCTGATAGCACTAAACCCATTCTGCTGACATATTTGATCATCACAGGATCCTGAAATGTGCAGAGTCCAACCAACTGAATCAACTCTTAACTTCTGCTTATCTGCTATCTGTGGAGGCAAATATTCATTTATCCTCCTGCTTCTATTCAGCATGGCCCAATCCCATCCCCAACTCCCCAATTTGGTTTACTCTGTCTTTCTGTTTAGTTGTCCCCTTTGGAGTCCATACTCTACTCTTAACAACAACAACAACAACAACAACAACAACAACAACAACAACAACAACTCTCTTTTCCTTTATCTCTTTACTGTATCTTATGATGCTAATTAAAACCTGGCTACTTCCAGAAGAAACTATATTCCTGTCCTCTCTAGTTTTAGATGTTATTTCTCTCATGATTCATGACACATTGGACTAGGAAGGGGATTCAACATACTTCTTTTTTTTTTTTTTTGGCTAGGCAATGGGGTTAAGTGACTTGCCCAGGGTCACACAGCTGGTAAGTGTTATGTGTCTGAGGCCGGATTTGAAGTCAGGTCCTCCTGAATCCAGGGCCGGTGCTCTATCCACTGTGCCACCAGCTGCCCCTCAACATACTTCTTGCTCTTCTCTTCTGAGACTTCTAGACCATGACTTTGCCAGCCAGCATCATTACAGTGACTTCTTTTTCTTCGAAGGTCATGTCATTCATCTATATCTCTAAGTCCAGATCCTTGTGCTGTCATCTACTGGATGGTGATCTTTTTTCTACCTTCAGGAAGTTCATTATGTGGTTCATAGATTTCCTCTCAACAATATCCCCTTCCTTCATATTTTGTTATAATTATTTATGTCTCTTGTACATCAGCTTCCCAATTCACCAACCTCCAAATGAACTTCGGAGTGTTTTAATTTCACCTCATCCACATACTGATGCGGTCATATCCTAGCAGATCCAGACACCATGACTGTGCTACCTCCATGATGTGGAATTCTGAAATTCATTCTGATCTTACCCTCCTATCGTTTCATCTCTTCCCTCCTATCCTACCCTCTACTCATTTCCTTCCCCCCCCCCATAACTGGATTGTCTAGTTGGCTCACCATTTCCTGTTATCCCACTTAATTATCTCAGCTTTACTTTCATTTTCCTTCTTTCACAGTCTTCACTTCTATGGTTAACCAGTTCAGTTATATGTTTACTTTACTCCTGAGTTCCCTTGTTGTCTTATCCTATCACCATTCACTCTTTTTCCAAGTCCCCAAATGGGTTATTCCCACAATTTGTCTTCCCCACTTTTACTCACGAGCTTCTAAAAGCTACTAAAGCCAGTCACATAAACATATGAATGTAGTCCACTACAAATACTGGTACATAATATCAAATTTGTCTTAAATGTTGAATAAAAATCTACATTCTTCCATGAATCCATAAACATTCTCTATCACACTTTCCATAGCAAGCATTCTAAATCTCCTCTTTTTTTCTTTAAGCTCTCTTTATTACTTCTCATGCTTTTCTTTCAGCAAGGGACTTTGTATCCTACTAAAG
Organism: Phascolarctos cinereus; assembly: GCF_003287225.1. Taxonomy (NCBI): domain Eukaryota; kingdom Metazoa; phylum Chordata; class Mammalia; order Diprotodontia; family Phascolarctidae; genus Phascolarctos; species Phascolarctos cinereus. The sequence goes on from NW_027555625.1 coordinate 377,736,305, forward strand.
TAGGATAAATCTAAGAAAAATAAACTATGTCTGCCATGAGTTCCTTATTCTCTCAACAACCCACCTAAAAACTACTTTATATTTTATTCTTTATTCTTCTCTTTTCCTCTGGTTTATGAGAAAGTAATGGCTCTTCTGCGTGCCAAAACCAACCCTCATCTTGTGCCCTTGGTTCTGAAATTCTATCTCTATCAGAATATCAATTTCTCTCTCTTTCTCCCTCTCTCTCCATCTCCCTTGCTCATGCCCACCTCTGGGCCACAGTTGTGGGGGAAAGAGTAGAGCTTTTGGTCCTAATGGAGCAGAGACCCTGAGGAGTAGTATTTCTTATTACTTCAAGGGATCAGGTGGCTTTCCTGAATAAGGATCAGAAAATAGGCCAGAAGTATAGTGATGACATCTCTCCCTGGCTTGTACCATATTAGAAAGACTGAAAACTTCCAACCTCCCAGAGATAGCTCTGAACAGATCAGTGTAAAAAGCCTGAAGCTTGGGACAGTACCCCTACAACCTCCACTTTGGGAACAGAGCCCAACTTTAGCATGAACTTCAAAATCAAGTAATAGGAGATAGAAAAGAGCAAACAACAAAAGAACTGGACCATAAAAAGCTATTATGTGACAGGGAAGATTAAAACACAAACTCAGAAGAAGACAAGCATGTCAAGACAGCAACAAGCAAAGCCTCAAAGGAAAAAAAATGTGAATTGGACACAAACTGAAAAAAGAATTCCTAGAAGTTCCAAAAATTATTTTAAAACTCAAATAAGCATGGTAGAGGAAAAATTGAGAAAATATATGATAGTGATACAAGAAAACTGTGAAAAGACAATAACTTGGTAAAAGATGTAGAAAAATACCTAAGATCAGCCTTAAAAAGCAGAATTGTCCAAATGGTAAAACATGTACTTCACTGATGAAAATACTTACTTGAAAAGCAGAATTGGCTAAATGGGAAAAAAGAGGTACAAAGGCTCACTGAAGAAAATAATTCTTTAAAAATTAGAATTGAGCAAATTGAAGCTAATGATTCTATGATGAAAAATAGATGAAAATAGGAAATAAATCATTGGAAGAAAAAACAACTGATTTTGAAATGGATTGAAGCGAGCTAATTTAAGAACTATAGAACTATTAAAAAGCCGTAGTCAAAGAAAAACCTAGACACCATATTTCAAGAAATTATCATGGAAAATTGTGCCAATATCCTAGAACCAGAAGGTAAAATAGAAATGGAAAGAATCTACCTATCACTTCCTGAATGAGATCCTAAAATGAAAATTCCCAGGAATATTATAGCTAAATTCCAGATGTCCCAAATCAAAGAGAAAATACTTTAAGCAGCCAGAAAGAAACTATTCAAATACTATGCAGTCAAAGTCAAGATCACACAAGATTTAGTAGCTTCCATATTAAAGGAGCAGAGGGCTTAGAATATAATATTCTTCAAGGCACAGGAAATAGGTTTACAACCAAGAATAGTGTACCCAGAAAAACAAACAAACAAACTGAGTATAATCTTTCAGAGGAAAAAAACACACATTTAATGAAATAGAAGAACTTCAAGAATTCCTGATGGAAAGAGCAGAGATGAATAGAAAATTTGACTTTCAAGAATATGACTCAAAATAATGACAAAAAAGTTAAACATAAAATAAAAATCATAAGGAACTTAACAAGGTTAAACTATTTACATTCCTGTATGGGAAGGTGATAAATGTAACTTCTGAGAACTTTATCATTATTAGGACAGTTAGAAGGACTCTGCATAAACAGAGGGTATTATGGGTTGATTATGTTTTGCATATCTCCAAAAAAAATGGATTTGAGAGAAACAGGGATGCATTAGAAGAAGGGAGAAGGGAAAGAAAGAATGGGGAAATATTTCACATAAAAGAAACATTTAAGGAAGAGTTTTTACAGTGGAGTGGAAAATAGGTAGGCAATACTTGAACCTCATTCTCATCTAAATTTGTCCAAGGAAAATAAAATATAGATAAATAGACTGATAGATAGATAGAAGGATAGAAAAAATAGATGGATATAAATACACATAGTTGGAGGTGGAAATCTATCTTACCCAACAGGCAATTAGGAATGGAAGGGGATTAAAAAAAAGAGGGGGTAAAAAAAGGAGAGTGAATTAAGGGAGGCAGTAAGTAAACAGCCTTTTGAGGAATGACAGGGTGAAAAGAGAGAGAAGAAAAAACAGAAGAAAATAAGATAGGGGAAATGTATAGTTAGTAATCATAACTGTTAATGTGAATGGGATGAATTTACCCATAAAATGGAAGTGAATAGCAGAATGTATTGGAAAACAAAATCCAGTGATATGTTTTCTACAAGAAACACACTTGAAACAAAAAGATACAGAGTAAAAATAAGAGGTTGAGCTGAATCTACTATGCCTTAGTTAAAACAAAAAAGCCAAGATTAGCAATCATGGTTTCAACGTAAAAGCAAAAATAGATATAATTAGAAGAGATATTTAGAGAAACTACATCTTGCTAAAAAGTACCATAGGGGATGAAGTAATCTTAATACTAATTATCTCCACACCAAACAGTATAACATTAAAATTCTTAAGGGAAAAGTTATATAAGTTACAGAAGGAAGCAGATGTTAAAGTAATACTAAACTTTTCCCTCTCAGAGCTAGATAAATCTAAGTATAAAATAAAAGAGAAAGAAGTTAAGGAGATGAAAAGAATTTTAGAATAGTTAAATATGATATACTTCTAGTGAAAAATGAGTGGGGAAAGAAAAGAATATAGCTTTTATTGTAGTTTCACAAAAATTGACCATTTATTAAGATAAAAAACTCACAGACAAAACAGAAAAGGAAAAATATTAAATGCCCTCTTTTCAGACTATAATGCAATAAAATATGTAATCAACAATAGATTGTGGGATAATAGATTAAAAATTATTTGGGAATGAAGCAATCTAACCCTACAGTGTATCAAAGAATCAATCATAGAAAGAATCAATAATTCATTAATGATAATAATAAAAATGAGGCAGCATTTCAACATTTGTGGGATTCAACCAAAGTAGTTCTTAGGGAAAATATTATATCTCTAAATGCCTGCATCAATAAGAGAGAAAGATCAGATCGATAAATTAAGCATACAACTAAAAAAATTTTTTAAACAAAATGACAAATTTTAAATCCTAATTAAAACATTGAAAAGAAAATCCTAAAAATCAAAGGAGAAATTAGGAAAATTGAAAGTAAAAAAAAAATGAGCTAATAAATTAGGAACTAGTTTTATGAAAAAAAAATTAGATTAGCTATTGGTTAATTTAATTTAAAAAAAGAAGTAAACCAAATTACCACTATTAAACAAGAGAAAGGTGAATGTACTACCAATGAAGATACAATTAAAGCAATTATTAAGAATTATTTTACCAAATTATATGCCAGCGAAATCAACAATCTAAGTAAAATAGATGAAAATTTATTAAAAAAGTGCCCAGATTAACTAAAGAGGAAATAGAATTATTAAGTAATCCTGTCTTAGAAAAAGAAATTAAATAAGCTATAAATGAGCTCCCTAAGAAAAAATCCAGAAAACTAAATGGATTTACAAGTGAATTCTATGAAACACTTAATCCACAATTAATCAAAATACTATATAATTAATTTCAAAATAATTAGAGGAATCCTGCCAAATTTCTTCCTTGAAACACATCACAAATATTGTTTGAATACCTAAATCAGGGAGAGCAAAAAACAGAGGGGGGAAAAGGATGGTTCCATTTCCCTAATGAATATTGAAGCAAAAATTTTAAATAAAATAATAAGGAGATTACAGCAATATCACACACACACACACACACACACACACACACACACACATACACACACACACACATACAACATACACTATGACCAGGTAGGATATATACCAGCAATGTAGGACTGGTAAAATATTAGAAAAAATATAAGCATGATTGACCATATCAATAACAAAAACACCAAAAATCATATGATTATTTCAATAGATCAAGAAAAAGCTTTTAGAAAGTACCCGCATGTACAAAAATATTTGTAGCAGCACTTTTTTGTGGCGGTGATGAATTGGAAATTGAGAGGATGTCCATCAAGGGAATGGATAAAAAAGTTGTGGTATATGAATGTAAAGCAATACTCTTGCTCTATGAGAAATAAGGAGCAGGCAGACTTCAGAAAAATGTGGAAGGTCTTATACGATTTGATGCTGAGTGAAGTGAGCAGAACTAGGAGAACATTATACACAGTGACAGCAACATTTTGTGATAACTGATTTTGATAGACTTAGCTTTTCTCAGCAATCCAAGGATCTAAGACAACTCCAAAAGACTCGTGATGGAAAATGCTATCCACATCCAGAGAAAGAACTATAGAGTTGAATGCATATTGAAGCATACTATTTGTTCTCTTTCCCTCATTTTTTTTGTTTTTTTCTTTCTTGTGGTTCCTCCTATTAGATCTAATTCTTCTATGCATCATGACTAATGTGAAAATATGTTTAATATGAATGTATAAGTAAAACCTATGTCAGATTACATATCATCTTGGGGAGAGAGGGAGAGAGGAAGAGAGGGTGGGGGAGAAAATTCAAAACTAAAAATCTTGTGAAAGTGAATGTTGAAAACTGAAAATGAATAAATTAAATTATATTTAAGAAAGAAAAGGCTTTTAATAAGATATTATACCATTCCTATTTAAAACACTAGAAAGAATAAGAGTAAGTGCAGCATTTCTTAAAATTATAAGTAGTGACTATCTAAAATTGAAAGAACAAGCATTACCTGTAATGGGGATAAACTTAAAGCCTTCCCAGTAAAATCAGAGATGAAGCAAGGATTTCCATTATCAACGTTATTATTCAGAGGGAGTCAAGATGGTGGAGCGAAAGCAGTGACTTGCTTGAGCTCTCCTGAAACGCCTCCAAATACTCATAAAAAATGGCTCTAAACAAATTCTGAAGCAGCAAAAAGACAGAGTGAAACAAATTTCCAGCTGAAGACAACCTGGATGATTGATCAGAAAGGTGTATTGCACCGGGCTGGGAGAGCAGCACAGTGTGGCGTGGGTGTGCAGGCCGCAGCACACCTGGAACAGTCCTCAGAGGACTGAATTTCGGGCAGCTGTGGAGGTTTCCAGACTCCTCAATCCACCAATGCCAAAGACAACTTAGGTCAGTGGGAAAAGTCTGTTTCTGTGGTGCTCAGAGAGGAAGGCGTGGTTTTAGTTCCATTCCCCAAAAGCGTGGCCCTGGGGGCGGGGGGCAGCTGCTTCCCCAGCTTCCAGCCCACAGACTGAGGGGGAATCCAGTGGCTGATCAGAGAGGGATCGCAGGGATCCCTTTGCCAGTGCTGAGGCAGGAATCTCTTGGTTTTTGGATCTGGGCCACAGTTCTGGGCGGCAGTGCTGGGTGAGGAGGAGCACTGGCTTGGTGGAGCTTGTAGTGGTTGTGGAGAGGAACCCCTCCTCACAGTTACAGGACAGAAAGGAGTACTTGTAGTCGCAGGCCAGGAAAGGAGTAAACACCTCGCCCCTTATCATACCACCTTGGAAGAACTGAAAATTTACAGGGCCCTACAAGTATCTCTGAAAACAGCTGTACAAACCCCCGAAGCTTGGGACAGTACACTCTCCACATCGGAAGCAGACTTACCTTAACAAGGAGTTTAAAACTCAAGTAATTGGCTGGGATCATGAGCAAGCAGCACAAAAAGAGTCAGACTATATTATCTTACTTTGGTGAAAAAGAAGATCAAACTATACAACCAGAAGAAGACAACAAAGTCAAAGTTCCTACATCCAAAGCCTCCAAGAAAAATATGAATCAGTCCCAGGCCTTGGAAGAGCTCAAAAGGGATTTTGAGAAGCAAGTAAGGGAAGTAGAGGAAAAACTGAAGAGTGATGCAAGAAAATCACGAAAAACAAGTCAACAGCTTGCTAAAGGAGACCCAAAAAAATACTGAAGAAAATAACACCTTAAAAAATAGCCTAACCCAAATGGCAAAAGAGGTCCAAAAAGCCAATGAGGAGAAAAATGCCCTAAAAAGAAAATTGGCCAAATGGAAAAGGAAGTCCAAAAGATTACTGAAGAAAATACTTCCTTAAAAATTAGAATAGAGCAATTGGAAGACTAGTGACTTTATGAGAAATCAAGACACTGTAAACAAATCCAAAAGAATGAAAAATTAGAAAACAATGTGAAATATCTCATTGGAAAAACAACTGACCTGGAAAATAGATCCAGGAGAGAGAATTTAAAAATTATTGGACTATCTGAAAGCCATGATCAAAAAAAGAGCCTAGACATCATCTTTCAAGAAATTATCAAGGAAAACTGCCCTGATATATTAGAACCAGAGGGCAAAATAGAAATTGAAAGAATCCATCTCCTCCTGAAAGAGATCCCCAAAGGAAAACTCCTAGGAATATTGTAGCCAAATTCCAGAGTTCCCAGGTCAAGGAGAAAATATTACAAGCTGCCAGAAGGAAACAATTCAAGTACTGTGGAAACACAATCAGGATAACACAAGATTTAGCAGCTTCTACATTAAAGGACCACAGGGCATGGAATATAATATTCCGGAGGGCAAAGGAGATAGGATTACAACCAAGAATCACCTACCCAGCAAAACTGAGTATAATCCTTCAGGGGAAAAAATGGTCATTCAGTGAAATAGAGGACTTTCAAGCATTCTTGATGAAAAGACCAGAGCTGAATAGAAAATTTGACTTTCAAATACAGGACTCAAGTGGAACATGAAGAGGTAAACAGGAAAGAGAAATCATAAGAGACTTATTAAGATTGAACTGTTTACATTCCTGCATGGAAAGATGATATTATAACTCATGAGACCTTTGTCAGTATTAGGGTAGTTGGAGGAAAAAAATTATATGTATGTATAGTAGATAGATAGAGGGCACAGGGTGAGTTGAAGATTAAGGGGTCATATCTGGAGAATAAAATTAAGGGATGAGAGAGGATTATACTCGAGAAGAAGAAAGGGAGAGGTAGAATGGGGTAAATTATCTCACAAAAAAAACAGAAAAAAAGTCTCACAGTGGAGGGGAAAGGGGAAGGTGAGAGGGAATGAGTGAATCTTATTCTCATAGGATTTGGCTTAAGGAGGGAATAACATACACATTCAATTGGTATGGAAATCTGTCTTACCCTACAGGAAAATAGGGAGAAGGGGACAAGAGAGCAGGGGATGATAGAGAGAGGGCAGATTGGGAAAGGGGGTAATCAGAAGCAAATACTTCTGAGGAGGGGCAGGGTCAACAGAAAGAATAGAATAAATGGGAAGGCAGGATAGGATTAAGGGAAATAGAGTTAGTTTTTCACAGCATGTCTACTATGGACGTGTTTTGCGTAACTGCACATGTACAACCTATATTGAGTTGCTTGCCTTTTCAATGAGGGTGGGTGGGGAGGGAGGAAGAGAGAAAATTTGAAACCTGAAGTTTTAAAAACATATGTTTAAAAAAATGTTTTCACATGCTGCTGGGAAATAAGAAATATAGGAAATGGGGTACAGAAGTCTATCCTGCACTACAGGAAAATAGAGGGGGAAGGCGATAAGAGAAGGGGAGAGAGACAGAAGAGAGGACAGACTAAGGGAAGGGAAATTCAGAATGCATGGCATCTTGGGGTGGGGGGAGGGGGGAGATGGTGAAAATTTGGAACTTAAAAACTTGTGGAAGTGAATGTTGAAAACTAAAAATAAATAAATTTTATTAAAAATTATTATCAATATTGTATTAGAAATGACAACTATTACAATAAGACAAGAAAAAGAAATTGAAGGAATTAGAATAAGTAATGAGGAAACAAAATTATTACTCTTTGCCGATGATATGATGGTATAGTTACAGAGCCCTAGAGAATCAACTAAAACAAAAACTAGTTAAAACAATCAACAACTTTAGCAAAATTGCTCATATAAAATAAACCCAAATGTCATCAACAAAAATCAGCGGGAAGAGAGATAAAGAGAAATTCTATGTAAAGTAACTGCAAGCAATATAAAATACTTGGGGGTCTATCTGCCAAGACAGAACCAGAGACCATATGAACGCAATTACAAGTCACTTTTCGCACAAATAGAAATCTAAAGAACTGGAGAAATACTAATTTTGTATGGGTAGGCTGAGCCAATATAATAAAATGACAATCCTACCTAAATTAATTTACCTATTTAGTACCATGCCAATCATACTACCATACTATTTTATAGAGCTAGAAAAGAAAAATAAAATTCCAAAACAAAAGGTGAAGAATATCAGGTGAATCAATGAAAAATATGAACGAAGGTGGCCTAGTGCTATCAGATTTCACAGTAATTTACAAAAAAAAAAAAGTAATCACCAAAACAATATATACTGGCTAAGAAATAGAGTAGTAAACCAGTAGAACTGATTCTCTACACAGTGTGTAATAGTAAATGAGCATAGTAATCTAGTGTTTAATAAACCCAAAGACCTCAGCTTCTAGGACAAGAACTCACTATTTGACAAAAACTACTGGGAAAACTGGAAAGCAATTTGGCAGAACTTAGGCATATACCAACATCTCCCACCGTATACTAAACTAAGATCAAAATGGGTAAATGATTTAGACAAAAATGGTAATATCATATATTAATTAGGGGAGCATGGAAAAACTTATCTATCAGATCTATGGATAAAAGAAGAAGAAATTATGAGCAAAAAAGAGATTGAGAGGATCACAGGAAGTAAAATGGATAATTTGTATTACATGAACTTAAAAAAAAGTGTTTGCACATGGAAAACCAATGCAGCCAAAATTAGTTGGAAAACAGGAAGCTAGTGGGTGGTGGTGGAAATTTACAGCAAGTTTTTTCTGACAAAGGTCTCATTTCCCAAACATGTAGGAAACTGTCAAATTTAGAAAAAAAATAAAAGCCATACCCCAATTGATAAATACTCAAAGGATATGAACAGGCATTTTTCAAAAGAAGAAATTAAAGCTATCAATAGCCACATGAAAAAAATGTTCTAAATCACTATTGATTTAAGAAATACAAATTAAAATATCTCTGAAGTACCAACTCATACCTGTCAGATTAGATAACCTGAAAGAAAAGGAAAGTGATAAAAGCTGGAGGGAATATGGAAAAATAGAGATATTAATGCACTATTGGTAAAGTTATGAACTGGCCAAACCGTCCTGGAAAGTAATCTGGAACTCTGCACAAAAGGCTATAAAATTGTGTGTGCTCTTTGACCCACCAATATCATTACTAGTTTTGCTTCCCAAAGAGAGCAAAGAAAAAAAGAATAGGGTTTATATGTACAAAAATATTTATAGAAGCTTTCTGTGGCAACAAAGAATTGGAAATCAAGGGGATGCTGCATCAATTGGAGAATGGCTGAACAGGTTGTGGTATATGATTTTGATGAATTGTTATTGTGCTATAAGAAATGACAGAGATGGTTTCAGAAAAACCTGGAAAGATTTATATGAACTGGTGCAAAATGAAGTGAGAAGAACCAGGAGTACACTGTACATACTAACAAAAATATTGTAATGATGACCAGCTATGAAAGACTTGACTACTGTGATCAAGACAATGTTCCCAGTCAATTCCAAAAGACTCATAATGAAAAATGTTATCCACTTACAGAGACAGAACTGAAGAATTCTGAATGCAAATTGAAGCATGTTTTTCCATTTTCTTTATTTTTCCTATCTTTTTTTCCCAACATGGCAGATATACACATATGTTTTACATAACTTCACATGTACAATTGTTATTGTATTGCTTGCATTTTCAGTGCATGCAGGAGGGGCAGGGGGAAGAAAATTTGAAATTTGAACTTTTTTTAATGATTGTTAATAATAAATTTTATGAAGAAATATACACAAAAGAAAAACGTCTTAATATTAGTATTATTTTCAAGACTTTGGTTAGAAGGTACTGAGAACCCTGGAAATATTTTTGCTTACTCTTTTTAACCTTCTTACCAGAGACTTCCGTCGGTTATTTTTTAATCTTCTTGAACTGCCTTTTACTGCTGTGGGGAGTGCTTTGATATTGGATTTTAGTAAAAGGGCTATTTTCAATGCTCTGGCTCTGAATGATCCACTGCACCATATACAGAATATTGATCTGCACAAGACAGTAGGTAGGACCTGATGGACCTTGGGCCAGATGCAGTGTGGTGTTTCCAAGACCCTTATGAACAACAAGTGAATTACATTTCTATTCACATCAGAATGATTTCAAGGGCTGCTCTGAGTTTAATGTTGGATGGAATAAAAAGATGAATATGAGGATCAGATGAGATATTTTAAAATGTTTTACAAATCTTAAAGAGCTATATAAATGATAGCTATTATTGTCATTATTAGTGTATATGTACATATGTATCCATATACATACATACACAGATACACTACATATATGTATATATGTGTGTATATATGCATGCACACACACTCACACACACACACACACACACACACACATACTGCCACATAATCTAAGCTTTGTGTATTGCTATGTAAATGGATTTCAGCCCATTGGTTCCACTCAAAGTTATGGTCAAGGGAGCTTAAATCCCTCCTGCTGTTATGCACGTAGATGCAGCTCTACTCATGTTCCCTGGCCATTCTGAAAACAAATGTCCTACTTTGTAAAGTGGCACAGAATGACAGAGCACAAATAGCTAAGCCATTTAACATTTGCAGACATTCAAGGTAATTTATCTGCTGTCAATATACTGCACGCACATTAGAGGGGATTGTAACAGGATTTCTGGCATGCTATTGATTCATGGTGCAGGCTGTTTATCTGTGACAAGAAAACATCAGTTGGTATTGACAAATCATCTGAAAATACTCACCAACTCAACACTGCATCAAGTTGAGTGAAATATTCAGTAAATGGACTGTTGGGAGTAGAGCTGAAGCCAAAGGAAGAATGATGCCATCAGACAGTTTTGAAACTCTTTATAAACACTAAATTCAGTCCTATTGATGAGAAAAGGAATAGCTTCCTCCCTCACCCTTAAGGGAAATGTAAATGTTAAGACCAAAGACTAAAAACCAGTTAATATCAAAGGCAGGGAAGAACAATGAGAAAATTCTTGAATTGGGAGAGTATTTATACTTGAGTTCTCCCTAAGAAAGAATTTGTTGGAGGCTTTGAAGCCTGCTTTCCTGATTGCTGCCCTTAGCAAAGGAAAGTGTTTACTAGAATAGGCTCCCTGGTGTGTAACAGAAAACTGGTAAAATTCAGAATGTGAAAACAAATTTATTTATAGAGTTATAATCAATTCAACTTAACAAACACATTGTAAAAACTTACTAAGTTTAGTGCATCATGCTACATATCATGGGAAATGTAAATATAAATAAGACTGAGATCCTGTTCTCAAGAGTTTGTAATCTATTGGGGGAAAATAAAATTTGCATAAATTTCTATGTTGCAAAATGCAATGTGAATGAGCATGTGAAAAACAATGTGCTTTGAGAGTCCACATAAAGAGGAATGATTTTTTGGCTAGAGAGATCAGGAAAGAAAGATAAGATATCTGAGCTAGACCTTGAAGAATGAGTAGGATTTCAACTAGTGAACATGAGGGAATGGGTTTTCTGCACAGAAGTAAAAGCACAAACAAATATATATATAGAGGGGAAAGGATGTATTTTGGGGTAATAATGAGTAGACTAATTTACTTAGATCACAGGGCATCTGAAGGGAAATAAGGTGTTGCTAGGCTAGGGAGTTGTAAATAGATGATAAAGGGCCTTGAATGCTAGGCCAAGGAGTTAGATTTTTGTTCAGGAGACAATTAGGATTCCACAAAGATTTCTGAGCAATGGAGTGACATGGAGTGAATTAGCAATCACAGTCCATTAACATTTCTTAAGTAGCTACTATGTGCCAGGCACTGTGTTAAACACTGGAGACATAAAGGAAGGTGTGATAGTCCCTTTGCTGAAGGGGCTCACAATCAAATGCGAGGGAACACCACATAAAAACAAGCTGATAGGAGGGCTTAGGTAGGAGTTGTCTGCAGTACCCAGCCCAGGGAAAACAATGAAATCCTGAAGGCTGGGTGGGAGATATTTTGAGGAGATGTGAGTTACATAGTTCATTTCGTCTTGCAAGATAATGACTTTCTGGAGATCTTGAAATACAAGAGAGTAAGTAAACTTAATCTGGTTTTGTGTAGGACGGATTGGAATATGAAGAAACTGGAGATAGGGAGCTTGTTTTAATAGTCCACATGGGATAAGGGCCATAACTAGTAGTTAAAGGGAAAAGAAGGAATGGATTCTAGAGCCATTGTGGATGTACAATCAATAGGATTTTATAACTGATTTGTAGAAGCAAGCAAATTAAGGCAGCAGAAAGCTGATAGATTGGGAGAATAGGAGAGAGTAATTGATATTTAAGGTCTCAATAAAGACAAAGAGCTTGTTTGGTAAAAATGAGAAAGTGATTTGAATTATAGCATTTTCAGATTGTTGTCAAATTGGTCTAACCCACGTTTGCTAGGGCAACAGACCTCGCCATGGAAACAGCATGTGGAGAGTAACTGTGCACAGTTTGGCAGAATACCCAAAGTTCCTACGGTTCTGGTAGGCTTACTCTTCAACTTGAACGGAAAAAAAAGAGAAACCATGATGGTTGGCTTGAAGGAGCCAGAGTAGAGTATATGGAGGGTCCATTTGGAGAATGGTACTGTAGTGGAACAGGATGGTTGTAAGTGAAGAACGAGAGCAATATGAGGAGAAATATGGCAAATGGTAAAATGGTTGATGAGATGAACACTCTTTGTCCCTAACTCCTTTATTTTTCTCCAACTTCTGTGACTGGCCAGGTGAACTGCTCACTGTTTAACTGTCCCAACTAATAACTATGGCTTCTCTTTCCCCTCCTCAAGCCAATGAGAAGAGGGAAGAAGCATGAAAAGGGAGAAAAGTTAATTTTGTTCCCTAGTGGTTTCAGCCCTAGGCAGCTCTAAGCAGATGAATGAGTCCTTGACTATTTTGTTTGTAATTAGTGCTATTGTACACCATTTTTATAAATTTCTGTATGACCATCAACCTGAGTTGTTTGATTTAAAGACATAGAGGGTTAGAAAGAGGACAAATTCAATCCTCTAAAAGAGAATTTCAGAATTGGGGGCCAACCAAATAATGGAATAATGGGACTAATATTTTTATAACCTTGCAAACTGAACAAATTGAGATCATACCCTTAGACAAAAAGAGATAAAATAATTTTGCTTAGGAGCCCAAGAAAAGTCATATGCAGAGAACTGCAGGTCTTCTCTTTTCTGTGTAACTTTAAGGGGAAAAATAATGCAGAAATCCCATGGAGCAAAAAGAAAGGCAACAACTTTAAACATGGGCCATTGATTGGGGCTAGAGAGTTTTGGACTCAAATTGTGTTAATAATAATAGAAAGCATTTATATAGCATTTCAAGGTTTGCAAAGTTCTTTATATATGTTATCTCATACAATACTCACAACAACCCTGTGAAACAGGCTATTTTCACCTCACTATTTTATAGATGAGGAAACTGAGGTCCAGAGATATTAAGTGACTTGCCCAGGATCACACAGCTACTAAGTGTCAGAAGCAGGATTTTAACTCAAGTCTTCCTGACTCTTATCTATCCTCATTTATATGTATTTATACACATACACACATACATGTGTGTATAGTGTTTTTGTGTGTGTGTTATACAATGTGACATAAAGCATATCAGAAAGGTTAAAAGTAAGGTAGTATTTGAAGTTCAAGGGGGAAATTTGTTGCTGACAAGGGAATAAGTGAAGACTACTTGGAGAGTATTGAATTTGAGTTGTTCTTTAACAGCATCTCGGACTTAGAAGGGACTTTGTGGGACATCTAGTCCGACCCCATGCCTGAATTATAATCCTCTCTACAGTATTGCTGGAAAGAGTTCTTTGAATTTAATTCAACTCAGCCACCTCCCAGCTCTGTGATCCTGGACAAGTCACAAAACTGCCTCAGTTTCTTCATGTGGAAATTAGGAATAACAATAGTACTTACCTCCAAGTGTCATGGTGAGAAACAAAGGAATAGGGCCAATGTATTGCAGTAGAAAGATAAGTAGATTTGTAGTCAGGGCACCTGAGACCATAACCCAGCTCTGCTGCTTATTGTCTATGTTACCTTGGTCAAGTCATTTAAAGTCTATAAGACTTGGTTTCTGCTTCTTCGAAATGAAAGGCTTGGATTAGGTGACTTCCAATTCTAAATCTATGCTCCTGCAGATATAATAACCAGATCTATGCATAAGAAAGATTACTCTGGAAACATAATATGGAATGGCATGGGGGATGGAAGTAGGAAAGTCTATTAGAAGGTATTTCAGTGGTGGGTGACAATGAATTCTGAGACTAAAACTGTAGCAGTGAGAAAAGACAAGACAGGGTGAATGCAAGAGATGCTAGAGAGGTAAAATCAATGGTTATTGCTAACAGTTGGGATGTGAGAGGTGAGGGAGGGGAACAAATGAAAGATAACTAAGATTTTTGAAAATAGATTGGGAAAATGGTGGTGCCACACATTGAAAGAGTGAAGCCATGAAGGGTATCCATTCATGTTGGGGAAATAATTAATTTGGCTTTAGACATATTAGGTTTGAGCTTCTGATAGTGCATCCAACTGGAAACATCCCATAAGCAGTTGAAGACATATGCACAGAGCTCAGAAGAGAGATAAGGATAACATTTGGGAGACATTTGCAAAAAAGTTGCAATTGAAGCCTTATGAATGAATGGAACTGCAAAGGGAAATGAGACAAGAAAAGTAGCCAGAGACTTATAAAACACCCACATTATGGTGTGGGGAGGAAAATGAAGACTCAGTAAATAAAAAAGAGAATGAGTGGTTAAAGAGGAAGGTTGTGGTTGTGTGGTTTGTCTTTTGTTCTCAAAGAGGATCATGACATCAAGAAGATGATGACATGTCTTGCAATTGAATGGAATATGCGTGAGGGAAGGCTGCGCAAAGTCACCAGCCTCACTTTCTCCTCCACAGCCATCTGAGTCCAGTGACCAGACGTAGATCAGAACCACTTAGAGATGGCCCAGGATGCAGTGCGAGACCTTGGCCTTTTTAAGCTAAGGTCTTTCCAAGTTTTCACTTTGAATGAGGCAATGCTCGTTTAGTGAATAGGCTTCTTTAAAAAGTGAGTCAAGGGATGGCCCTTTTTATAAAACAAAACAAAACAAAACAAAACAAAAAACACCTGGGAGGAGAAGAACCTCAAGGTTGCTGACCAAAAATGAAACAATTACTATTTACATTCACTCTGAGCCAGGAGGGCCCAAAAAATAACAACGAAGTGGTGCTTCGGCACGGACCTATTGTTGTCCGATCAATGAGACCTAGGTGAATTGGGTTTAACGCATGGTGTTTAAGAAAGAAATCTAGCCAGTAAACCCCAAGATAAGTAGATAAGTTTCAATAAAGAGAGTAAAGCCAAGTGAGAAGAGAGAAACTAGCAGGGAAAGATAATAAAAAAGTGTAAAATTTATTGCTAAGAGATCAAGGAGGATAAATGAATAGGACAAAATATTTTTGTCTGTTATACTATGGAAGTTCTTCCAAAGATGCATTCTATTAGTCAATAGAAGATCAGCTAAATTCCAAAGACTTTAATTATTGAAAGCAGTTAATTTATCTACCTGAATAACAATGTGCAGAACTTTATATATAAATGAATAACAGCAACTTGTCCTTAAACCATTTCTATCTGAACTCCATATATATATATATATATACACACACATTATGTATATGTATATGTATATGTATATGTATATGTATATGTATATGTATATGTATATGTATATGTGTATATACATGTATATGTATATATATGTGTGTGTGTGTATATGCACAGAGGGAACAGGGTGAGTTAAATATGAAAGGATGATATCTAAAAAGATAAAATTAAGGGGTGAGAAAGCAATGTACTGGGAGAAGGAGAAAGGGAGAGGTAGAATGGGGTAAATTATCTCACATAAAAGAGGCAAGAATAAAAACTTTTACAGTGGAGGGGAAGGGGAAGAGGGAGGAGGTAAGAGGGAATGGAGGGACCTTACTCTCCTCAGATTTGGCTTAAGGAGGGAGCAATATGCATACTCAGTTGGGCATGGAAATCTAACTTACCCTACAGGAACATAGATGGGAAGGGGATAAAAAATGGAGAGGGGGGTGATAGAAGGGAGGGCATATTGCAGGAGAGGGTAATCAGAAGGAAACACTTTTGAGGAGGGACAGGGTCAAAGGAGAGAATAGAATAAGTTAAGAGGGCTGGATAGAATGGGGGCAAATATAGTTAGTCTTTCACATGATTGTTATGAAAGTGTTTTGCATGAGTACTTACGTATAACCTATATTGAATTGCTTGCTTTCTCAATGAGGATGGATGGGGAGGGAGGAAGAGAGAGAATTTGGAACTCAAAGTTTTAAAAATGAATGTTAAAAATTGTTTTTACATGCAACTGGGAAATAAGATATGCAGGCAATGGGGTATAGAAATCTATCATGCCCTACAGGAAAATAGAAGAAGAAGGGGATAAATGAAGGAGGGGTGATAGAAGGGACGGCAGATTAGGGGAAGGTATAATCAGAATGCACGACATTTTGGAGTGGGAAGGAAGGGAGAGATAGGGAGAAAATTTGGAACTTAAAATCTTGTGGAAGTGAATTTTGAGAACTAAAAATAAATTAATTAAGTAAAAAAAAAAAGAACTATGCAAAATGGGGCTGCCTTTAAAGTAAGTCCCTCATTAGAGGTTTTCAAGAAGTGGATGGATGACTCTTTGATGGGTATATTAAAGAATGAATTCTTATTGAGAAATGGGATGGCTTAGATGGCTTCTAATGTTTATACTTTAGCTTGACCATTCTGTGATTCTACAGTTTTCTTTTTTTTCATGAGTCACCCATGAAAACAAAGGAGCTAGTTTTTGTTGTCTGGGCTGGGTTCCCTGTCAAAGATTGATGGAACTCAAACATTTGCCAATTTACTGGAAAATAACTTGGTGGGTGAGTCATCAAATGAATTTCCATTTGATTCAATGTTAGTCTGCCATATCAGTCCATTTGTAGCCATGATTTTTTTTTTTCTGGGGTACTTCAAGGAACACTCTTTCTAGCCAATATATTCAATAGCAGGAAGTTGCTTTACCAAATTTATAGAAATCCTTTCCCCAGTTCTTCTAAAGGCTTTTAACTCAGCTTGTCATCTATTATTTTCTGTAGTTGTTCACATGAAATATCATCTTTTTAGCTCGAGAGTAAATTGCAATTGAGGTGGTACACAAAAAGCATTGTAATAATATTTCCTCTGGGAGTTGCCATGCCTAAAGCATGGCCCTAAATGGCCCAAAAGGCCGTTTTGCAGGAAATACTTAAGAATGATATTCTTTTGATTTTAGCAATGTAGTCTTTTTTGTGAAGCTCCCTCTGAAAACAGACTTTCATTTTTGGTTTTGCCAGCACCTGGAACATTCTTTGTTCATGGTGGACACTTCGCTAAATTGCTTTCAATGCATCCTGAACTATCTTTTCCAGTATAATTTTGACCAGTCTTCTTTATGTTGCCCACTCATTGAAGGTTGCCTTTGTTTGAAGAATCTTGTCAAGTTCTCTGTACAATTTATTTACTTATCCAATGTATGCAACAGATGTTGGCCAATAAGTCAAAACTATACTCATTTGTGTCTTCTGCTCTATATTCATCATGAGTGCTGTAAGGCAAAAACAGACCAAGTGTCCTGAGAAATTTTGTGTTTCATTGTCCTTGGATTCACAATGGATAATTAAATCTGCCAAGTTATTTATAATCCTTTGACAGAAAAAAAAATGAGTTTGTCTTCTATTTAATGACGACCTCGTTGTCTTTTGCTTTCACTAATTATGACAATTTCAGTATGGATATAGTTCCATCTTAAAATGGAGATGATAGGGGCAGCTAGGTGGCACAGTGCATAGAGCACCGGCCCTGAAGTCAGGAGGACCTGAATTCAAATCCGGCCTCAGACACATAACACTTACTAGCTGTGTGACCCTGGGCAAGTCACTTAACCCCATTGCCTAGCTTAAATAAAAAAAAATTTAAAAATAATAAAATAAAAATGGAGATGATAATAGCACTTACTTCCCAGGGTTGTGGTTAAGATAAAGTGAGATGATATTTGTAAAGTGATTTATAACCTTTAAAGCACTATAGAAAGAATAGCAATTATATGAATAACAACAATAGCAACAATAATAATATCATTACTATAGCTTATAAAACTGTTTATTTTTGATCCAGCTGTTCCTTTCATAGATTATGCCATCTTTCTTTCTGCACCTTGGCGCTGCTATCCTCCATGCCTTGGATTCCTTCCTTCCTCAGTTCTGTGTCTTAACATCCCTCATTCCCTTCAAAACCCTGATCAATTGACACCCATGTGAAGAATTTCTTAATCTTTCCTTGGATACGATGCCCTTCTACCCCTTCACACACACACACACACACACATACACACACACACACACACACCCCTTGCATTTATCTTGTAAATATTGAATATATTCTTATTTTCTTTAGTATAGTCTTTTTTGTTTATGCTCATTAAAAGACAAAGTGTCCAGATGACAAATGGCCTATGTCATAATGAATTTCATTTCCTTTTGGGACGTGGTGAAACAAACTAGAGCAATTCTTTCTATTTGCTTTTCAAGGAAATCCTATGAAGCATCCTTCCATTACACTGCTATCTTCCTTCATCAGGTATTTGGGTTTTATTTATCCCAAGAATGTCTTTTTGGATGTAGTTTAGCTCTTCCAGTGTTATTTTGACTCACTTGTCATTGGATAAAAATCTTGTATTTAGAATACTTATCATCATGTTAATGTTTACAGATCATTGAATGATTTCTCTGCCACCTTTTCTTCCACTCTTCTACCATTATCACTTAGCTGAAAGGAACCTCATGGAGGGACTTTTTTTCCTTTTACTTCTTTTCTCAGCATCCATAGCCAAATAATTCATTGTGTAGTAGTGGAAACTAGTAGTGAGGAGCCTCTCGATGCTTAATTACTTTTGTTCTCAGATACAAGTCAGTATGTAACCAAGATTATATATGAATCCTGTCTTCCATGGCAGAAACTTTGCGACATGATTCTCTACTGGCATAGACTTCAAGAACCCAGGGCCAAGTATATGCCATAATGAGGCACTGGGTTAAGAATTTCTGAGAAACCCAAGTAACAGACTTAAAAGTATTTTATGTGCCTCTTACCCCCTTTCATATTGTCTTCTTTTCTCTACTAACCACACAAATACTCCTTCTTCTAATGCCACTTCTAACTTTTCTCTCTATATCATAGCAACATTAATTCTTCACCTATTATTTTATTGCTGATATGGAAATAATAATCTCTTCTGGGTTATACTTCCAGTGGTCCCATATTGGGTATTTAAGTGATAGAAAATACTGCTTCAACACCTTGAAGTTAAATTATATTCATTCCTGCATATTTTTACACTATGATGGTGCCATTTTAAATCTTCATGGGTTTTATTATTTGGCTGAAGGAATATTTGCATAGTTATTAATGTATAATCTGCTATAATAGTATCCATGATCTTTATTACTGTAGTTATCTGAAATGAAAGGTTACTGGAGGTGAGCTGCATTGGATAACTCATTCATTCACACCTTCATTTAACAAATACTAGTCACTGCAGTGACTAGCTTGTGCATGGTCCCATGCCAGGCACTTTGGAGGATATGAAGAGGAAGAAGATTGTACCATCAAAGAGCTCAAATATAACAGGATAATTAATATATGTACATTAAGATATCATTACCCAAGGCAAAATATAAAAATTCACTCAAAGTGTTGTAGATCAGGAGTTGTAGAAATATAGGAGAAAGACAAATTACTCCTGATTAGAGAGATAGGGGAAGGTTTGTGGAAGAGGTAAAACTTCATGGAAATATTGAAGGTTGAGTAGCAATTGGACATTTAATTCTGGGAAGAATGGGCATTCCAGTAAAAGAAAGGCGTGAGCAAAGTCATGGCTATGAGAAAGTATTAGGAATATTTGAAGGATAATTCATATTGATTAGATCATAAGTATATAAGGAGATAAGTCTAGAAAGGAAAGCCAGAATGAAATAATGGATGATCTTGCATGCCAGATGCATTAGATTGGCCTTCATTTAGTAAGTAATGGGAAGATCAGAAGGTTATGGTCTGTGAAATCAAAGAAAACTGTCAATGATCTCTAAGATCTTGGAGAATGGGATAGATTGCTACAGGACTAAAGAACATCAAATACCATCATAATTTTAAAAAAAAGAAGAAAAATAGAAGAGAAAGGGTGATAGAGTCTATGGATTACAGGCCAATGAGATTTACTTCTTCTTTTATAATAAAATCTAAAAAATTAAATGAATGATCTATGAGCATTTAGGAGGAGGAGCAGAGATCACTTCAGTTTTGCATGCTTTCAAGAAGTACATTTCATGTCAGGATGAGCTTATTCACTCTTTTTTGACAAGGTAACTAGACTAATTGATCAATGGAATGTAATGGTCATAGTAGACTTAGATTTCATCAAAACGTTTAATAAAATCTCTCCTATACTTATGAACAAATGGAGAGATAGGCCAAATGATAGAATAATTGAGTAGATTTAGTGCTGCTTAATTGACCAGACTGAACAAGAAGCCATTAATCAGTCAATGACACCTTGGAGGGCAGCTTCTAATGAAGTATCTCATAAAACTTGCCTTGTTCCTATGCTGTTCAGTGTTTTAAACCAACATCTTCAATGAAGCCATAGGTAGAAATGACTCTTGTCAATTTGCAGATGACTCAAACATGAGGGTAGGGCTTAAGAGAAAAAAAAATAGCTTGATAATCTAATAAGTCAGACCAAATCAAAGAAGGTTAAATTTACTAAAGACAAATTCAAAATCTTGCACTCAGAGTAAGAGTATCAACTTCCTAGGTAGGAGAAGGAGTAAGTATGGCTAGATAGCAGTTTGTTTGAAAATGATGCGGGATTTTATGGGACTCTGAGCTCAGTATGAGAAAACAGTATGGAAAAGCAAAAATCTAACAAAATATGTGGCTATATTCATGTAGGCATATCGTCCAGGACTAAGAGGTTGATAGTATTTAGCCTTGGTCACAGCACATCTGGAAGAGTGTGTTTCATTCTGGGTGCCAAATTTCAGAAAGCATATTAATAAACTGGAGAAGATCCAAGGGAAAGTAAATAGAATTGTAACAGATCTCAAAATCCTGCCTCATGAGAATCAATTGAAACAACTGAGGATGGTAAGCTTTTAAAAAGAAAAAAAAACCTCAGGGGAAATGTACTTGCTTATTTTAATTATTTAAAACTATTTCATGTGAAAGTATTTTTCTTGTTCTTCTTGTCTCAGAGGACGCAAATAGAAGTACTAAGTAGAAGTTGCAGAGAGGATGGTTTAAGGGGTGGAAAAGCCTTCCTAAAAATTAGAGTTATCCAGAAATAAAGTGGAGTGCTTCAAGGTCAAGTGGATTCTCCCCTCACTGGAAATTTTCAAGTAGAGATTTTATTCTGTTAGGTTAGGGAATCATAAACAGGAAGCCCCTTTCAACTCTAAACTTCCATAATTTTGTGATGCTAGCAAAATTTAACATTCAATGAATACGCATTAAGTATCTACTGCATAGAAAGAACCATATTAGGTCATGGACATATTAAGGCAAAAGCAAAAAGTCCCTGCCTTCAAGGAGCTTACATTCTATAGGGCACAACCCTGCTCCTACAGTACCTTCATAGAACTTACAGACACAGAATTTTCTACTTACAGTGGAAAAGAAATTGAAGAATAAAGCTGTGGACACTAGAAAAAAATTTTTAAGAAATCATTTGTTTGTATTCACTTATCCAAATACAGTGCAGACCATTCCAATGATGTTCTCCAAAGAGAAATCACTGGGAATATGGACAATTATGTATAACAAAATGCTGTGAGTGCTTCAGCGATGTGTAATTTAAAATCTTCTAGTTTAGAGTTTCCTAACTTTTTTGGTTATGAATCCCTTTGCAGTCTGGTGAAGGCCTTCAGAGAATAATGCTTCTAAGTATATAAAATAAAAGAGAAAATTATAAAGGAAACTAATTATATTGAAATAAAATTATCTGTATCTGTCTATCTATCTATCCATCCATCCATCTATCTATCTATCTACTATGTTTTTAAAAACAAGTTCACTGACCACAGATTAAGAATGCAAGAACTAGAACTTAGAATTCCTAGTGCCTAATCCATTTCTCTTTGTATTACACTATGCTTGTTGATAGGACAATGATATTATCATGGAATCTTAAATTTTTAGCTAGAAGGGATCTTAGAAATCACCTAGTCAATAGGCTTGGAAAAAATAATAACAAAATTCGTCTGGAAGAACGAAAGGTCAAGAATATCAAAGGGAATCAATGAAAAAAAATGTGAGGGAAGGTGTAACAGTGGAATCAGATTTCAAACTATATTGCAAAGAGGTAATATAGTAACAAAGTAACTAGTGTTTGATAAACCTAAAGATTCTTGTTTTGGGGTAAAGAACTCACCATTGACAAAATTGTTGGGAAAACTGGAGAGCAGTTTGTCAGAAACTAGTCATAGACCAAGATCTTATAACATATACCGAGATAATGTCAAAATGGTTACATTATTTAGATATAAAGAAAGCAAATTAGGGGTGTATGGAAGATACTACCTGTCAGATCTATGGATAAAGGAAGGGTTTATCACCAAACAAGAGATAGAGAGGATCATAAGGAGTAAAATGGATAAATTTTGATTACATGAACTTAAAAAAGTTTTTGGACAAACAAAACCAAACGAAGCTAAAATGAGAAAGAAAGCAGGAAACTGGGAAAACATTTTACAGTTTTTTCTGATAAAAGCCTCATTTAATGGACATCTATCTATCTATATCTATCTAAATATGTGTATATGTATATATACATATATATACACACACACACACACACACACACACACATATACATATATATACAGAGAGAGAGAGAGAGAGAGAACTGAATCAAACATAAAAAAAAAAAACACCCATTCCTCAATTGATAAATGGTCCAAAGATTTGAATAGGCAGTTTCCAGAAGAAAAAATCACAGCTATGCCCCTCAGTTAGTGAATGGCTGAATGAGTTATGGTATACAATTTTGGTGGAATAATATTGCTTTATAAGAAATGAAAACTTTGAAAAACTTCTTCTAAATTCAGAAAGAAATAAAAAGCTAATGAGATAGGGAGAGTGGAGAGGATAATGGAGGATTTCTAGAGGGCAGGGTGAGGGATTAGGATAAAGGGGGAAAGAGAAGGGTATTTCTGCTTTTTTTTCTTTTTATTAATTAATTTATTTTCAGTTTACAACATTCACTTACACAAGATTTTGAGTTCCAAATTTTCTCCCTATCTTTCCCTTCCCCCCATTCCAAGATGGTATACATTCTGAATACCCCTTCCTCCAATCTGCTCTCCCTCCTATCAGTCCCTCCCCCACTTCTCTTATCCCCTTCCCCTTTTGTTTTCCTATAGGGCATGATAGATTTCTATAGCCTGTTGTATGTGTATCTAATTTCCCAGTTGCATATAAAAACAATTTTTAACATATGTTTTTAAAACTTTGAGTTCCAAACTCTCTCCCTTCCTCCCTCTCCCCCACCCTTATTGAGAAGGCAAGTAATTCAATATAGGTTATACATGTGCATTCATACAAAACACTTCCATAATAGTCATGTTGTGAAATACTAACTACATTTCCCTCCAACCTATGCAGCCCTCCCCACCACGTTTATTCTATTCTCTCTTTTTACCCTGTCCCTCTTCAAAAGTGTTTGCTTCTGATTCCTCCCTCCCCCAATCTGCTCTCCCTTCTATCATCTCCCCCTCTCTTATCCCCTTTCAATCTATTTTCCTGTAGGGTAAAATAGATTTTCATATCCAATTGATTATGTATTTTATTCCCTCCTTAAGCCAAATCCAATGAGAATAAGGTTCACTTCCTCTTACCTCCCCACTCTTGCTGTGCAGTGTAAAAGTTTTTTCTTACCTCTTTTATATGAGATAATTTATCCTTCTACCTCTCTCTTTCTTCTTCTCCCAGGACAATTCTCTCTTACCAATTAATTTTGTTTTTTAGATGTTATCTCTTTATATTGAACTCATCCTGTGCCCTCTGTATATGTTCCTTCCAACTGCTCTAATACTGAGAAAGGCCTCATGAGTTACAAATATCATCTTTCTATGTAGGAATGTAAACAGTTCAACTTTAATAAGTCCGTTATAATTTCTCTTTCCTGTTTACTTTTTCATGCTTCTTTTGAGTCTTATATTTGAAAGCAAAATTTTCTATTCAGCTCTGATCTTTTCATCAAGAATGCTTGAAAGTCTTCTATCATATTGAATTTCCATTTTTCTCCTTGAAGGATTATACTCAGTTTTGCTGGGTAAGTGATTCTTGGTTTTGATCCTAGCTCCTTTGACCTCCAGAATATCACATTCTAAGCCCTCTGATCCCTTAATGTAGAAGCTATTAAATCTTGTGTTATCCTGATTGTGTTTCCACAATACTTGAATTGTTTCTGGCTGTTTAAAACATTTTCTCCTTGACCTGGGATCTCTGGAATTTGGCTGTAATATTCTTTGGAGTTTTCCTTTTGGGATCTCTTTCAGGAGGTGATCAGTGGGTTCTTTCAACTTCTATTTTACCCTGTGGTTCTAGAATACCAGGGCAGTTTTCCTTGACAGTTTCTTGAAAGATGATGTCTAGGCTCTTTTTTTTTTTTATCATGGCTTTCAGGTAGTCCAATAATTTTTTAAAATTATCTCTCCTGTATCTATTTTCCAGGTCAGTTGTTTTTCCAATGAGATATTTCACATTGTCTTTTATTTTTTTCATTCTTTTGGTTTTGTTTTATTGTCTCTTGATTTCTCATAGAGTCATTAGCTTCCATTTGTTCCATTCCAATTTTTAAGAAATTATTTTCTTCAGTGAGTTTTTGGACCTCCTTTTGCATTTGGCCAACTCTGCTTTTTAAGGCATTCTTCTCCTCATTGGCTTTTTGGACCTCTTTTGCCATTTGGGTTAGTCTATTTTTAAAGTGTTATTTTCTTCAGTATTTTTTCTTTGAGTCTCCTTTAGTTGTTGACTCCTCCCATTTTCCCCTACTTCTCTTCTTTGCTTTTCAAAATCGTTTTTGAGCTCTTCCATGGCTTGATACCACTTCGTATTTTTCTTGGAGACTTTGGATGAAGGAGTTTTGACTTTGCTGTCTTCTGGTTGTATGGTTTGATCTTCTTTGTCACCAAAGTAAGATTCTATAGTCTGAGGTTTTTTCCTCTATTTGCTTATGTTCCCAGTCAATTGCTTGACTTTTAAACTTTTTGTTAAGGTAGGGCTCTGTTTCCAGTGTGGAGAGTGACTTTAAATCTGGCCTCAGACACTTACTAGCTGTGTGACCTGGTTTGCCTTAGTTTCCTCATCTGTAAAATATGCTGGAAAAGGAAATTGCAAACAACTCCTGTACCTTTGCCAGGAAAACCCCAATTAGGGTCCTGAAGAATCAGAAATGACTGAAAAGACTGAACAACAAATGATGATCAACTTTGAAAAGCTTAGCCACTTTGATTAAGACAGTAATCCAAGATAATGCAAAAGGACACGTGACCAAAAAAATGCTATTCATCTCTGGAATAAGAACTGATAAACTCAGCATGTGAAGCATACTTTTTTCATTTTTTTCTTGCTGTTTCGTTCCTTTTTTTTTTTTAGCAACATGGCTAATATAGAAATATGTTTTGCATGACTACACATTTGTAATTAATATCATATTGCTTTCTTTCTCAGCGAGTGGGTAAGCAGTTGGAGGAGGGAGGAGAATTTGAACTCAATTTTTTTAAAAAAAAGAATGTTAAAAATAAAATTAAAAAGAACTCATCTAATCCAATTCATTCATTTTACTTACAGGGAAATTGAGATCCACCACCGAGGTTCTTCATTTCCCAAGGTCACACAAGGAATATGTTACTAAGGGAGGATTTGAATGCAGATCCTCTGATTCCAAAACCAGTACTATTTTCAGTATAAAAATACTGTCTTTCCAGTACTGCATTTAAATAGTATCTTTTACTTTCACAAGTAAGTAGTTCTATTTTCCATATTCCCCTTAATAAGACTATTGTTGTATGAAATAGCTTTATAGTTTACCGTCTCTGTCTGTGAACTTTTTAATAAGATTTGCAACATTATATTGTAATGAATGAAGAGCACAATGCAAATTTTACATCATAAGATTGATATTCCAGGTCAGAGAATCTTCCTGTATTAGTCTAAGTGAGCTGATCTTAAATGGTAGCCTCTCTTTCTCATCTTCATGGCTCAAGCCCATCCCAGGAGAGAATGATGGGCACAAAAAGTCCCTATCATCAGAAAAATAGTCACAAGCAATAATGAGAATAATTTCAAACTGAGAAAATGGATACTTTCTCCAAATAAACTCTAGATCACCAGGTATTTCATGCATGAGTCATCAAGCTGCAAACCTTCCCCATGCCTGCTGCTTATACAGTATATGACTCTGTGAATTGATGGTTTAAGCGTTATAAATGCAGACTTGAAACATTAGTGAATATTTTGGTGTGAAAGGTATATGATTTATATCAGAAGATTTGTGTATATGAGCTGTTCTATAGCTATACCATTTCCATTTATATCATTCCATGGTAGATGAATAGTAACATGGAGTATACTAATAACATTTACTCACATACTTTATATCTTTATTTACTAATATATTCATTTTACCCTTTAGTTTATTATGACATAATAAATCTGTGGGTAAAGTCAAGATTTTATGTTAAAAAAACTGACACAAATTCCTCTTCTTTGGTACAGTACAAAAAACATCAGACTAGAGGTCATATTAGAAGAAAATTAAATTTTAGTCCCAAATTGGGCTGCTACCTAGTTGTATGACCACAGCATAGTAGTTTACTTTCCCTCTCTGATCATCAGGTACCTCATGTGTAAAACAAGGAGACTAATTCAAATGACCTGCAAGACCCCTCTAGTTCTAAAATATGGTTTGGTTTTTTAAAATCTTTTTACGTAACTAATATAGATCAAAGACCAGCAACTCTTGGGTTTCAGTTTCCTCATTTGTAAACTGAGAGGATTGGACTGGATGGCATCTGAAATTCCTTTCATTTCTAGGTCATGAATTAAATAATTCTTATGTAACTCTAGTTCAAAGCCTATTGTTATGGAACTCTTCCCTCATTGGTGGAGATCAATGCCCTGTCTAAGAGTCATGACTGAGTCAGTAAATGCAGGAGATAAGGGTGTAGTAAATGGAGTGCACTTAGTACAATTTCTTCAGTTTCTTGACTTTCTTAAAGTCTTTTCAAGTCTCTTAAAGCTCAGCAATTATTTCAGATGCTTCTGGTTTCCAGATTAAAGAGAGAAAGTGGATGATTTGAAACCTCACTTCAGGTTGCTGAAGGGAAAATAAGACCCTTGGAAGAAGCCAGCATGAGAAGAGCTAGCCGTCTCTAGCACGACTCTATCCTTAGCTTTTTATACTAGAGACTTCGGAAAGTTTCCACTTGGGTGAGATCTGGGACTCTCTCTCTCTTTCTCTCTCTCTCTCTCTCTCTCTCAGCTGAGATGAATTCCTTTACTTCTACTGGAGAAGCGCTTTCACTCTGTATCATTTGGTACATATTTTCATGTGTACACCTTTTATGATTTCTGTTTTGCTATTGAGTTTGATGAATAGGATTCTTTTGTATTTACTGTGCATGTTCATTGTGGAACTGGTATTTGGTGGGATAAGGATCAAGCCTTGGATATAAAGCTTGAGTCCTGTATTCTCAACTATAAAATTATGATCAGAAATTTGTTTGGTTTCCACTTCTGGGAGCCACGATGGTGGAGTGAAAACGTAGTAGCTCTCACTCTCCCCTATCAACCTCTGAAAACCCAGAAAATACCACCCCAGAAAAAAAAACCTGGAACAGCTGAACTGGAAGAAAGATGGGGAGCAGCAGTGCAGCAGCCCTGCAAATGGGTCTCCCAGTGCCTCAACAAAAATAGGGGAAGCAGCACTGCAGGGGGCCCCAGGCAGATAAGCACCCTGCAGCATTCATCTGAAAGGAGGTGAAGAAAGCAACCTAAAGTCTTCATAAAGCCCTAGCCTTGCTGATTCCAGCCCAGCAGCGGATAAGCTGTAAGAACCCCAGGAAGATAACATGAAGCCCAGGTGATGGAGCAGGCAAGCACCAACACCTGAACCTCGGGGTGCATTGGTGAGGGTGGGGGAAATGGTGGAGGCCGGCTCAGAAAACCATCAGGTGCCTCAGTACTCTATCACAAAGAAATCTCCCAAAGCATTAGCAGAAACAAGGGAGGCAGCATTACAAGGGGCCCCAGGCAGATAAACACCCTGCAGCACCCATCTAAAAGGAGATGAAGAAAGCTAAAGGAAAGGAAAAGCAGGCAACCTAGAATTGCCTGAAAGTTCCAGCCTTGCTGATTCCAGCCCAACATTAGGTAAGCTGCCAGAAACCTACAGCCTCCGATTGCCAACATAAGAGGCCCCAGCACACAAAGCCAGTGACCAAGACATAGGCTTCCAACAGAAGAAGCTTGGGTCAGTGCCCTCTGATTGAGCAGGAGAGCTCAATCTCTTTAAAAGCCAGGGAATAAAGAAACACCACGAGTAAAAAGAAACGTACCATAGATTCATAATATGAGAAGAGTGAAGATCAAGACAGAAATTCTGAAGAGGACAACATTGTGAACAAACCCACATATGCAACAACAAAAGGGAATATGAACTGGTCTGAAGCCCAAAAAGCCTTCCTAGAAGAGCTCAAGAAGGATTTTAATAGTCAAATGAAAGAGGTAGAAGAGTCCTTCAAAAATGCAATTGGCCAACTGGAAAAAAAATACACTGAAGGAAACAGTCCCTAAAAAACACATTGGCCAATTGAAGAAGGAAGTACAAAAACTAACAAGAAGAAAACAATCTGTTAAAAACTAGAATTGGACAAATGGAAACTAATGTCTCTATGAGAGAGAAAGAATCAGTCAAACAGAAACAAAAAAATGAAAAAAACAGATGAAACACTAAAATACCTCATCAGTCAAACAACCGACCTGAAAAATTGATTCAGGAGAGACAATTTAAAAGTTATTGGACTACCTGAAAATCATGATGAAAAAAAGAGCCTGGACAGTATCTTTCAGGAAATCATAAAGGAAAACTGCCCAGAAGTCCTAGAGCCAGAAGGTAAAATAACCATAGAAAGAATCCATTTATCACCACCTGAAAGAGACCCCAAACTGACAAGGCCAAGGAATATAATAACAAAATTCCAAAATTACCAGATGAAAGAGAAGGTGCTGCAAGCAATCAGAAAGAAACAATTTAAATTTCATGG
Organism: Phascolarctos cinereus; assembly: GCF_003287225.1. Lineage (NCBI taxonomy): Eukaryota > Metazoa > Chordata > Mammalia > Diprotodontia > Phascolarctidae > Phascolarctos > Phascolarctos cinereus. The sequence continues at coordinate 377,765,863 of NW_027555625.1, forward strand.
AACCATAGTCAGGATTACACAGGACCCAGCAGCTTCTACATTAAAAGACCGTAGGGCATGGGACATGATATTCCATAAGGCAAAGGAGCTTGGAATGCAGGCAAGGATCTACTACCCAGCAAAAATGAGCATCATTTTTCAAGGGAGGAGATGTTTATTTAATGAAATAGGGGACTTCCAAACTTTCCTGATAAAAAGACCAGAGCTGAACAAAAACTTTGATCTTCAAGTACAGGACTCAAGAAGGGCATAAAAAGGTAAATGGGACAGAAAGATACGATATGTGGTTAATTGGGGGGGGGAGCTGTTTACACCCCTACAAGGAAATATGACACTTGCAGCACTTGAGAACTGTATTACACCATGTTAAAGGAGTATACATAAAGAGGGTGGATATTAGTTGACTTTGATGTAATGATAAAAAAAAATCTAATCAAGTGGGTTAAATGGATCCAAATAAGTGGATCAATCTGATCTTAGAAAATGTACTGAGAAAGGAGGAGGCAGACAAGGGCAAATTACATTACTGGAAAAGATACAAAATCCTATTACAGCAGAGGGAAAGAAGGGAGGGGGGTGAGCATTGTTTGAACCTTACTCTCATCAGATTTGGCTCAAGAAGGGCATAACATAATCAGTTAGGTATAGAAATCTAACTTGCCCTATAGGCAGTAGGAGGGAAAAGGGGAAAGAAAAGAGAGGGGAAAGAAAAGGGAGGGGGGAAAAAGGGATGGAGGAAGCAGTAAGAGGAAAGGGGAAGAAAAGGGAAAGGGATAATAAAAGGGAGGAGGGACTGAAGGAGGTGGTCAAAAGCAAAACACTAGTGAAGGGGGAAAGGAAAAAGGAGAAAGAAAAGCATAAATGGGGGGAAAGGATGGAGAAAAAGACACAGATAGTAATCATAACTGTGAATGTGAATGGGATGAACTCTCCCATAAAATGGAAATGGATTGCAGAATGGATTAAAAAACAATCCTACAATATGTTGTTTACAGGAAACACATTTGAAAAAGAGTGACACATACAGGGTAAAGGTAAAAGGCTGGAGCAGAATATATTATGCTTCAGCTGAAGTAAAAAAGCAGGGTAGCAATCCTGATCTCAGACAAAGCAAAAGCAAAAATAGATCTAATCAAAAGAGATAATGAAGGAAACTATATCCTGCTAAAAGACACCATAGACAATGAAGTAATATCATTACTAAACATATGTGCAGCAAACCAGATTGTTAGAGGAGAAGTTCAGGGAGTTACAGGAAAAAATAGACAGCAAAACTATAGCAGTGTGGGACCTGAACCTCCCCTCTCTGCACTAGATAAATCTAACCACAAAATAAACAAGAAAGAAGTTAAGGAGGTGAATAGAACATTAGAAAAGTTAGGTATGATAGACCTCTGAAAACTGAATGGGGATAGAAAGGAATATACATTTTTGTCAGCAGTACATGGCACATACACAAAAATTGACCATGTAGTAGGACATAAAAACCTCACTATCCAATGCAGAAATATTGAATGCATCCTTTTCAGATCATGATGCAATAAAAATTGCATGTAATAAAAGGCCATGGAAAGATAGACCAAAAAATAATTGGAAACTAAGTAATCTAATCCTAAAAAATGAGTGGGTCAAACAACAAATCATAGAAACAATCAATAATTTCATTCAAGAGAATGACAATAATGAGACAACATACCAAAACTTATGGGATGCAGCGAAAGCAGTTCTTAGGGGAAGTTTTATATCTCTAAATGCTTACATAAATAAAATAAAAAAGAGGAGATTAATGAATTGGGCATACAACTAAAAAAACTAGAAAAAGAACAACTTAAAAATCCTCAACTAAAACCAAATTAGAAATATTGAAAACCAAAGGAAAAATTAATAAAATTGAAATTAAGAAAACTATTGAACTAATAAAAAACTAAGGGCTTTATGAAAAAACAATAAAATAGAAACCTTTGGTTAATTTAATTTAAAAAAAGAAAGAAGAAAACCAAATTACTAGTATCAAGAATGGAAAGGGTGAAGCCACCACCAAGGAAGAGGAAATTAAAACAATAATTAGGAATTATTTTACCCAACTATATGCCAACAAATTTGACAATCTTAGTGAAATGGATACATATTTACAAATATATAAATTGCCCAGATTAACCAAAGAGGAAGTAAAATACTTAAATAACCCCATCTCAGAAAAAGAAATTGAACAAGCCATTGATGAACTCCCTAGGAAAAAAGCTCCAGTGCCAGATGGCTTTACATGTGAATTCTATCAAACATTTAAAGAACAATTAATTCCAATACTATATAGACTATTTTGGAAAATAGATGAAGAAGGAGTCTTACCAAATTCTTTTTATGATACAAATATGGTGTTGATACCTAAACCAGGAAGAGTCAAAATAGAGAAAGAAAATTATAGACCAATTTCTCTATTGAATACAGATGCAAAAATTTTAAACAAAATACTAGCAAATACACTGCAGCAAATAATCCAAGAATAACACACTATGACCAGGTAGGATTTATACCAGGAATGCAGGGTTGGTTCAATATTAGGAAAACTATCAGCATCATTGAGCATATCACCACCAAAACCAACAGAAACCACATGATCATCTCAATAGATGCAGAAAAAGCTTTTTGATAAAATATAACACCCATTCTTATTAAAAATATTAGAAAGCATAGGTATATATAGAGCCTTCCTTAAAATAATAAATAACATGTATCTAAAACCCTCAGCAAGCTTTATATGTCATGGGGACAGGCTAGAAGCATTTCCAATAAGATTCGGGGTGAAACAAGGATGTCTATTATCACCACTGTTATTCAATATTGTACTGGAAACATTAGCTTTAGCAACAAGAGAAGAAAAATAAATTGAAGGCATTAGAATAGGCAAAGAAGAAACACAGGTATCATTCTTTGCAGATGTCAATATGATATACTTAGAGAATCCTAGAGAATCAAGTAAAAAACTACTTGAAATAATAAACTTTAGCAAAGTTGCAGGCTATAAAATAAACCCACATAAATCATCAGCATTTCTATATATTACCCAACAAAGCCCAACAGCAAGAAATAGAAAGAGAAATCCCATTTAAACTTACTGTAGACATTATAAAATATTTCGGAGTCTACCTCCCAAAACAAACCCAGGAACTCTATGAACACAATTACAAAACACTTTTCACACAAATAAAATCAGACCTAAATAATTGGAAAAACATCAGTTGCTCATGGGTAGGTGAGCTAATATAATAAAAATGACAATCCTACCTAAGCTAATTTACTTATTCAGTGCCATACCAATCAAACTACCAAAAGCTTATTTTATAAACTTAGAAAAAATAATAACAAGATTCATTTGGAAGAAACAAAAGGTCCAGAATATCAAAGGAACTAATGAAAAGAAATGCAGGGGAAGGTGGCCTAGCAATTCCAGATCTTCAGTTTTATTATAAAGCAGCAATCATCAGAACTGGTTGGTACTGGCTAAGAAATAGGGAGGTGGAGGGACAGGTAGGTGGCGCAGCGGATAGAGCACCAGCCCTGAATTCAGAAGGACTGAGTTCAAATCTGGACTCAGACCAAACACTTGACACTTACTAGCTGTGTGACCTTGGGTGAGTCACTTAAGCCGAACTGCCTAAAAAAAAAAAAAAGAAATAGGGAGGTGGATCAGTGGAATAGGTTACACATGCAAGAAACAGTAGTCAATGATTATAGTTATCTATTATTTGATAAACCCAAAGACCCTAGCTTCTGGGATAAGAACCCACTCTTTGAAAAAAAACTGCTGGGAAAAGTGGAAATCAGTATGACAGAAACTAGGCATAGACCCAAATCTCACACCATATACCAAAATAAAGTCAAAATGGGCTCATGACTTAGATATAAAGGCTGATACTATAAGTAAACTGGGAGAAAAAGGAATAGTTTACCTATCAGTTCTATGGAGAACAGAAGAATTCGTGACCAAACAGGAGAGAGAGAACATTATGCAAAGCAAAATGGATAATTTTGATTACATTAAATGGAAAAGTTTTTGCACAAACAAAGCCAATGCAACTAAAATTAGAAGGGAGGTAGAAAATTGGGAAAGAATATTTACAACCAGTCTCTCTGATAAAGGCCTCCTGTCTAAAATATGTAGAGAATTAAGACAAATTTATAAGAATACAAGCCATTCCCCAATTGATAAATGATCAAAGGATATGAACAGAAATTTCTCAGATGAAGAAATTAAAGCCATCCGTAGTCATATGAAAAAATGCTCTAAATCACTATTGATTAGATAAATGCAAATCACAACAACTCTGAGGTACCACATCACACCTATGAGATTGGCCAACACGGCAAAACAGGACAATGATAAATGTTGGAGAAGATGTGGGAAAATTGGAACACTAATACATTGTTGGTGGAGTTGTGAAGTGATCCAAGCATTTGGGAGAATAATTTGGTACTATGCCCAAAAGGCTACAAAGATATGCATACCCTTTGATCCAGCAATAGCACTTCTAGGGCTGTATCCTAAAGAGAGCATACAAATGGGAAAGGGACCCACATGTATAAAAATATTCATAGCAGCTCTTTTTGTGGTGGCAAAGAATTGGAAATTGAGAGGATGCCCATCAAATGGGGAATGGCTGAGCAAGTTGTGGTGTATGAATGTAATGGAATACTATTGTGCTATAAGAAATGGTGAACAAGCTGAGTTCAGAAAAACCTGGAATGACTTGCATGGTCTGATGCTGAGTGAAGTGAGCAGAACCAAGAGGACTTTGTATACAATAACAGTCACATAATGCAGTGACTAATACTGTTAAACTGAACCCTTCTCAGCATTACAAGGATCTAAGACATCTCCAGAAGCCTTGTGATGGAAAATGCTGTCCACATGCAAAGAAAGAACTATGGGAGTTGAATCACTATCACTTATTTTTACCTTCTGTTGAGTTTTGTTTCCTCTTTCTGATGGTTCTTCCTATTGGTTTTAACTTTTACTTACAACTTCACTAATGTGAAAATATGTTTAATAGGAATGTAAATGTAAAGCCTATATCAGATTGTGAGTCATCTTGGGGAGGGTGGGGGGAAGGAAGCAGGAGAAAAATTTTCAACTCAAAAGAATATGGAAGTGATTGTTGAAAATCAAAATAAATTAATAAAATTAAAAAAAGAAAAAAAAAGAAATTTACCTTGAACCTTGAAACCACATCTCCTACATTTAACAATATTTAAAGGAACAGAAAGATTTAATTCAAGCCTGGTAACCCTCTTCTGAGAAGAGAAGAGTAGCCAAGCTTCTGCCCCCAACCTCCTGCTTCCCTTCCTGGAAGGAATGAAAGTCTCTCTTGGAGCAGGGTACAAAGAGAAGAGGGTGTTTTGCCTCCCTCTAAGCCACGCAGAGATATCCCCATTCCTACTATACTTAATTGGACTAATTATTCTCTCCTGTATATACACTGCATCTTCCTTTGTTTGCTTTTGTTCAGACTGTTCCCTATACCTAGAACAACAGTCCTCTCTTCCTTTCTTCCATACCTCTCCTGTCCCCTGAAGAATCCTTGCTGTTGTTTAGTCATTGTTTTAGCCATATTTGACTCTTCATGATCCCATTTGGGGTTAACTGGGCAAAGACACTGGAATGGTTTGCCATTTCCTTCTCCAGCTTATTTTACAGATGAGGATACTAAGGCAGGATTAAGTGACTTACTGAAGGTCACACAGCTAGTAAATATCTGGGGCTAGATTTGAAATTAGGAACATGAGTCTTCCTGACTCTGGACCCCACATTCTATCCACTGCACCACCTAACTGCCCTAAAGAATTCTAACTCTTCCTTTACAAGTCAACTGAAACATCCTTTCCTCTCAGAAGCCTTTACCAATACCATCATTCCTTTATGATCTTCTCTTGAAGTCCTTCTGTAACACATTTTACCTATCTTTATACAACACATTATATCTATTGATATATTTGTTCTCTCTTCCCTCTCTGATGTAAGCTCTAAGTAAGGAAGTCAACATGTTTCATCACAACTTTGTGTCTCCTCTAACACTTATTCCAGTGCCCTTTACTCAGTGGGCACTTGTAAGTAAGGAGGCTTTTGTCGTTCTTTTTAGATAATAATTCCCAAGGTCCCCTCAGTTTCCAATTCTTTGCCACTCATATCATTTCCAATGAGCTTTTATCATTTCTTTGAAGACTTACCTGAAAATTTATCTTCCTTGGTGAATTTTTGAAAGTGCAAGTTGGAATTATACACTGTATGATTCATAAGTTATTTTGATATCTAAATTATTTTAAATTTTAAAAATTCAGTTACATTAAGACAGACAACCCAATGTGTTTTTGTCACATCTGAACTAGGGTCTCATACCATCCAGAATCTTAGATTTAGGAAGAGAATGAGATGTGATTTAATCCAAACTCTTTATTTTAGATATGAGGAAACTGGGACTCAGAAAAGTTAACCAACTAACTTAGATAGGACTAAGGTGAGAGCATGCTGTAGTAGAACTGGAATGAAAACCTTAATTTTCTAGTTCCTAGTCTTATTTTCTTTCTACTTTTTCATGCTGCTTCTCACAGCGTGATTCGCTAATAGCTCAAACTGATAACTCTGACATATCAGAGGCAACACTATGAGAAGAGAATTCATGATAATAGAAGTTTGTTTAAGGTCAATTGCAGATTATTTACCTTTAAGCACACCAAAGCTGTTGCTTTTGGCTTCTGGACTTACTCAGAGCTTGGGATAGTGATGGTGACAACCCTAAGTCACATATAACTCATGTCTCAGAGTCAAAATTCTGGGCTCATACATACATAATAGAATAGAGAGAGGAATGAACTTTGGGTTAAAAAAATGGTTTCAAATCCTGACTCTGACACTTACTGGCCATGACACCATGTCACTTAAAGTCTTTGAGCCTCACTTTTCTCATCTGTGAAATGGGGAAGATAGTATCTATAATATTCACCTCATCGGGTTAATATAAGCTTAAAATGAGATAATGCATGTTAAGTACGTCACATGTTTTAAAGTGTCATGTAAATTTCAATTAATATAATTATTGAAGGCTTCTTAATAATCCATGTTTTTTTGTCTTGTGCACATTCAAGGAAACCTGAAAACATCTGAATTTGTTTATTGTATTATAAGACTTCCCGTTCAACAGTTCCCAAGTACTGTGAGGATCTAGGCATTAACTCCCTATTTTTTTGAGTCTGAAGAAACACATTCTGGCATGTTTCCATTTGCCTTCTACTTGGCTCTTGTCATCTTTGCTCATCCCCCAACCCCTCTATCACAAAATCATCCCTACTAGGTAATTTTCCCTAAAGTTCAAAGAAACTTCATAGAAAGCATCAGAAGACTAGGTGAACAACAAATCTGGAAGCTGCTTCAGTCCCACAGAGTACAAGGCTCATGTTACCATTTTAAGCCTGTAGTGATGTCCCTGACATAAACATTCATTTGCCCTTCAGGATATAGTTTGTCACTATTATGCAGGTGGGGACAAAGCTTCTTCTTTACTAGAAATATTTAAGGTGGTGGCATTGTATAGATATTGTCAAACATGATCTGACATATCTGTAAAATGTAAGGAATCATCATCATCTCTTCAGAGAATCTAAGCTTCATTCAAGACCTTGCTCAGATGTCACCTTCTGTACCAGGTCTTTCTAGATTCCCATAATTGTTAATGCTCTACCCCTATTGTGATTACTTTGCATTGTGGTTATTTTGTATATACTGGCATTGACTTACCTATGAATACATTTACTTTACCTAGTGAAATATAAGGTCCTTGAGAAAAATGACATTTTCATTTTTGCCTTTGTATTCTCAGTGCCTAGTACAGTGTCTAATATAGACTTGGCACTTTATAAGTAAATGATGTATTGGACTCAAAATGGGGATGGAGTGGTTCAGATATGATGGTCTGATTTCTTATAAAGGCTACCTTACGGTCACTGTAATGTAGCTTGCCAATAAACCAAGGAAAAGCCATAGAGGAAAGTTGTGGATTCTCTATCTTTAATACTTTAGATTTTGGTACTTTAGAACTTTGCATTTACTAAAGAGGAGAGTAAAAAGAGAGTAGTGAACCAGCCAAGAAAGGAGGAACATTAATGCTCAGACAATGAGGTGCCTTCAAACCAAACAGCTGTTTTTCTCATCCTAAGTATATTCCATATCCGAAAGCTGCCTTTCCAAGATAAGCTTAGCCCAACGCCAATGTCTTAAGCAGCAAACAAATGTGATTATGTGCCTGCTTCCCCATGCTGGTTCTAGCTGACCAGCTTAGGCTAAAATCAAATGCTGCTTACTTGTTCTTTAACAGAAAAAGTCGGGCAAATGCCTAATCTCAAATTGTCTGGTGCCGTTTTGAACAAATCCTATTCCTCCTGTTTTTGAGAAACCGGTGGAACAGCCATTTTGGGATTTCATCAGGGAACAATGCTGGGGAATTAGTTTAGAAAAAAAATAACCCACTTTAATATATCTGTTATTCAGACAGACACTGTGTACTGCAAAGAAACATCAGACCCTGAAGAGAAAATGGTAATAGCTGCCAGGCAAGAGGAGGACAAATCTGGGCTGCCTTTTGCAACATCTGTTGGAAGTCTACAAACTGCCTGGTAATGTACAACCTGCATTAGGCATCTGATCAGTGAGGACAATGTTACCTGCTTCTTAGTAACCTGAAATGGAATTTTAGATGTATTATGTCAATGTCAAAAGGAATTTGGAGAGGAAGCATCATAGGGGAGGGAGGGAGGTCAAAGAGTTATGGTGATGATACACACACACACACACACACACACACACACACACACACAGTGTATGTTCTTTAGACTCCTCTCTCCTCCCTCCAACCCCTTAATCTACCAAAGGATCCTGGTCTTGCTATTTTTGCCCCAACCTATTGTTTAACTTGTGAGTCAACAAACAAACAAACAAAACTTGAGTTGAATCCTTTCTTCTTCCTTCCCCCACCATCCAAATACACAGATAAGCAGAGAAACCTGAGCACTACATCATGTGACACTTGTAAAAAAAACTCAGCCAACTCCCTAAAGTGCTTTACAGCAGATCCATTCCATCAACCATAATAGCCTCCCTCGTTGCAGTATTTCTTTCCACCAAACCAATAAGTTCTGTTTCCCTGTGAATGCTCTTGTCTCCTCTTGCCTAAAATGAAGCAAGGTTGATCTTTGCTCTTCAGTGATCAAAGTCATCTTAGAAGCTTATCATCTGCATCCAGACAAATTCACCCGATGATGTTGTGGTTGATATTCTTGTTGTGAAAATGCCAACTCTAAAGATATCAATAACGTGTTCAGAGATGCCAGGTGATGATTATGGAATGAAAACAGGTTTTATTAAGGGGCACATTCAAATCTGAATGCCTTCCCCACAGGAAAACTAGTTGTAAGTTATAGAGAAGACAAAGAAACAGGAAATGGCTTTCCATGAATGTTGAGGTTGACGAGGCAGAAGCGGGGTTGGGAGCTGGAACCCAGCTAAGGTACAGAAATTTAATCTTGACTTAGTAGACTTGTGTAAAACACTGACATTTCACTAGCATAGGAAATAAAGTCATATTCTTTTAGAAAATCACAAAACTTCAGAGTTGGAAGGACCCTAGGCCACCATAGTCCAATCTGTAATTATAAAAAAATCTCCACCACACAACACACCTAGCAAATGGTTATCCAGCCTCTGATTAAAGAATTCTAGTGATGGGGAACTTGTCACATCCCAAGGAAGCCCATTCCAATTTTGGAAAAATTGATTTGTTCAGAGGTTTTTTGTGTGGTTTTTTTTCCCCTGACATTCAGCCTAAATTTACCTTTACAATTTCCACACATTGCTTACTTCTGCCCTCTATGGCCAAACTAAGGAAGACTAATTCCTCTTGCACATGACAGCCTTTCAAATACTTGAAGACACCTATCATGATCCCCTAAATCTTATGTTCTCCATGCTAAACACATCCAAGTTTTTAAGCCAATCCTCATATGTCATATATCAATGGCCCTTCAGTCCTTCATTATCCTGGGTGTCCTCTGGACATTCTCTATAATAATAATGACCCTCTTAAGCTGTGGCATCCAAGTTTTTGGAAGTAACTTTCAAGATTTCAATAATATGGATGTATTGGGGCAGCTAAGTGGTACAGTGGATAGAGCACTGGCCCTGGAGTCAGGAGGACCTGGGTTTCAATCTGGTCTCAGATCAGATACTTGACACTTATTAGCTGTGTGACCCTGGGCAAGTCACTTAACCACAATTGCCTTGCCAAAAAACAAACAAAAAAAGCCCCCAAACCAAGAACAGAAACAACAGCAACAACAAAAACAAAAACAAATAATATACAGATTCAAAAAAGGTTAAGGCAAGTACAGTTGGCAATGAGTAGACCTCTTTGGCTAAAGCAAAATGGTTTGTTCAGGGGAAAAGTAGGAAGTAAGGCTGCTTAGGACAAAGGTTAATTTATGAAGAGGTCTTAAATACCAGACAAAAGAGTTTGGATTTTATTCTTGATGGATGGGAACCCATTGAAGTGAGAGAATGACATGGAGAAGATATTTTAGGAAAACTTCATCTGACAACACTGTGCACGGTTTGAAATGGGGGATGGGAATCTGAAGCAATGAGATCATCTGGGATAAATAATTATTTTTCAAGGATAGGTTGGATCACATAGCCACTGATGCTCTTGCTGTGACTGGAATTCTGTGATTCAGTGACTCCGTTTTAGTAATGCATCTCTCTAGGCATGAGTTACTAAGGGCCTGAACTAGGGTGGTGACAGAGTAAATCAGAAATGGAAAGGTTTTGGAAGGGGCAATCACAATGATGAATGGGAAGGGGAGAGGTATTTAGTAACAGGTTAAAAATTTCAGACAAATTTTGTCTGAAATATAAGATAAGAGGGAACTCAAAGACACAATAACTTTAAGCTGGATTTTACAGGAGGGCAAAGCAAGGGCACTGAAGGAGTTAAATGACTTGCCAAGAAGAAAATGGGAATAGGACCAACCAACTTCTAGATTGCTGCTCTAACTAGGAGATGTTGTTCACTTCCCATTTTCAAGATGAATAGCACAATATAGTGTAAGTACTAAGTATTATTATTCTTCATACCAGGCTTTTATTGCTTGTTTGACGCCACCGGGTAACCTGCATTCAGTGACATTTGCAAATCTAAGAAACACCAAATTATCGCTGCATCTCACGTGGCTCATCACAGGTCTGACATTAATCACTGCATTGTGTAAACTCCATCATCAGGGCACATTACTGGGTTTTTTTTTTTCAAATTTCCCAGTAGATTGCTTCCCTCAACTCTAGGGTAGTGCCAATGCATCTCTGCAAGTTTGACTTTGCCAGTTGCCTGAAATGACTTGCAGCCAAAGCAGCCTTTTCTCGCGTTTTTGCAATCAGCCTGTATTCTCTGTATAAACACTAGTTTGGGCTTTTATTTTTAGATTCTTCTAATATGCCCTGGTAAATGTGTTCCTCTTAAGAGCTTGTCAGGAACAGAGGTGATTGATACACTGTTCCAAAGGAGGTAGAAAAAATGTTGGCTCTGTCATTGGGACAGATTACATAAATAATATTCTAAGGCTAATCTGTACTAAATGGATTTCATATTTTAAATGCCCTCCACTGCCATGTGAGTATGAATCACATTGCTTCATCAGAATCATCATGGGGGCTTCCTTGACCTGTGAAATGTAAAAAAAAATAAATATAGGCAGCAAAGTGGGCAATGGCTCCTCTAGCAGCATGGCACCAGGTGTGTGTACATTTATTAGTAGGGTCATCGTTTATTCTGCAGTCTCATAAATCATCCTCCCACGTAAGAAGAGCTGCCAACTAGAAATAAAGGGCTGTCCTTGGTTGTGAGAGGGGCCTGATTAGAAAGGTGCTCCTTTCTCCATGCCAGATGGCTAGGGCTTCAAGTCCCTTTTCACTTCTTTCTGTTTGAGTTGTGGTTCTTGCTTATGATGCTTTTGTCTGTCTTACCTCATCCCATGGAATACAGGATGGGAATGGAAAACTGTAGTCAGATTTCCTAATGGTACAGAATGATAATTTGTGTCTGCCCTATGGAGTAATCTACCAGAAGAGGAAAAAGAAGAATAAAAAGAAATTCCATTATTTCAACAAGTGAAGGACCACTTCTACTACTACTACTACCTTATATAAGAATAACAGATTTGCCATGTGCTTTATGTTCATCATCTTATTTGAGCCTCATAGTAGCTTTGTAAGGTAATTGCTACAGGTATTTTAATCCATATTTTACTGATGAAGAAACTGAGGCTCAGAGTAGTTAAGTGATTTATCTAAGTAATAAGGAGGTAAAATAAAGAAATGAGGAAGCCACTCTGGGTAAAGAAACCAATATTTTTTAAGAAAAACAAAGGTGAGGTCTACTGTCTGCCCAGTACAGTCTGAGACCCCAAATAACAGAATTCACAGTTGTTTATAGTTGTCTTGACTCATGTTTGGTGTAAGCACACTAGCTGTGACTCAAGGAGCAGGCCTGCCCTTTTACTCATGCAGGCCATGGCTCAAATGTGCCATGACATCTCAATACACAGACGTTTCACTCAAGCATAAGCTATAGGTCTTACATTTGTAGGTGTTTTTTACATCATTTTGTAGGTCCACCTTTTACCCATACATTTTAATGATTATAGTTACATTCCTGAGATTAATGAACACAGGTTTTGACCTGGGACTACATCATAGTTTCAGCCACACACAGTTACAGGTGAAAACCTGTGTGTAACTGAAAGTATGTGCAGCCACACTGGTTTTCACTTGGGACTATGTTCTTAGTATAAATCACATAGTTACTTCTTATTATATTAAAAGGATTATAGATGATAGATGATTAGCAAAGAAAGGTAAAGCAAAGTGCCCAAGGCATTGATTATTGATTTTATTCATTACAAAGACAGCCATGGTAGAGTAGAAAGAGCATGTACTCTCTGGGGGCAAAGGACCTGGGTTGAAATCTCACCACTGACAGTTTACTACCTATGTAACCTGGCCTTGGTTTCCTAGGAGTATAGGATTAGAGGGTCTCATACCACATCAAAATGCTCTGTGTTGGAGATAGAATTCAAGACCAGATCTCCCCTGATTTTGAGATCTGTACTCTTGCCAATACCTCATGCTGTCTTTCTAATATTCTTAGGAATGAGATAGGGATAGAGACTGAGTCTGTGATTTTATTGGTTTAGGAAGCTCCTGGGAGAAGAGGTTAGCTGGCCTTCTTCACAATTTACAAAAAAGTTGCCAAGAGCATTAAGAGGTTAAGTGAGTCAAGTGAGTTGTCCAGCATGTGTCAGAGGGCAAGCTTGGATCCAGGTCTTGGCTTTAAGTTTAACTCTCTGATTACTATACTACGTGTTCTCCCCCTACTTAGGATAATTCAACAGACATTTATTAAATACCTACCAAATACAGAGCACAGTGCTGGATACTAGGGGTGAAACAAAGTCTTAGGGAACTGATGTTTTAGCAGAAAGATAAGGCACGTACTTCTATGCTATACAATATTATGTGCCTGACTCTTGTGTACCTTGATTATATCTATTTACTTTAAGACAGTCTTGTTGAAGGCGAAGCTTCTTTCTAGAGTGGATTCAAAAGTGAATCTAAGTCAATGGATTATAAAATTGCATATTCAGTTATCCTAATAAATCAGACATACCACTTTACTCTGATGATAGATTGTGTAGGAAATGTATGTTAAGGGGACAGGGAATAAATGACTTGATTGAAAAATAGTTGATTTAGTGACAACTTAATTTGGCCATATCTATATATTCTAGGAAAAGGAGTATACCCTAAAGGAACCAGGAAATCAGTTCCCAGTAGTCACTCTACCCAAGATCTCTAGGTTTCAGATAGTAAGATGACCATAGAGTGACCTAAATTAAATCATTTGACTGGCTATCAATCAATCATCAGTGTTTCTATGGTCACTGATGACCATCTCTACATTTGATTAGAGTTAGACCTCACTGACTTTGATATAGAACCTTTTTCTCTGAACACAGTGAAATATATTGAATGTCAAGTTCTAAGCTAGGGAATGACAATGTATGAAACGCACAACAAAAATATTACCGAGTTCTATCCAATCTGTTGTCAAATCTTGCTCCTGCCTTCATAGAATCTTTTGTATCCACTCCCTTCTTTGCACCAACACAATCATCACCCTGGTACATGCCTTCATTACATCGTGCCTAGATCATTGAACAGCCTTCTGGTTAGTCTCCTTGCTTTAAGGCTCTTCCCACTTCAGTCCAGCCTCAGCTCAGCTGCCACATAGCTGATTTTCCTTACCTGCTGTTCTGACCAAGTCATCTCCCTACTCAATTGACACCACCTCATTACCTCCAGGATCTCCTTTGTATCCTGGCCCTTTTCTGCCTTATCAGTCTTCCTACCCTTTCTTCTCTACCTCTTACCCTATGATCCAGCAGTGTTGGCCTCCTTGTTTTTCCTCACAAAAGACTTCTATCTGTCAACTCTCATTCTTTCCACTGGCTATCCTACATGACTGGAATGCCATTCCTCCTCATGTCTTCCTACTAGCTTTCCTGTTTTTCTCCAAGATTCAGCTCAAACTCCACCTTCTTCAGTAAAACCCTTTGCTCCCATTCACCCCTTCCCCCAAAATTTCTAGGGCCTTCCCTCTGAGACTTTACAATTATATAGTTTGCATAGCCACATATTTTTTACATACAGTAATTTGCATGTTGTCTCCCCCATTCTCCCCTTAAAGTTAGGAACTGGTTTTTTTTTTCATTTCTTTGTATCACTAGCATTTAACATAATTCCTAGCACATAGTAATTGTTCAATAAATACTTATTTAAGTGGGAATTTAGGTGACCTAGTGAGTATATAACTGAACCTGGACTAAGAAAGACTTCAAAAGAGTTCAATTGTTATAGTAGAGTCCAGGGGTGGGGTACCTGCGGCCTTGAGGCTATACGTGGCCCTCTAGGTCCTAAGTGCAGCACTTTGATAGAATCTAAACTTCACAAAACAAATCCCCTTAATAAAAAGCATTTGTTCTGTAAAATTTGCACTTGGTCAAAAGGCCAAACCCAAGGACCTAGAAAGCCACACGTGGCCTGGAGACCACAGATTCCTCACCCCTGTTAGACATTTACTAAATAAATGCTAGCTATTAAACTGTTGAAAAACAGGCATACTTGTGCACTGTTGGTAGAGCTGCAAATTGGCTCTGCAGTTCTGGAAAATAAATTGGAACCATGCCCCCAAAGTTCCTAAGTTGTGCATACCCAGCAATGTTACTACTAAACCTACATGAAAGGAGATAAAAGAAAAAAGAAAAGGACCCAAATATACAAAAATATTTAAGGCAGCTCTTTTTCTGATGCCAGAAATCTGTAAACTAAGAGAGTTTCTATCAATTGGGGAATGGGTCAACAAATTATTGTATATGAATGTAATGGAATACCATTGTGCCATAGGAAATGAAGAAAGAAGTAGTCTCAGAGAAACCGGGGAAGTGCTCTATGGACTCTTGTAAACTGAAGTGAAAAGAACCAAGAGGATAACATGGTAAAAAATATTTGAAAGGACTTGAGAATTCTGACCAATGAAGTGATTAATCATTATTCCAGAGAATTTACGGTAAAAAATGCTACCTACATATTGAGAGAGAGGTGATGGACTCATGTTGCTGAATGAAGCATATATTTTTGGACATGGATGACATTTTTGACTATTCATATTTGTTACAAAGGTTTTATTTTTCATTTTTCCCTAGTGTTGAAGGCAAGTGGGAAGAACAAAAAAAAGTGTTTTAAGTTGATAATTGAAAAATAAATAAATGCTTATCTACTATTAACCAACTAATGGACAATCTTGTTTTTAGTGGTACAAACACCCATCACTGCCAATGCAGTGATAATGTTTATGTGGCTACATTTGTGTCTATTCTGAGAGATAATATGGTCACTGTCATGTTCAATACAACAAAAGAAAAGGTACACAGTTTAGTGTCCTCTTTTCAAAAATTATACCTCCATTTCTTCTCATGTCATTCACTGTCTTCTAAACCTTCTGCATTCTGGCTTCCAAACTCATCATGCATGAGAATTGGAGGCAGCCAGGTGACACAGTGGAGAAAGCACTGGCCTGGAGCCAGGAAGATCTGACTTCAGATCTGTCCTGACACAGTTACTAGCTGTGTGTCCTTGGGCAATTCACTTAACTTCTGTTTGCCTCAGTTTCCTCAACTGTAAAATAGGAATAATAATAGCATTTACCTGCCAGATTTTGAGGATCAAATTTGATAATATTAGTAAAGCATTAGCCTAGTGACTTTCACATAGTAGGCACTATATATACACTCATTTCCTTCCCCTCCTTTCTTTCCTTAAATTTCTCTGTTCAGAATGACTTATAATCTCTTAATTGTCAAATTCAATGTACTTTTCTCAATAATCATCCTTCTTGATCTCTTTGTAGCATTTGATACTGATGATTACCTTCTCTTTCCAAATGTTCTCTTTGGTTTTTGTTTGTTTATTTTTTACATTGTTCCGTCTTAGTTCTCTTTTTACCTTTCTGAAAATTCCTTTTCATTTTCCTTTCCTGGATCTTCATTCATTTAGTAGTCTGTAACTATGGAAGGCCCAACAAGACTTTGTCCTGGGCCCTCTTTCATCTATGCATTACCTCATTTGGTCACCTCATCAGTTCTCATGAGTTCTATTAGCAACTCAATTAAGATTTTCTATATATGTAATATATATATATATATATAATATATATTAAATATATGTGTGTGTGTGTGTGTGTGTATATATATATATATGTATATATATATCCTATTGAACTTGTTTAATGGTATGTCCTACAACAGTCTCAAATTCAACATGTCAAAAATAGAACTAATTATATTTTCCCCCAAAATTACTTCTCTTCTGAACATTTCCATTACCATCAAAAGCACTACTATCCTTCAAGTCACCCAGGGCCGCAACATTGATGTCATCCTCTATTCACTCTTACTTGCCCCATTTATCCAATCACCTGCAAAGTCTTATCATTCCTATCTTCACAATATTTCTTGTATATGTCTCTTCTCACATGAACATCATCGTAGTTCAGGTCCTCATTTCCTTTGTACGTGTCACACCCCCTGCTCAGTATACCCCAGGTACTTCTTATTACCTCCAATATCAAATATAACCTCCTTTGTTTGCCATTTGAAGCTCTTTCCATCTTGGCCTCATCTTTCATCTTCTGATTTATTTTACAGTGCTACCCTCTACTAACTCTACAATCCAGCCAAACTGACATTCTTGCTTTTACTTACATATAACCACCTCCATGCCTTTACCCTGACTGTTTGGCTTGCCTGGCATGCTCTGGATCTTTACCACCACAACTAAGCATCTCTGACTTCTTTTAAGATTTAACTCAAGTCCCACTTTCTGTAGGAGGACTTTTCCTGTCCTCACGGTTACTAGAATCTTCTCTCCCAAAAAATTCTCATCACCCCAAGGTTAGCTTACCATACTCAGTATGCATCTGATACTTATTTATTTATGTACATGTTGCTGTCCCTATTAGGATCTCAGGATGTGAAGTCAGCAACTGTTTTGCTTTCCTCTTTGTATTCCCAGGTCTTAGCTTAGTGTGTAGTAGGTGCTTAATGTTTATTGAGATTGACACAGTAAACTCTAAATGCTTATTGATTGAAATAAATAAATGAAAGAAAAAAATAACAAGTTAAATTAATTCAAATAACTTGGCAAAGGGAAGGGAAATGAGGGAGGGGTCCTATGAGAATAACTTAGCAATATAATAGCTTAAATAAATCTAATTGCAAAGACAAAACAATAAAATGCCATTGGGGATGGGAAGACATATCCAGATGGATTTCTGGGAGAGTTCTATCAAAGTTTAAAAATTCAATATTCAAATGGATCTGTTACCTTATCAATTTGGGAGCTCCCTCCAAGGACACAGCTTCCAACTCATTCATATTTGCCCTTCTTGTGTGACTCTTGCCCATATTTTCTTAAATGTTTTCCCCAGGAAGTCCACCCAATGTCCTAGAGACCTTCCTCCTTTTCCTACAGGTTCCTAAGGGTATTCTTGGAGCACTTTAGCTATTTACTTGATATCCCTTGCTCATGTGACATAACCAGCATACCTTGTCATCCTGTCATATTTAACATATTTTACTCCTGTTCTTCATAGGAGTTACTCATTGGTTATGCGATTCAGCCTGCTCACACACCCTTCTCCTTTGCTCCCTGTGTTCCTTTCATTTTTATTTCTTCAGATCCAATGATGTTCCATGTCTCATTGCCAAATAGTGACTATGATAAAATGTTAGTATTAAGAAGATAGGCTTTTCTTTTCTTGGAAAGCTGGAGATAAATTAAAGAGATCCATAATTTCTACAAAGTAATCTAGCTAATTTTTATTTCCTTTTTCATCTTTGTGCCTAGTTTATTATCCATATGTACTGTCAGTTCCTAATACGCATACTGTTGGACAAGGCTCTCCAACTACATGTTGAAATCTGGGCAATAGACATTCTTCATCTAGTTGGTCTCTCCTGAGAGGACAGTCAAGCCAAAAATCCTTTGAGCTGTTACAGAAATCACCCAAAAAAGCTCATGAATGTTCTGTGCATTGATGCAATCAATATAACATCGTTCACACAAAGGATATCTGGAAGACTTCACTTAACACAAGGAATCTCTCTTCTACCCAGATAATTTGCTGGATCTAGCATAGTCACCCAAGGGCATTCAAGGATAAAAATGGAAGGAGGACCAATATGTACAAAAGCTATTTTTTCAAAATTTTTTTTTTAATTTTTCATCCAGGACAATGGAATTCACGTGGAGAAACAAAAAGATCAGAATTTCAAAGATGATAATGAAAAAAAAGTAAAAAGAAAGGAGGGGGTAACAGCATTTTCAAACCTTTATATTAAAAAGCAATAATCATCACAACTACTTAGTACTGGCTAAAATTTTTTTAAATTGATCAGTGGTACAAAGCTGAAACAATTAAATATAGTAGCATAGTGTGGATAAACCTAGGGAGACTAACTATTGGAGCCAAAGGAAAACCAGAAAGCAGCCTGGCAGAAATTAAGTTTAGACTAACATATTACACTACATATCACAATAAGCTCCAAATACACATATATCTGAAATATGAGAAAGAGAGAGAGAGAGGAGAGAGAGAGAGAGGAGAGAGAGAGAGAGAGAGAGAAGAGAGAGAGAGAGAGAAGGAGAGAGAGGGGAGGGAGGGAGGGAGAGAATGAATTGAGGAAGGTACTGTACCTTTTGTAATTTTGCCTAGGGGAAAAATACTTAATGAAAGGACAGAAGTGAGTGATCTCAGGAAAGAAAATGGAATATTTTAATTACTTAGAACTGAAATTATTTTGCCCAAGCAAAATCAATGCATTTAGTATTAGAAGAGAAGAAATTGATTAGGTGAAAATGCTTGTGTGAAATAGTTTTTATAAGACCCTAATAACCAAAATATAGAGAGAACTGATATTTATACACAAAAGCAATATAAGTTATGTGGGAGGACAGTCACAGTAATTGACTGTTTGTGGTTTTGTGAATCAGTTCATCTATTCTCAAAAATAATTTGTAACTATACCTGAAAATTCTTTAGAATACATATAATCTTTGACCCAATGATATCATTCCTAGGCACAAACCACAGAAATCAAAGACAAGTACAGAGGAAATTCATATACATAAGTACATGTCTGTATATATGTATTCATACATAAACACTTTCTGTTTCAGCAAAGAATTGTAAACAAAGTGGTTATCAATTATAGAATGACTGAATAAATTTTGATAGATGAATGTGTAGCAAAAGCCTGGTATGTGCACAGAGAGCTCAGCTGACTCAGTTCCAGGAAAGTTATGATAATGTGTGATGAACTTAACTTGTAGAGACTTTGGGAATATGTAGACTTACATAACTGATTTTGGTGTGCTATCTATGTGGTGGAAAGCAACCTCTTTGATTGGCTGGAGATGTGCAACTAGAACTGGGAGTGCTTTCAAAAAGGTACGATCTGATCATACAAAGAATTGGCCGTTATTTTTGATATTTCTGTCTTGATCTCTGCTTTTGGCTTAATTCCTTAGCTGATGGTTTCTTGTGAGAGAAAAATACTGAGAGAGGAGAGATGTTGGGCCTTCTCCCTCTAAGGCCTCGTGTAGGCCCATGAATATTTATCTCAGTTATTTGCCTACTTTGGCATTTGATATTTCATTTTAGGTGAAGAAGATCCATCTGGAGGCTCCAACCAGTTAGTATGAGTTTTCAAAGATTAAAGAACAAACTTCCAAGAACTTAAGAGTCTAGGGGCCCAGGATCTGAGGATTTGGGAATACTAAGGTCCAGTGGTCTAGGTATCCATGAGTTAAGTCCAAGCTTTTTTACAGTCATCCTAGAATTCTTGAGAATTAGAACTATGTTCTAATTAGCAAGGAACAATTTTTGGGATCTAGCCCAGTGGTAGCTGGAATGAAGACTCACCCAGCAACAATGACAAATTTGGATGAGAACTTGGAGAAAACTACAAATGATTTATCAAAACTGTGCTAAGCCTAAGTCCACTCTCCTCCAAGAAGAAAGTTGTATAAAAAGATCATGCCCTTGAAATGTTGGGGGGAAATACTTGTATTTTTTGTTATTGCTATATCTTTGAAGTAAATATTTATTTGTAAAAACTAATTGATATTACTTAATTAAATGGAATTGGATGCTAGTCAGTCACTGGAACCTAGCAGCGTATATCTGGAAAACACACTGAGAATACGGTCTCACACATATATCAGTAAAGAAAGACTACCCTACCTTTCAAGTAAGATCCACTTCAAAGAGGAGGTTTAGCAGGCTGATTCTGAGAAAGTGAGCATAGAGCACACTTACTAAAATGTGATGGAATATAATTATACCATAAATAATGATGACTATGAAGGATTCAGAGAGACCTGAGAAAATATATATGAACTGCTACAGAGTGAAATGAACAGAGCCAGGAGAAAGACTTATATAATCACCAAAATAAGATAAAGAAATATGTCTTTGAAAACTATTAGAACTCTAGCTAATGCTGTGGACCAATCACAACTTCAGAAGGCTAATGAAGCATGTCCTCCCATATTGTCAGAAAAGTAATGAATAAAGAATACATTTTCAGATCTAGAAAAAATAATGATTTATTATTTTTCTATACTTCAATATCAAAAGAAGATTTCTAATGGAGGGGGGAAAAAGGGAATTATTAGGAGTGGCAAAGTTGAAAAATAAATAAATAAAAGATAATTAATAAAACAAATTAATTTACAGAAGAAAAATGTTTATAGGTGAATAAACAAGACATCTATATATGTATTTACTACCTCATTAAATTTAACATATCCTTAAAAAGTAACAGAAGTCCATGTTTTCATGGGAAATTTTTTTTGTTCATCTTTGGATATTAGAATGTTTGTGTTGAGGTTTCTCTTCAATTCACAATAGAAAAGGAAATTTTGATTTTAAAATGTAAGGAGAAATTTAAACTAGCTAGTTTCAGGGATCTTTTCCAATTTTAGTTCCTTAGTCACAGTAGGCTTTTTAAGGAAAAATTCTACAAGGGTCACATCTTTAGGGTCACTCAAGTAATAACTAAAATGTGTAGAACATATAAGGTTCCATTGTGTCTCTATCAATGTTGTGCTGTCTTCCTATAGGCCTAGCTGGATTCTTCATGTTATCTATGGGCACACATCACAAAGTTGTGGGCATTTACAGCCGGCCTGGCCAGAGAGAAAAAATGCTTAATGGTACAGTTGCATTTCTTTAAGCAAGAACAGGTTTTGTAGAAGAGCATGTTCAATCAAAAAAAAAATACTGTACAGGAACTAGTAGGACAATATTCCTCATGATCCTTTGCTTAGAGTATGTGACAACTCTTGGAAGACTAGGACCTTGGTGTTTGAAGGGATCATCTCCCACTTTCCAGGAGGCACCATCAATTATGATGAGGGTGGATAAAATTATACTCAGAAAGAACCATGAGATCTGATTCAACAAAACCATCAGAAGCCCAGTGATAATTTCCAATAACAAGTTCTCTGCTTATATCACCGAGCGACAAAGCTGTCTCCCTCTATTCAATCAGACACTGTGGAAATGAGACCCTATTGATTTGCCCCTTCCGGCAAAACATGTAAATATTAATCATTGCCACCTGTCAGTGTTGTAGAAATAAGGGAAACATTAAAGCTATAGGAAACAACAGTAATAATAGGTTCCATACTCCTTTCAATTCCTTACATGTGGATTGTTAAGAAAATAGATGACATTATGAGTAATTATGTGGTCTTGACGAATACTGAGTTAATAGCAATAATAATATTTATATAGCTCTCTAAGGTTTGCAAAGCACTTTATCTATGTCATTTCAGTTGATCCTTACAGCACCCCTATAGGGTATGTGGTATTGTTATTCTCATTTTACTGGAGAAGAAGCTGAGGCCAAGTGGTTTACATGAGGTCACATAGATAGCAAGGAAATACCTGAAGGGAGATTTGAACACATCTTCCTGACTCCAAATACGGTTCTCTTTGCGCTTCACCACCTTGCCTAGTTTCTAGTCAATCCTGTTATGGTCATCTTGCTTGAACAAATCAGGTAGCATCCTGGAAGCAGTTATATGGTCTTCAATAGAATCAATGCTTTCAATCTCCATTCACCACCAAATATTGGGAGGCCTTTTCAGGTTCTTTTCCACTGATAATAATGAGGCACAGCTTGCTTTTTCCTTACAGAGGAAGAATTCTATTATACTTTCAAAGTCCTGCCCTTGGAGTACTACCACAGCCCCCTGCCTTGGGCCATAATTTGATCCAATGAAATTTTGACAGTTTGATGGTTTCATAGTTTCCATTACATTATTAACAACATTTTCATGGGCCCTGGTTCTGAGGTGGTAAAGAAGGTCCCAGATTCATTACTGGCAGTCCTTGGGGTATGACTTGGGCCTGTGAATCAATCTAAGATCTAGGGCTTTGATGAAACTGTAAAGTTCTTAGGCATCTTATGGCATGGGTCCAAGAGAAATATTTTCCAACAATTTAGGGAAGTATTTTTGGCCCTGAAATCCCTAAAATCAGGGAGCATTTACCCAAATAGAAAGCCCAGTGTTTGAGGTCTGTTTGGATTCTGGCAATGGCATAACCCTCAATCCAACATCCTGCTGTGTCTCTTATATCATGTAACTAGGGAAAGACACCTTTGAAGATAAGAGATAAAACTGATATAAATTCTTGTGTCTGTCATTTAAAAGTTCTTTATAATGTGACTTCTTTCTACCTTTCCAGTCTTCTAATTTTTTTACTTCCCTCAAATCATTGGAGTGATGAAGATTCATCTTCCTGAATTCAAATCTGGCCTCAGATACGTATTAGTTGGGTGATCCTAGGCAAGTCACTTAACCTTGTTTGCCTCAGTTTCCTCATCTGTAAAATGAGCTGGAGAAAGAAATGATAAACAACTTCAGTATTTTTGCCAAGAAAACCAAATGGGGTCACAAAGAGTCAGACACAACTGAAATGATTCAACTACAACTCATCTTACAATCCATCTACACCAGCCTATTTACCTGTTTACAGCTCTCCACCTCCATGCCTTTACACTGACTGTCTCCCATGACCAGAATGGTTTTTCCTCCTTACCTCAGTTTCTCAGTGCTTTTTCTTCTGGCTTCTTTCAGGACAATTCTAATCCCTCTTTCTGAAGAAGGCCTTTTTTTGGTTCTGTGGTTCACTCTTACTAGTATCTTCCCTTCTGATAATAACTTTCATCTACTCTGTCTATATGTTGTACGTATCTACTTATTTACACATCACCTCCACCATCAGAATGTAAGCACCTTCTCTTTTTGTGGTAGCAAAGAATTGGAAATTGAGAGGACACCCATCAGTTGAGGAATGGATGAATAAATTGTGATCTATGATTATGATGGAATACTACTGTGCTATAAGAAATGGCAAGGAGGGATGGGTTCAGAAAAACCTGGAAACATTTACACAAACTGATGCAAAGTGAATTGAGCAGAACAAGGAAAACACTTTACATGGTAACACCAATATTTTATTAATGATCAATTGTGAAAGACTCAGTTACTCTGACCAATACAATGATCCATGACAATTCCAAAGGACTCATGATGAAAACCTCCAGAGAGATAATTGATTAATTCTGAGTGTAGATTGAAGCATGTGTTCTTGTACTTTTTTTAAAAAATCATGGCTAATATGGAAGTATATGATATATGACTTCACATGTCCAATGGGTATCATATTGCTTGCCTTCTTAATGTGTGGAGGAAAAGCTGGAGGGGAGAGAGAACTTGGAACTCAAAATAAAGAAAAAATGAATGTTTTCAAAAAAGCATTGCAAAGTATTAACAACCATATGTAAGAATGTTCCAAATGTCTAGTAATCAGAGAAATGCAAATTTTTTAAAAAAAATCATAGGTTTTTACCCCCCACACAGCAAATTGGCAAAAATTACAAAAGACAAGAATAATTAGGGGGGTTGTGGAAAGATAGGCATGCTAAAGTACAGCATTGCTGGTGCAGCTGTCCATTAGTATAAACAGTCTAGGAAGCAATCTGAAATTATGCAAATAAAGTGGCTAAAATATCCATGCCCTTCGACCCAAAGATTCCATTGCTTGGCATATACCTCAATGAGGTTGTTAATAAAAAATAAAGGCTTAATATCCACCAAAAAGAAAAAAAAAAAGCAAAAGAATGTAAGCTCTTTGAAAGGAGGGACTGATTTTGTGTTTCTTTGTATCCCTGGCACTTAGCAAAGCACCTTAATTCAACTTGCTTGTCCAATGACTGACAAGCCTTCCCACTGAGTCTGTATAATGTCAGAAGCCCAAGCATCCTTGTTGTCTCTTGAATGGTATGATGAAGTCTTTTCTCTGTTTTATATAATACAGAGAATGTGAATAAAAGACCTCCATGATTCTGGGAATAGCATTTGCTGGAAGGGGCAGCAAAGTTTTGAGACAGAACTGACTTTAGAATTCATCTATTCCAACCCCTTTGTTTTATAGATGAGGAAACCTAGATTCAGAGGAAGTGAAATGACTTATGTAAGGTAACAAAGGTAGTAAGCAGCAGAGCCAGTATTTTAATACAGATCTTCTGACCCCAAATCCAAATTCTGTACCTTTTTTTGAAAAATTGTTCTTAACCAGTTACCACAGCTTTTTTTTTTTAAATAAGATGCTATACAGAAATGAATACATTTCTTCTTCAGGCTTTTTCCTGTCCTGGAATGCACCAAAGAAAACTATTTTACCCTTATATCTGTTATGCTTCCTCTTCTTATGTACTGGATTTTGTTAGGCACTCTAATACAGTTTTATTCTAATTACTTGAGGGGGCAGAATAGAAAGAATACACTCCTGGGTGTGTGGCACATGTCTGAGATCCCTGCTGCTGGTGAGGCTGAGGCTGGCAGACAGCTTGATTTTGAGGGTTATGGTGTGCTATGGAGCTAAAGCTGATCAGGTGTCTATGCTAATTCCATCACAAATATGGTGATAACCTAGGATGGGAGGATCAGACTGTATAAGGAGAAGTGAACTGATCCAGGTCAGAAAACCAGAGAAGATTAAAGCTTCTGTGCCAATCAGTATTGAGATAAAACCAATGTGAAGCTGCTACACATTCAGCTTGAGTGAGATTGAGAGACCCAGTCTAGGGAGAAAAGAAATACTATGTCTGGGGCAAAGCTACTCATGTACATGTCTCCAATAAAGGGGTGCAATGATGTGACTTAGTCTCAGTTTCTCCCCATTTCATGGAACAATGGGAGACAGCGGGGTTGTAATGGTTATAAGAGTCTGAGAAACAGTTTCCGGGTAATTTGACAATTTTATTAATAAGGCTAGCACATTATTAATAAAAGTATGATCATATGGCTGTCTCTCTTAGACCAATGATGGTAGCAGGCTCACCATTCATATACCCTTTGAAGAGTGCTATTGTTTCTTGTTGATGTTTGTCCTTCATTCTCAAAGAAGACAAATGACATCAGGAGGGCAACATATGGACTTGCAAGCAAATTGGATTTAAGTGAGGCAGGGCTGTGCAAAGCCATCAACCTCACTCTCTCCTCCAGGATCACCTGAGTTCAGTGACAAGACATAGGTCAGGATGACTGGAGATGATGCTGGATGCAGTGGGAGACCTTGACCTTTTTAAGCTGAGGTCTTTCTCAGGTCTCAGTTTATCTGAGGCAACACCCATTCAGTGAATTAAGACTAGGTAAGAAATTAGGCAAAAGATGGCCTAGTTTGTCTACTCAAAAAAAAAATCAAACTGGAAGGGGCTTTTAAGAATAGGTGTTCAGTGAGGGACTGAGAGTGACATCATGTCACCCTTGGAAGGAGAAACTTATCTCTATACCCAACACTTCCAACCTTGGGCAATCTATTCCAAGAATGTATGACCTGCCTAAACCAGAGCAGAACACAATGGCTACTCCAATTGGTTGGGGTCTGAACAAGACATGTAGTCCAATCTCATTATCAGCAATATCTTTCAAGAGACTGAACTTTTTATATCCTGGACTTTAGAAAAAAAGGGAGGGACTTTGGATCTCCCCAAATCATTGGTTATTAATAATCATTTCTCTCAAGGTGGTGGTGGTAGTGACTCAGAAAGCATTGATAGAAATAGCCAGAAATAGCTGGTGGATTCATAAATTGCCAAAACAAAGCAGAAATCTGGGTATGCCTTCTTTTCTGGCCTGCCTATCAAATGTGTGTGGGGGGATTCCTTAATCTCAGATCCATGCATTCAGAAAAGGTGCTACCTCCATTTGGCAGTCCTTGAATCTAAAATAGTTTCATCCATCACACCATATACCAAAATAAAGTCAAAATGGGTTCATCATTTAGATATAAAGGCTGATACTATAAGCAAACTGGGAGAGCAAGGAATATTTTACCTATCAGATCTATGGAGAACAGAAGAATTCATGACCAAACAAGAGATAGAGAACATTACAAAAAGCAAAATGGATAATTTTGATTACATTAAACTGAAAAGTTTTTGCACAAACAAAATCAATGCAACTAAAATTAGAAGGAAGGTAGAAAATTGGGAAAGAATTTTTACAACCAGTCCCTCTGATAAGGGCCTCATTTCTAAAATACATAGAGAATTAAGTGAAATTTATAAGAATACAAGCCATTCCCCAATGGATAAATGGTCAAAGGATATGAACAGACAGTTCTTAGATGAATTAAAGCCATCTATAGTGATATGAAAAAATGCTCTAAATCATTATCGATTAGAGAAATGCAAATCAAAACAACTCTGAGGTACCACATCACACCTATCAGATTGACCAACATAACAAAACAGGGAAATGATAAATGTTGGAGAAGATGTGGAAAAATGGGAACACTAATGCATTGTTGGTGGAGTTGTGAAGAGATTCAACCATTTTGGAGAACAATTTGGAACTATGCCCAAAGGGCTATAAAAATGTGCATAACTTTTGACCCAGCAATAGCACTTCTAGGGCTATATCCCAAAGAGATCATACAAATGGGAAAAGGACACACATGTACACAAAATATTCATAGCAGCTCTTTTTGTGGTGGCAAAGAATTGAAAATTGAGAGGATGCCCATCAATTGGGGAATGGCTGAGCAAGTATGAATGTAATGGAATACTATTGTGCTATAAGAAATGATGAACAGGCTGACTTCAGAAAAACCTGGAAGGGACTTGCATGGTCTGATGCTGAGTGAAATGAGCAGAACCAAGAGAACGTTGTACACAATCACAGCCACATTGTGTGATGACTAATATTGATAAACTTAACCCTTCCCAGCAATACAAAGATCTAAGACACCTCCAGATGCCTCGTGACGGAAAATGCTATCCACATCTGAAGAAAGAACTATGAAAGTTGAATTGCTATTTTTTTTCTCTTCTGTTGAGTTTTGTTCCCTCTTTCTGATGGTTCTTCCTATTGGTTTTAATTTTTACTTACAACACCACTAAGGTGAAAATATGTTTAATAGGAATGTAAATGTATAGCCTATATCAGATTGTGTGCGGTCTTGGGGAAGTTAGTGGGGAGGAAGGGGGATAAAAATTTTAAACTCAAAAGCATATGGAAATGATTGTTGATAAATCAAAATAAATTAATAAAATTTGAAAAAATAGTCTCATCCACACTGTCCCTGAGTCTAACAGAACAAAACAAAACACAGTATCACAGAATTTTAGGAGAAAAAAGGAGCTTCAGAATCATCCCACACTGAAAAAGGAACTTACTGGAAGAAGCCCATTTTACTTTTGTGCAATTCCATTGTTCAGAAGTTTGAGTCAGGACTGCTCATCTCCTGGAGTTTATATGTACTGTGTGTTTACATGTACTTCAGAGTTTCTTAGAAACAGGACAAAATGAAAAGTGGTGAAGGAGCTGACAAGGCACTTGTCTTCTTACTGCTGGCCAGTTTTGTGAAGAAAAATTAATGTGGGGTAGTTTCATTATTTGATTATGTATATTATATGTATATTATGTATATATCATATGTATATAATCAAATCACTACTATGTATCCAATTAAGCTTCAGCTTGAGTAAAAATTCTGTACACAATTTGTCCTTCTGAACCTCATAGCACCATAGTATCATGTGGCTATATCTCAAAGTTAACCCCTGAGATAAAATAGTTCAACCTTCTTATTTTACAGTGGAGGAAACTGAGGCTCAAAAGACTAAATGACTTGTCCAAGGTCACACAGGTAGTAAAGAGTAAAGCCATGATTTGAACTCAGTTCCTCTGGCTCCATAGTCAATACACTTTTCACAGTCTTTTTGAACCTTAATGTGTGGTGGTAGTCTCACCTTTTCCAAATATGTTTTAGCTGTGGATAATTTCCACATTAAAAAAAAATACTGTCTTTGAATGACACTGAAGGAAAATGGTATGCCATTATATTGTACACATGGCTGCAGATTTAACTTGGCTCAATTCTCTGCTTAGAATTACTAACAGAGGCAATAAATAGGGAAATATACTTGCCAGATATTTTCATCACTGTCATGGAAGATGTTTTGTTTGAGTTCCAAACAAAAGAAGGAATTCCTTCAATAGATGAAGTGTTCCTATTTGCAAATATCACTTTACTAATTACATCACAGCTCTTCACAATAGAAAACCTGATTCATGAAATGCTCAACAATGAAAAAAAGATTAATCTGACTTCACACTAAAAAAAGCAAAGTGAATGGAAAACAAACTATGTATGTATCATACAGATGGGTAGTACATTCAATCCATCAATGTGTATATTTTAAGCCAAACTAAACAACTCGGAGAGTATATAGGTTCCAGAACTGAATAGGAATAGTTCAGATTTATTTTGGATATTATGAATTTTAGAAATATAGGTGATCTCAATCTGCTTGTTATTGCAAAGGCCTATCTGTGTCATGGCAACAATCTACAATCTTGGAAGAATTAAAAGTACAGATAATTCAAAGTTCAATGAAAAAATACTTGGCAGAAGAAAACAAACAATGAAGTTCAGAGGGACACAAAGAAACGGCAATTTTGTATAAATCTTGCTAAACTTAATATGCAGTTTCAAAACATGGTTTCCCTATGTAACCCTTTGTTGTTCTTTATATATTAGAATGCTAGGTTTTGATGATTAAGTTTGCAATAAAAGAGAGTATTTTTAAAAAATTAAGTATAATACTTGCCAGACATAAGTATGCTGAAGCTTGTTATCAAGGAAGAGTTATATTTAAGAGTGACATAGTATATACATTCTTAACTATATGAATAGTCAAGGTGAAACCAAGGTAAAACCATCATATAATAAGAATGAGTAAAAAAAGATAGATAGTCTTAGTGACTTATTGGAAAGAACGTTAAATTTGGAGTCAAAAGACTTTGGCTGAAATCTGGATGTTAGTATTTGACAATCAAGAAATAAGCACCTACTAATGACTTACTATGTGATTACCACTATGTGTTAAGTGCTAGAAACAGTGCTGGAAAAAACAAAAATGAAATAGCCCCTGACCTCAAAGGGCTTACATTTTATAAGGGGAAGAAATGAGAAGTTCCTGGCATATGTACACACTTATTAAATACTTTTTGAGTGACTGTGAGAATATAATTTTTTAAAAAAAGTACAAAGTAGTTTGGGAGGTTCAGGAAATGCTTCACGTAGAAGGCTGTGACTGAGCTAACTCTTGAAAGAAGTGCAGGATTCTACTGTAAAGGGTTAGAATTGAGAAAGCAAGAGTATATTCTAAGTATGGGAGATGGCCAGTGCAAAGGAACAGAGATGAGAGATGGAGTGTCTTGTGAGAACAGGCAGGAGTCCAATTTGGCTAGATGGTATGGTGTGGGAAAGTGGATAATGAACAATGGATCTAGAAGGTAAGTTGGAGCCAGGTTGTGAAGGACTTTTAAATTACCAACCAAAGGTATTTATATTAGTTCCTACAAGCAATAAAAAGCCACTAGAGTTTATTGAATAGGGAAGTAATATGGTCAGACTCTTATTCTCGGAAATTAATTTTGGTGCTTAAGTAGAGGGTGGATTGGAGTTGCTGTGGCCTTGAGTAAGTTAATGAAACTCTCTATGTCTCAATTTCCTCCATTTTTAAAATGAGGAATAAGGGCCAGGTGAGGTCTGAAGTTTGTTTCAACTCTAAATATTGTGACTCCTGACATACTGAAAGAAAATGAGGAAGGGAGTACAGGGACAAGAACACTGAGTAGTCAAAGGACTTAAGTACAGAGCGTGACTATGATGCTGACCTTCATGGCTTTATACAAGTCACTTAAACTCACTGTGTCTCAGTTTCCTCATCTTTAAAATAATGATGCTGACTATATGCCTCAGAGGTCCCTTCCATTTCTAGATCCTTTGTCCTAAAGCTCTCAAGGGAAGGGAAGGCACTGAGAACTGCACAAGATGAGAAGGCGTGGAAGGGCAATTATTTACATTAATAGAAGGAACATCTATAATCAACAAACATTTATCAAGCCCTAACTATGGGACAGGATATGTGCTAGGAACTAGGTATACTAAAACAAAAATCTAACACTTTCTGCTTCCCAGGAGTTTAAAGTCAATTATTCTGATTAAATCAGGAATCCAACAAGTTGCCCAAGTTAAGTAATATATTAAGCTGCGTACTAGGCCGATGTGGAGGGAACATAAACAAATCAGAAATGGTCCCTGCCTTTGAGAGTTTGTAATTTAATAGAGGAGAGGACAGGTTCATGAAAATTACAATATAAAATAAAATATAAGTGCATTGAAGCAGTATAAACAGGGTGTGCTGGAATCAACTCTAAAGAGTCTGTGACAGTCAATGGTTAAATTCAGAAACTGGCAATATCTACAAATTGTGACTTGATTTATTATTTTGTTGATTTCTAGACTTAAGAAAGTGTTAATAATATAGATTAAATTTTAAGGTGTGTATGCATACACCGCCCCCTCCCAAACCCCAGCTTGGTTGGTAAACATTTACCAGCACAGCCCTGTGTTGCTTTATAAATGTGTTTGAGCCCAGCACGAGTACAGTAGAAAGTTCAGTGAATGAAGTCATCATTAAATTGGAGGCATGGTGACTTTAGGCTAATAATAATAATAATAATAATAACTTACATTTATATAGCATATTAAGGTTTGCAAAGTGCTTTACATGATCACATTTGGGCCTCTCGGCCCCTCTACGCACAAAGTACTATGAGTGTTTAGAGAACTATCAGATCTTTTGATAGTCTAATAATCATGAAAACCACTAAAAATGAAAAAGTTACTTTTATGCAATTCTTCGTAAACTTTTTTATAATAGGTAATCTTTAAAGGTCACCCACCTCTGTCCTCCTTGGCCAATGGAGCACAATTCTCCCTACCACCTCCACTGGAAACTCAGCCCTACCCTTCCCCAGTCCTTTGCTCCCTTCACTTTCTACTCTACCTTCTGAGAATCTTCTTTCATTGCACCACAGTGGTTTGATTGCTTTATTTAATTAGAAGATCTGAGTACAAATCCTTCCTTTGACTGACTCCTTGTGTGACCATAGGGAAGTCACTTCATTGCTCAGGTCCTCAGATTGCTGATCTATAAAATAGGATTATTGGACTAGATAACCTCCAACAGCTCTAAATCAATGATCCCAGAACTAGACCTCTCCCTTTAACCACATGGCTATTGTTCCACACTCACTGAAATCTAGCTTTCTTCTAAAGAGAACATCACATCTCTTGGCACTTTTCCAAGGCTGGCTGCTTCTCTGAAACTCCCTCACACACAAGGCCAGGAGTTTTCACTCAACTCATTCTTCACTTCTGCTTTCAAATTCTGCCACCATCACTCATCTATCATCTCTCCTCCTTTAATGTTAACTCCAAACAATCCAGATCCTGTGCCATCTAATGAGCTCACATTTTTTTTTCTCCAACCCAATTTTTTCAAATACTCTAGTTAGTTAGTCAGCCTCCTCAAGTCCTATAACCTCCATTTCTAATGTACCTCAAGCACACACATTATTGGTTATATATTTGACGCCAGGCTTATTCTCTCCCCTCCCCTCTTGCCAATTTCCATGGCCTGCTTGAGATTTGGCTCACATGCTAGAATTATCATTTATAGCTCTGACCATGTGAACTTTAAAAAATAGTTATTTGCTCTCCCCTCAAAGTATTTTTCATTGACTTTTTAAATGATCTGCACTAAAGACCTACCACAAAAATCATACACTGAAGTGTCACTGGATTCTCACAACCTGTATCTGAAAAGCACTACCTTCAGAAGGTCCTACCAGGCTAGAAAGATAAGAAAGATGTTAAGTGTGGGTTGGAAGTGGATTTCTTGGCAGTTACCAGGAACCAGATGAATTAAGTTTGGAAATGTTCATCTCTAGAAAAATGGCCACCAGGTTATAGCTTTTGTTTTTTAACCATGAGATTTCATATTTTTAATTTTTTAAAAATTTGAATTTGAACACAGAGAGACTGAGATGGAGTGACATACAGAGACAGAGACAGTGAATAAAGGGGGAGAGAGAGACAGAGAAAAAAGAGAGAGAGAGAATATTTCTGAAGTCACATATCTCTATTAGCTACAGGTTTCTTTTTTAAAAAGCTATACATTTTACCTTCAAAGCTATCCTATTTGTGTTTTCCTCTGAAACACCTTCTGTTCTCTTCTGTGCAGTTTAAAAATTTTTTGAAATTAATTTTACAAGTGTTTATTATCTCTCCCCCCCACTTCTCCCACTCACAATAGAACTGTTAGAAACAAAGCAAAAACCTCACAATAAGGGTTCATAGTCCAGTGAAATAAATTCCCGTATTTGTCCATGGCAATTAATGGAAGCACCATATTCTAAGGCATGGAGGAACCATGATCTACATTAGTATGGAAAGTATACCTATTTATTTCAAGTAACTTAACACTATCACCATTATACAAAAGTAAAAAATACATTGCTTTTTTGTACCCCACTCTCAGTAACATAGAATTATGTAAATAATAATAACTAACATTTATATAGAACTTTACATTTTATAAAACACTTTACATACATTATCTCATTTGGTCTCACTTAATTCACAGATGTCTATTCCAACCTCTGTAAGGTAATAATCACCAGCAAATCTATAATATAACTGTGGAAAATTGAACAATGCTGGCCCTGAGTTTTAGGATATAAGCTGGTAGTTTTATCTTTCAGTTTCCAAATAAGAAAATTTCAGCTCCCTGAGGTAGGTAAAGTGAGAAGGTATACATTAAGTCTGTAACAGATGAGAGCATCAGTCCTTGAGTTCCTAAACCTCTGCAAAGGATGCTGAGATAGGTGGGAGCCACGAAAGTCACCTAACCCATCCAAGAAAACTATACTTGGTACTTATCAGAAAATATACAACTGCCTTCTGGCCATGGAGACCATCTGCTTGTTATGTTGCGAGCAACTAATGGGTGGGTATAAAACTAAGTTCAAAAGAAAAGCAGATTTTAAACTTATTGTTAACCCCCAAGAGATCATTTTATACCATTTTCTGTGTTAGTCTCAATTTGTTTATTTCTCCTACAAATGTTAAGCTACACAGGGTTGTTTTTTACCCCTTGCTCACCTTGAATGTATCTGAATTCTTCATCCTTTCTAATGTATTTGCAACGTTTTGCAATGTCAGATGTTGCTTCCAGCTGTAAGAGAATTTTTCCTTTATACTCCTTTAAAGTAAAAGCAATTTAGAACATTTACATCTGTAGGAAGCATAGCTCCATGTGGAGTCCAGCACCCAAGAGGTGGTTGTTTTTATCCACTATTGGACTATATCAAAGGCAGCATTGTCAAGTACTTAATGATCTCCTTTTCATGAGGGGCTTGAAATTTCAATGGAGTTTTTATTATTCATATCAATCTGGCTTTTAGATCATCTTCCATAGACACTCCAGATTAAATTTTCTTCATTATCATTGCAGAACTAGATGAATAAGTGGCACATCTGTTCATGAAGTGGTTTATTATCTGTTCAGATGAGGTTTGGGATGAATAGAGAAATAACTGTGTAGGAGATAAATGTGCCCAGGTTGATGCCTGATGTGAAATTCTAAACCAGTTGTGCTAACTTAAAAATAATAATAATAATAAAAATTCTTGTTTCCCACCCTCCTCACTGAAGAGATAATTATTAACTAATGACTGAGTGTCATTTATCATTGAGGGAAAATGCAATGATGGCAGAGAGCAAATCAAAACAAACACATATAAACGTTACACGTAAGTAGGACTTCATGAAGGTCCCATATTGTTCTAATCAATTTCCATGTCATCCTTCTAAAACAAGACATGGAGATCTGTAAATATTGTACCAACATAAATATATCTTATGATTTCCATGCAAAATAAGATTGTATAAATAAATCTTTTTGTTTTGAAAATACTAACTCATTACAGCTGTGTTATTTACATGAGAACTAGAATCAGTCTTTTCTATTAGTCTGCCTGTGGGAATTTCTGTAGCAGAACCCAAACCAGGCAAGGAATGAATTTGAGGGATATTTCAGGATTTTCCCACATCCCTTAAACTTTCACAGGTTGTGGCTACATGCAAGTGGAAGAGTATGATGTGACCAAAAATTCTGTGATTTTAGTTTACCATAACCCATCCATGGTGTCTTGATTGCACTGGGAATATAGACATAAATGTTTCCTTCATGTCCATTACTATAACAGGCTCACAGACATACAGATAGTCCCACTAAATCTCATTTTCCTCGTCCATGAAATGTGCATAATAATTTTATTTTATTTTATTTTTAGGCAATTGGGGAAAACATGCAGCTCTTTTTTATTTCTTTCCCCTAGGCAATGGGGCTAAGTGACTGGCCCAGGGTCACACAGCAGGTAAGTGT
Organism: Phascolarctos cinereus; assembly: GCF_003287225.1. NCBI lineage: Eukaryota > Metazoa > Chordata > Mammalia > Diprotodontia > Phascolarctidae > Phascolarctos > Phascolarctos cinereus. The sequence goes on from NW_027555625.1 coordinate 377,801,461, forward strand.
CAAGTGTCTGAGGCCAGATTTGAACTCAGGTCCTCCTGACTCCAGGGCCAGTGCTCTATCCACTGTGCCATCTAGCTGCCCCACATAATAATTTTATTACCTAACTTAAAGCATTGTTGTTAGAAAAGCTCTTTGGGTCCTGCATTGCATGTTACAAATGTGAGCTGTTACTATGAACACCTGATTTAACAGTATTTCTTACTTGTAAATGTCCTTTCTTACAATTACCATATAAGGAACTCTTCTTGACACACTTGATTTTACTTATCGGTATAGATGTTAGGTCAATTCTAGTAGAATGTTAGCTCATTGAGGGTAGGGAATATTTCATGTTTTGTGTTTGTATCCCCAGCATCTAGCACAGTGTGTTTTATATAGATATGCACACATGCACACACACACACACACACACACACACACACACACACAGAGAAACACACAAAGTTTGAGAGATATGGTTTCTGGGTAATTAATCATTTTATTAAGTATGTTAGCAGGTAGTTAATAAAAGGGGTCAGTGGTACTCTCAAATAACAAAGACCCCTCATGGATCCTACTCAACACTTATATGCCTTTGGAAGGGTGGGTGATCCTGAGGGTGGTAATCAACTTTGATTGGTTTACAAGTAATAAGAAAACCATTGTATGATGAAAGATGGGCTTATTCTACTGAGAGTCTGAAGGACTGATCACCAAGTGTCTCTGATCACTCAGTCTTGGTCACAGAGACTAATTTGTAAACACATCACTGCACTTATAGTAATCTAGACAAAAAGGAGAATCTGCTTCTTCCCATATTTGTCTGACTAAAACACAATGGTCTGGAGTCCCCCAGTTGACCTTAAACTAATTTTTTTTTTTACCTTTTGGCCAGGTCTAAACTTTCCCACTGGGTGCATCTGGCCAAGACTTTGTCTCTTTTTAGGCCCAGCCCTTCAAAGGCTGCCTGAATAGCCTACAGGGAATGAAGAAATAGAAGAGGGGGAAACTTTAGCCCTAATTCAATAATGGGTTATTAATGTAAAAGAGAAATAATAATTTCTCTCACATACAAGTACAATGCTATGTAATACATGCATATACATATACATGTAAACATATCCGAATTCAGCAAATAATTTTAGCAATGAATTCACACCTAATTATTATTATTACACCTAATGTGTAGAAAGCACTGAGGACACAGAGACAAAAGTGAGATAATGTCTGCTGTCAAGAAACATACAAAACCATGTAGGAAAATTCTAGTTATGGACATATATTTATAGTTGTTTTAAAATCATCTGTGCTCATTCACTCAGGCAACTGCCTAGTTAGAGCAATCATACGAGTTAAATACCAAATTCCTTGAAAGGATAAAGATGAGAAGACATTGTGAGATTATGGGAATTCATCTAGCTGCTTCCCTTTGCACCAGTACAAAAACTAAAATGATATGATAGGAGCTTTGCCCTATAGTAACAGATTTTAGAAAGCACAAACAGCACTTACACTCTTTCATCAGATTAGAAACAACAGAACTTAGCTTAGTAAGAATAATAATTGGCTAAAATAAAAAGGAAAGCAGCTAGATGACTCAGTGGATAGAGTGCTTGTCTTGGAGTCAGGAAGATCTGAATTCAAATTCAACCTCACTAGCTCTGTGATTCTGGACAAGTCACTTAACCTCTATTTGCCTTAATCTGCTGGAGAAGGAAATGGCAAACGACTAGTATTTTTGCTAAGAAGACCTAATGGACAGCATTGTCAATGGCGTGACAAGGAGGTAGTAGGGATGTAGCTTTCTTATATCCTGTGCTCTTTTCCTCTTCTGATATGAACTGAATTTATCTTAGAAAATTGATTTTTTTTTTTTGCTATTTATTCTGGGTACAATTTGTGAAGCTTACCCAGGGAGTGAAAAAATGAGAGTCATTGCATTTAGATAATACTCACAATGATGAATTCCCAAAGACAGCCATTGTTCTGTCTTCTTCAATTGACTTGATGTTAAGATAATGAAAAGATCATAAGATAATGACATTAAGTCAATGAAGGATTCAGTACAACTTCTACCTGTGGTGTGCTTAACACTAAATTACAGGTTTGACGTTTCTATCTATGATTTAATTTACTATACATTCTCATGGAGCCCTCTTCCAAGTCAATCCTTATCATTCATAGATATAAAATGGAAGTATTGTATTATCTATAAACCCAACAGTTATCTAACAGAATGGGATATTGCCTGTACACAAATAATTTATTTTATGTGATTGAAATATTCTTCCCTATCCAATTTGCGATAGCTCATCTGTATTACTACTGGAGACTAAAAATGTCAGTCCTGCTGCTTATAAGGAATAGAAATATGTCATTACTTAGAATATTCAGGCCTCAGTGACAATGTAGACAGAGTTTAACTCTCCTTCATATCCCAACATTTCATGGTGATGGTAATAATAATAGTAATACTAAGACAAATAATGGCTAGCATTTATATAGTCCTTTGAAGTTTGAAAAGTGCTTTACATATGTTATTTCATTAAATCTTTGCAACAACCCTGTGAGGTGGTTGCTGTTATTATCTCTATTTTATAGATAAGAAAAAAGGAAGCTGAGTGCAAGAAGTGAGATGACTTTGTCTAGGATCAAACAGTGAGTTAAGCATCTGAGGCAGGATTCAAACTCAGGTCTTCTTGGCTCCAAATCTAGCACTTTACTGCATTATCTAGCTGCCAATGGATAGAATTTAAGCTCTTTGAGGGCAGATGATTTTCCATATTTTTTCTTTCTATCTATAGCTCTTAGCACAATGCTAATGAGTATTTTCTTGATTAATCCTGGGGTAGTACAGCTTTCTAAGTTGCTTTTTTCCCAAAGATCTAAAGGATGTTGAAGTGAAATAAGTTTTAGTAAATATCATGATGTGCATGGATGGATCCAAGTTTGATTTACGTGATCACTGGAAACAACTCTGGGTTCCTAAATGTGATTGGCCTAGTGTTGCCTAGTTCATCTTCACTTTGGAAATATACACTTGGGTCTAGGAAGTACTGTCGCATATGTTCTTAGAGGATTAAGGTGGGCCTTTAGTAAATAAAATTTTATGATTATAAGTACAGGTCACTTCCGATTCAAACATAAAACTTTCTACAACATGTATCATTGTGTTTCATCTCTTGTGGGTGCTATTGATGGGAAGATGTGTGTGGAGCATGGGAAAGGTGAATTAGACTAGATCAGGGCTACTAACCAAGAGCCACCTGTTTTTATACTGCCTGAGAGAAAAAGAATTTTTTTTTCATTTTTATATACTATAAAACTTTGTTTAAAATGTAATAATCAATACCAACCTCAGGATTAGATGACAGCAAAAGTACTTTCCAGCTCCAAAATTTTGTGATTCTATGATACAATTAGTTGGACCAGCTGTCAAAAACACCATTGTTGTTAAAGGACTGTTATTGAGAGTACATCCTTCTGGCCAGTCATCCTTGAAAACAAGCACAAAAAAGGCAAGGCATGAGATCTCTGTGGAAGGCTGAATCAGCAAAATATTTCTCAAATGATTGCAATACAAATTAAGAAACTAAAACAGTATCTACTAGGCATGGAAACAATTAAAGTCTTGGACAACTGAGGCATGTCCTATTTGCCTTCATATTCCTCTCAATGTCTAGCACTGGGTCTGTCAAGGAATGAGTTAAATTAATGTTTCTTGGATGAATAAAGAAATGAATCAATGTGAAGTCAAACAATTGACTCATCACTTTATGCAATTCTCTTAAAAGTAGTTTTGGCTGCTTTTCTCAATAAATTGACTGAATTGGCCAAATGTATTCACGTCATGTAGACAAACTATAAGATAAAGAGGAGTCTGAGGGAAGTAGATGTTAGACCTTAAACCAAACGATAAATAAATAGCCTAAGTTCTACTGTGGCATTTGAATGTGGCTCATCTAACACCCAAGAAGATGAGTTTGTGACATATAACCTAGCAAGATAATGAGAGATTTAGATATGACTTCCAAAGGAAAGGTCGCAATGCTGCGTTTACTATGGTGTGAATTCTTCTCCATCATATAAGCCCTTAGTCTAAATGACTTCTCCAATAGCTAAATTAGATCTTAGGGTCATAGAGTCTAATGAAACATGATGTGAATAGAAACACCTGAGGACAAACTATTGATTAAGCAAGAGTTTTAGTAGACTTTGAACCAAGTCCAAGGATCTTACCCGAAGGCTAAAGTCAGAGATTTAAGTTGTAAGTTATCAGGGAGAGAAAGAGAGACAGAGACAGAGAGAGACAGAGAAACAGACACAGAGAGAGAGACAGAGAGAGAGAGTGAGAGACAGCTGACATCAGTTAGATGTATCCAAGAATGGAATGGCATGCATTGAAAAGCATTGAGATCTTGTCATTGGAAGCTAAATATTAGTCTGTCATAGGGTGGAAAGTTAGCTTAGATAACCTTTAACATGATCCAACTCTGGTATCCTATTATCCTCTTGAGTTTACTCACTTTATTTTTAAAATTTAATTTAACTTTTTAATTAATAAAAAATATTTTCTCTCCCTTCCCGCTTCTTGAAAAAGAAAAACCAAAACTTTTGTGACCCTGGGCTAGTCACTTAATCCCAATTACCTAAAAAAAAAAAATGGGACAGCAAGATGACATAGTGGACAGAGCACCAGCTCTGGATTCAGGAGGACCTAAGTTAATATCTGGCCTCAGACACATAAACACTCATTAGCTGTGTGACTCTGGGCAAGTCACTTGCTTTAACCAAAAAGAAACTAAGAAAGAAAGAAAGAAAGAAAGGCCAGAACCTTTGTAAAAACACATAGCCAAGAAAAGCAAATTCCTTCATTGGCCATATACAACACATGCATATGTATACACACATGTCTAATATGTGTGTGTGTCTTAAAGCTGTATGTTGAGTTCATCACCTTTCTGTCAGAAAGTACCCACCTTATTTTTTTATGACAGACTCACTTTGCATTGTTATTGTTGTTCAGTCATTTCAGTTGTGTCCAATTCTTCGTGACCCCATATGGGGTTTTCTTGGTAAAGATACTGGAGTAGTTTGCCATTTCCTTTGCTAGTGGATTCATTTTGTCAGGCAAACAGAGGTAAATGACTTGCCCAGGGTCAAACAGCTAAGAAGTGTCTGAGGCTGCACTTAAACTCAAAGTCTTCCTGAATCCAGGCCCAGTGATCTATCCATTGAGCCACTGGCTGCCTCTAAATTGTTAAATTACTTTTCAGTCATGTCTGCCTCTTCATGACCCCATTTGGGGTTTCTTGGCAGAAATAGTAGAGTGGTTTGCCATTTCATTCTCCAGCTAATTTTACAGATGAGGAAATGAGGCAAACAGGATTAATCGATTTGCCCAGGGTCACACAGCTTGTATGTGAGGCCAGATTTGAACTCTCAGAGTTAAGTCTTCCTGACTCCAGGCCCAGCACTCTATTCACTTTATCACCTAGCTGCCCTGAATCCTTTTTTTTTTGTTTTGTCCATTAGTCATGGCTTACTCATTACATTCCCATTTGGAGTTTTTCTTGGTTAAGATGCTAGAGTGGTTTGCCTTTTCCTTCTCCAGGTCATTTTACAGGTGAGAAAACTAAGGCAAATAGAGTATAATAACTTGCCCAGGGTCACACAGTTAGTAAGTTTATGAAACTGGATTTGACCTCAAGTTTTTCTGACTCTAGGGTTGGCACTCTATCCACTGAGCCACTTAGCTGCCCTTTACCTTGCATGGTCTATAATAATTCATTCCTTTTTCTGCCACAGGATGAAAGGATTAGATATCAGGATCCAAGACCTGGCATATGAAAATTATACAGCTGTGAATAAAAAATTATGCAAGTCTGAGGTAGTAATTAGTCCTTTGTCTCACAGTTCCAATCCAAGAACTTTCAGATTTGAATTGCTTGTGTCTTCAGGCAGGCTGGCCATTCCATCATCTACTTGATCTTAATTAAGGGAGAGTTTCACTTCAGATACTACATTTATCTAATTATTCACTCACTATATTTCTTTGTTTCTCTACATCAAATTAAAGTTATTTTTTGATGTAAACAATGAAATGAAACATCACCTTTCATAGCATCTTCTATTGAGAAAATATTGAAAACAAATCGCAATGTGTATCTTGACTAATAAGAATGCTTTTAAGACTCAATCGACATTGATATTGCACTAGTTGAATCTCATTAATCTTCCATTAGTTAGTTTTATTAAAGAAAAGAATGTTGAAAAGTGTTTCTTTTTCTCTCTGCTGAAAGATAAATGATGAGTTTATCCATTAACTCTAACTTTTTGAACCCATTTAGACAGATGTCTTTTTTAAAAAATGATTTATGTGCTGACCTCAAATGTTCACTACTCACCATTATTTTTCTCCCAAATAAAATGTTCAATTACTTTTCATTTGAATAGCTCAAATGAATTATCTGATCATCTCCCTGACCCTGAAGTTTACTATACATCATGATTAGATTGGCTATGAGCAGTTTTTCTTTTTCTCTTCCAAATGCTTTTGTGATATAACTTTAGATGCTATGTAGAGGCAAATTTATTTCCAAGCATCTTGAGATCTAGAAGAGAATGTAGTATGGAAGAACTCAGTGTCTCAACCAAATAGTGAATACTGGGTTGGATTACCACTATTTTGAACAGTGTGATAGTATGTATATATGTATATGTATATGTATATGTATATGTATATGTATATGTATATGTATGTATATGTATATGTATATGTATATGTATATGTATATGTATATGTATGTGTATGTGTATGTGTATGTGTATGTGTATGTGTATGTGTATGTGTATGTGTATGTGTATGTGTATGTGTGTATGTGTATGTGTATGTGTATGTGTATGTGTATGTGTATGTGTATGTGTATGTGTATGTATATGTATATGTATATGTATATGTATATGTATATGTGTATGTGTATGTGTATGTGTATGTGTATGTGTATATGTATGTACATGTGTGTATCTATATGTATATGTGCATATCAAAGATTGAGGTTACTGTTTAAGACTACTCTTAGGGTGAGCATAGGGTTCTACCTCACCATAGAACACTATAAATGCTTCCTTCTTGGATGTAATTTGTTTCTTCCCTCAAACTGTTATTGATGTTAGTGAGAAAGAGGGGTTATGTGGAGAGTAAATGTGCAAAAACTGATTAAAACTAGCAGAGATGGATCCAAAAACTCCTATTCTATAGGGCTGGAAATAATTGAGCCAGTGAGACTGGCCTCCTTGCTGTTCTTCTATTAAGATACCCCATCCTTGGCCCAGGGCATTTTCCCTATCTGTCCCTCATGCCTGGAATACTTCCTTCTCACTTCTGCCTCCTGGCTTTCTTGGATTCCTTCCAATCCCAGCTAAAATTTCACTTTCTACCAGAAGCCCTTTCCAATCCTGCTTAGTTCCAGAGTCTTCCCTCTCTTGGCTATTTCCTATTTATCTGTATATAATTTTTTGGTACATTATTATTTGCCTATTGTCTCCCCCATTAGATTGTGAGTTTCTCAATAACTGATGTCTTTTGCCTTCTCTTTGTAACCCTAGTGCTCTGGGCAGTGCCAAGCACATAGTAGGTCCTTAATAAATTGATACTCATTGAGTGACTGAGTGTCAGTTTACCCATTAGAGAGTATTTGGCATTTAAATTTGGTCTCACAGTTGTTTTCTGAAACTCCTAGGCTTTTAGTTTTAGCTTCCCCACTCCCCTTTGCAAAGCTATCACAGCTCCATTCACAAAGCTGCCCAATGGGCAGGATAGATTGGATAGTAAAGTGCAAAGATGCCAAGATTAGTTCTACTTCTATTTTTCATTCCTCAGCTGCTTTCCAAAAGGGGTGTTTCTCAAGTAACCCTAGGCACTTAGACTGGATTTGTTAAAAATAATTCAGAAATGAAAACCAAAAATCAACAGCAGCAATAGAAAAGCAGAAGCTGGACTCTCTTTATCCAGGGTCTTCCCATGATTAACAATAGTTCTCAAAAGCCTGCTTAGAAATTTATTGTATTTAGACAAAATTTTATTCTATTTTTTAAAATATAAAAAAAAATCATTCTTAGGTTGGGGTCATACAAAAAAAGGTGTCCATGAAGTATTTGGATCTCCAGTCGTAGTCTGACGACCATAGCTGTAGGCAATTAAGTTAAATAACCTCCACGATTTTTCCTGGGTTTAATTTCAGAGGAAAACCATTGGTAGGGGTGGGTACAAAGAAAGGTCTAATGAAGTAGCTGGAGAACAAAGTTACACACAAGAAGAGAAGTAGTGCAGGTAACAAAAAAATAAATTGGGAGAGTTGAAGAAAGGGGACTGAAAACCCTGACTGCCTCCTTACCAGCACCACATAATCCTTGCTGGTTGATTAGAATGGGAAAAGAGAAACCTGAGGTAACAAAAGACCACAAAGTAAACACAGAAGTGAATAAAAAATGATTCTTGCAGATAATTGGAGAGGGATAATGGAATAATGGCTAGAAAGCTGGTCTCTAGATTGCTGTATCACCTCTGACACATGTTTGCAGTTTAACCCTGGGTAAATCATTTAACCTCTCTATGTCTCTAGCAAATCTCTAAAACTATAAGTTGTAGAGGAAGTACCACTTTGCTTTGGTAAACAAAATTCCTTAGCAGGGACACCCTATACCTCTAAAATCAGAGATCTGAAGAAAAAATCTTGGACATGTAGAAGGAAGACAAAATATTTGAGAGGATATCTTCCTAGTGTAGGATCAAGTGATTTTGGGAGGGAGTATAATTGAATTTAAGGTAATTAGCAAGGCCACCTGACTATAATGGAGAGGACACATTGAGCCCCTGTTCTGTAACACTGGCCTGATTGTGTTCAAGTCCATAGGAGCTCGAGCAAATTACTTAACTCATGCAAGTCTAGGTTTCTCTGTCTATAAAATGTTTCATACTTTCACTACTTCCTTATAGATTAGTGAGGAAATGATCTGATGATCATTTCTATCTCATTTGTATTTACTTTAGATTTGCTTGATTTTTTTGTTTTCTAATTTTTAAAATGCATTTTCAGTCATTGTCTCTTTTCCTAATTTGTTAATGCACGTTTCTAGGGATATGATTTCCCCCCGGAGGACTGCTTTAGCTGCACCCTACAGATTTTGGGCCTTTTGTTTCATAATTACATTTTTTCACATAATTACTCATTGTTCCTATGAATTGTTTTCTGATCTACTCCTTATTTAGGATTTCACTGATAAGTTTCCAAATGGGTCTGTATCTTTTACTTGTGATCCCTGAACTGATTGCTATTTTGATTTTATTTTCTATAACAGATGTAACTTAAATTCTAAAGCACTATAAAGATGAAATATTATCATTGCTATCATCCTATCCTTACTTGTGTAGTATCTGATAAACTACTTCACTTCTCAGAGAATCATTTTCCTCATCTGTAAAATGAGAAGGTGAGTCTTAATCACCTCTGTGCGCCTAATTCTAAATCTTAAAAATCACAACTGGATTGTTGGGATTGCTATGGTAAGCATGTTTAAATACCTTGATGTGATAAAGGTGTTACAGAGTGATGAATATGGATTTAGTATCAGATGTATTGGGTTTGAATCCTGATTCTGCTATTTCAATTGGACTCAACAAACCTTTATTTTGCACCTACTATGTAGCAGAAATTGTGTTAAGAACTGGAGAACTAATTGAGGAAATGAAATACAGTCTCTGCTCTCAAGGATCTTACAATCTGATGGGAGTGGGGAAGACTACACCAAAGGTAGCAAGAAAAGGGGAAGGGAGACACTGGGGGTACCCAAGGCATCTTGTTCAGAGAAGCTGAAACCAGGCAGGGGAGCAGATGCAGAATGGAGTGAGCCAGAAGTTTGATTTCCACCCTCTATAAAGGAAGGCTTTGGGAGGAGTTTGCTGTTCCTATAGCCCTCCAATCAGAGGGGAGAAAAGATTTATGGAGGTGATTACTGTCTGTGTGACCTTAGGCAAGTCATTTAAATTCTCTTCAGTTTCCTTCATTTTAAAATGAGGTTGGAATAGTCTCTAAAATCCTTTACCACTCTCAATGATTACGGTACTAATAGTTTTTGTCAAGACCCATGATCTCATTGACCTAGGGAACTTGAAGTGTGGAAATTCCTCCAAATCAGCAATTCATCTTCAACTTGTGAAAGATAAAATTGTCTTGGTGCACTTAGAGGTTAAGTGATTTTTACACATTTACACTAATAGTAAATTTTAATAGGAGGACTTGAATCTACGTCTTCCTAACTCCAAAGGCAGTTTGCTACCCACCATGCCTTACTGTTTCTCATTGTGTTATACATAATTAAAGAATGGTGAATGATCACTGATATTAATGTTTTCTATCTAATTAGAAGGATTATGATTATGTTAATGTAGTATGCCCAACTTTCTTGATGTTTTCTGTCCCTCCTGTGGAGATAACAAATAAGGTAACATTTTAGTAATAAAGCATTTTTCCAGACTACTATGCTTCTTGGCATCAGATTGAACTGGCTTTTTTGTGAACAGGCAGATACACCTTGAAATGTATTTCTATATTTTGTTCTAAATAACCTTCATTTCCAAATATAACCACCCTTCCCCTATCCAGTAAACTATGTCTTATAACAAATCATAAAAAAGAAAGAATGAAGTAGTCCAAGAAAACTAACCAATGTATCTACCAAATCTAACACTCTATGTAATGGTTAGCATCCATAGTTCCTTACTTCTACAAAGAAAGAAGGGAAATACATTTTTTCACTTGTTCTTTGGTGCCAGTGTTTGTTGCTATAATTGCAGAGCATTGGTTCAGATCTGTCTATTTATTTTTCATTTACATCATTGTGTTTATTGTACTATTTTTAATTAGATAAACTTGAAAAACAATAATTCCCATTGCTAACTCATAAAGGAATCCACTAATAACTTCAAACTGAATGAAGATTTTTTAAAAAAAGAAATTTAAATCATATATATTTCAGAAGTCATAGGTAGTTCCACACTTTTGAATCATCATCTGATGCCTCAATTACTAGGATACTATCTGAACTGATCTCTTGATGTTTGGGCTCTCCTCTCTTCAGCTCATCTGTGTAAAACATGGCTTTTGTGATATTACTATGCTTATGAAGATTTATTATAAGGTGAAAATCTCTTGCTTCTCATATGAAGTTCAAATTCTTCAACTACTCATTCAAACTTCTTCAGGTGGATTCTCCTTAACTCTGCATGTTTCTCTTTCGCTATTTCTCTGTTCCAGTCGGTCTAATTCATTACTGTTCTAACACAAGCCATGTTCATTTTTATCTCCTGGGCTTTGTCCAGACAGTTTCATTCATGTGAATCTTCCTCCTCTTTCAATGGCTCTGAATCCTACCTCTTGAACCCAACCTCCTTCATGATATTAACCATGACCTTCATTTCTAATTCACTATATAAATATTTATTACCACTGCTACTACAAACGATGCTAAATATCAGTATCCCCAAGACAATAAATGGGCCAGTAAATGGCCTCCAGTTCATTGGACAGATCCACCATGAAAAATCTATTAGAAAACACACATAATTGAAAGTCTTGGGTGGATGTCAATCTACCTCAGTGGAACAAGCATCCAAAATGATAAAATCAAAATTCCACCAAAGCATTCCTTCTTCTCCTTCTATGATTTGTTATCTATCTTATCTATATAATAAGATTGCAAATTTTTTAAGGACAGAAATAAAATCTTAAAACTTTCTCTAACTCCCATAGTACCTAGTATCTACTATAGTGCTGGGCACTCAAGAAATACAAGCTGACTTGACTCAATGTGAATAATGATGCTTATGAGGAAGTGTCAGTGTTTTTCACAGTGAAATTATGCATTTGGGGCCACACTTGCAGAATTAATAAGACAATGGATATACACAGCAAACATCTAAATGACTATATACTTACGTATATATATATATGTATATGTATGTATATATGTGTGTATATATATACACATATATACACACATATATATGCATATATATATATATGCATTTTTAAAATGCTGTTGACACAAGACCACACCATCTGTTGTGCTGGCTGCTGTCACAAATAACATAATATCATTCAATGTATAAGCCATGATTCACAAGTAGAAGAAATGCAAAATTAGGTATGGCTGAGTTTGGTGGGAAAGTAAACACATGGAAAGCTTTTGAAGAGTAGCTGCAGCAGCAAATCTAGAATTGGCTCCCTTGTTTCACACATTCATCCATATTCTGGCTTGTTCTGTGGCTAAAGAGATGCTTGATACATCCTTCCAGAACAACACTGAAAAGATCTATGTTTATCCATTGTGTACATAGCAGTGGAAGAAATAATGATACATTAGGAATCTATGATTTCATCAGTGGGGGAACTCCCTTCACCCATGCAGAATTAAACCTGTATTTAATTTATAATCTTAGGGAATTCTGTGAGGCTTAAAAAAATTAAGCAGGTTCTTCAGAGTAATGCATGTAAGAGGCAAAATTTCAACACAGAACTGGCTTCAAATTCAGTACCTTATGCACTACTCCACATTGCCCCCCCAAAAAAAATATTAAAAAGTAAATGTAAAACACAGTCTGTAATTTTGATTTGCATGAAGAAATAGAGCACAGCCTACTCAACTCAGATAGTACAAACCTCTAAATTAAGCAATGAATTATATCTGTAAGTAATCTTGAAGTCAATAGATGGTGTGAAGGGGCAAAGTTGGAAGGATGGTATTGTTTAGTGAAGTGATTAGAATCAATTTATGTTGACTTAGAAAAAGAAAGAACAATTCACAAATCCAGAACTTTGTGTGTTGCAATTGATGCAAGAGTGAAAAGGGCAGGAGGGGAGTGCTGCATCATGTGAACAATAAGATGTGCTCTAGACATTTTCTTTGATCCTCAAGACCTCTCAAACCTCTCCGAAACTGAATTATTTGTAAAGCATCAATGAATTACAGCTATCTGCTCAGGCTAAGACAGGAATCTGATGAATTAACAGTAGAGAAAGCTAATTCCTAATCCCTCACACAATTACACACCAGCTTCCAACCCTCCAGGATCCATGACCTGTCAGACCTCCATAGGAAGACCCACAGATTTGTACTCTAGGATCCACTCAGCAATTCCTTGCACATTTCTTATGGGTGTTCAAGGAGGGTTAGCATCTCTTGCATGAGGGCTCGCAAAGCCCTCTTCAGGGATGCTCATCTACCTTTAGTGTACAACTGGCACTCAACCCTCACCTGTGACTCTAAGAAGTTGTAGCAATGCACAGCAGTCACACCCACATACACACACTGTTTCAGCAGACAGGTTAAACCCGGTTGAGGCTAATCAAGAGGCCCAAACTCTTGGTGATTTAGGGGATATCTACCCCAAGCATGAAAAGACTTCCCCTGGCAGAATGGGTAGATGAGAACAATTTGTTCAAATGGCCATGAAGGCAGTTGAAGTAGGTGCTCTGGAGCTCTTAGCGTCTGGGCAGACATTGAAGATGCTAAGATCATCCACTGCATCTTAGGCCATCTCCAGTCATCTTGACTTTTGTCTTGCCATTAGACTTTGATGACTGTGGAAGAGAGAGTAAGACTTTGTGCAGCTCTGCCTTACTTAAATCCAATTCATGCACATGTCAAGATATTACCCTGTGATATCATTGGTCCTCCTCAAAAATGAAGGACAAGTAACAATATTCTCTGCCAGCACACTCTGCTGTCCCGGCCACCACCCCACCATTCTGTGGCAACAAGCAACAGAAATTTGCCCTGTCATATTTTTCTGAGAGAATTGATGGAGAGGAGGAAGAGAACTTGTGGGAATAGGGTCGCTTAGAGATATTGAGCAAAAATAATTGAAAAGGTAAAAAAACTAAATTTACAGAGGAAAAAGGGCAACAAAAACAATAACATCCTAATTTGGGGGAAAAGAAGTGATTTTTAAAGACAACCCTAATTCTGAGATTTTCAAGTATGACTATTCATTATGACCAAATTGGATTAACACCAGAAGTGCAAGAATGGTCCAACATTAGGAAAACAACCTAATCATATTGAAAACAAAAACACCCTGAATCACAAGATTATGTTAATGATGCAGAAAAAGCCTTTGACAACATATGCCATTTATTTATGCTGAGAGAACCCTATAAAATATAGGCATAGAGGGTCTTCTTAATAGCATAGAAAGAATCTATATAAAATCTTATATATCAAATATCATATATAAAGGAGATATACTAGAGGATTTCCCAGCAAATGCATGAGTAAAGCCAGGATGCCCACTCTTCCTGTCATTATCTGATACATTTCTAGAAATATTAGTAATAGCAATATGACAAGAGAAAAAAATTAAAGGTATAAAATTAGGGAAAGAGACAATAAAACTATCCCTATTTGCTAACAACAAGGTGATTTGCAAAAAAATAATCCCAATGTATCAGCAAATATACTATTTAAGAGAATCATTTCAACAAAGTTCTAGGATACAAAACAAATACTCACGAATCAATATCATTGGGTTAGCTGGGTGGCTGAATGCATAGAGCACCAATCCTAGAGTTAGGTGGACCTGAGGTTATATCTGGCCTCAGACACTTATTAGTTGTATGACGCTGGGCAAGTCTCTTAACCCTGATGGCCTCCCCCTTCCCTGCCAAAAAGAAACAAACAAAAAACCAACAAAATTTCTATATGAAACTGATAAAATCCAAGAAGGAACAATAGAAAGAGGAATTATCATTCATAATAAACATATATGTATATGCATGTGTATGTGTATGTGTGTGTGTATATGTATATACATATATACATACATATATATACACACACACATACACACATACACACACACACACACACACACACACATATATATATGGGTGTACACATGTGTGTATATGTATGTGTATGTATACTTCCCACATCCCAGACATCTAATACTGAGTTACAGACAAACTGCTGACCTACATCAGTAAAAGTTTCCAACTTGACAATTTCCTACACCAGTAGAATCATAGGTCCTATGACAATGGTACATTCAGATGCCTATCTTTGCCTGGGACATGGAGATTTAAAAGATTTGTGTGTGAATGTTAAGCAGTTTTTGGGAAAATGGCAGGGGATTTAGTGAAGAAGAGACTTGATAATAGTCTATGAAGGAAGAATAGTATATGAAGTAACTATGAGGTAGGAATAAACAAAAAGTGCAGTGGATAGCAATAAGATTTGGATAACTGATGGAGAGGAGATGAATAACCATGAAGTGGGAGCTGACACTAGAGGGACAAGGTACAATGGTTAGTGCTGGGGCTGTCAGATGAATGAAACTTTCTAGGGTTCTGATATGCTAGTGAAATGGGATAAATATCCTATAAATTTAATTTGGGCTTCCACAGGCTACATTTCAGAGCTATTAGTACAAAGCCTTGAAAAGAGAGATTTGAATTAGTTAAAATTACTTTTATATACTCCTGTCTGTAGTATTTTATTGAGTCTTAACCCTAACTGGCTATTCACTTATGTTCAATTTAAAAAATGTATATTAAGCACCCCTTAAGTGTCAGATATTTTACTAGGTTCTGGAAATGTAAAGTTAAAAAACAAAAATAAACAAAGAAAAACCAATCTCTGGATGCCAGGAGCTTATAGTGCATGGAAATAAGTAAATATAAAAATCAAGGCAAACTAGAGTGATATATGAATTACTTAAGACAAAGAATAATTTGATATTGTTTCATTTTGTGACAGTGATGTTCATGTGTGTTTAATCCTACTGACTCAGATGGCATAGAATGTCTGACCTTGACTAGATACTGGATTGAGCTGGTTTCCCTCTCTGTGGTTTTCTGTCCATTAAATGCTTGAGTACATGCCATACATGTTTCATGTTTTGCTGTGTAGTTTTCCCCTCAGTGGTTTTTAAGAATAGATATCATACTGTTTTATGGAAATGCTTGTTTGGTTCTATTATTTGAAAATAAAATACATTTAAAAAATAATGGCTATTAGTATATGGAAACATACAAAATTGTAGTTCTTCAGTGACTCAGAGGTATTGCAGTAGTTAGTGAAAAAAAGTAAAGTATTTCAAAGATCATTCAGTGTCACGATGAAACAACATTGATCACACCAAAGCACAAAAGAAAGTCTTGCAAACTATTGATGCAAAAAAACAAGCAAAGAACTTTAGAGGAACCTAGAAGTTGGAGTGGTGGATAATGATTGCTCTAAAGAGCCACGTTGGCTTCTTGAAGTTGGAAAAATAATGAAAAGACTATCAAATAAACAACTGCTAACGTTTGCTATAAAGAAAAAAAGTGCTTGTCGTAGGTAAGATTATACAAAGACCTGAGTACCAAAGACTGCAACAAGGTAATCTTTATCTGATGAAATTATCTTTTTGAAAGACTAAACTAAAAGCATTAGAAAAAAAATAATAAAACAATTGTTAAAGTAAATCCAACTGAGCCTGTTAGATCTGAACATTTTCATTATATAAAATAGCTACCCAAAAATGTTTTGGGTAGATTTTTTTTTTATTTACAGTGGACCTAAAAGCCTTGTACACTTTGAGGAACTAATGAATTCTAATGAATTTAGTGATTTACTGAGAATTAGAATTCTTCTGCAATTATAAAAATTCCCAAATAGAGTTTCAATACAATTCAACCTTACAAAATGCTACACATTATGAAAGGTTGGAAATGTATCTAACATGTGGAAGTAAATAGGCGTCAGTGAACTGACAACTAGCTCTTCTGATTGAAATTCCATTGTAAACCTCGGGACCATAATGAAGGCTAGAATTAGAAAAAATGTTTTAAATTTTATTAGACAAGTCAACATAATCTATCATTTTGTTATGTCCCAAGTGGTTGCACATCAGTATAATTTCAGGAGGGGGACATCAACTAACAGTTGGGGGTAAGCAGGAAAGGCATCTTGTAGGTAGCAGAACTTGATTTAATAAATATTGAAGGGACTGAGATTTTCAAGAGATGAAGGTAAGGAAGGAAAGAATTTCAGCTGTGGACGACCTCCTGTACAAAGGCAAAAAGGTTAGAGATAGAATTTCAAGTACAGGAGGATAGAAATTAGGCCAATTTGACTAGACTTACTGTATTCAAGGAAAAAAATCAGTTGTACCCAGATTTTCGATGCGAACAAATCATTTGCAGAATGCCCTTGTACTCTTAGAAAAGGTATCAGTCGCATAATGAAGAAATTCTTTTGTGATGATGGTATTTTATGGTAAGGTCGCCAAGATGCCTTTCTGCCAGTGACATGAGATTATCTGGAGCCATGTTAAAAGGTGAACTTCCAAGGATTTTAATTTTAATCTCCTGCAGTGAACTAGGTTTGGGGATTTGCATGTTTCTTGTGGCTGATCTCAGATAAAAATGCCACCTGCACCTCTCAAGTGACCCACGTGATGTTCTCAGACATTCCCTTCAGCTTCACAATATTAAACTAAGAACATAGATCAGGTTTTGGAATTTAAGCGAAAGGAGAAATTAGTTCTGTACTATCTAGTTATATTGAGTTTGCTACCAGTTTTCTTAATGAGTGAAGTGCTGTCATTATTTTGTGATACAATGGAAATAAAAAATAAGAGCTAGCAGTTATATAATAGTTTACATATATTTTCTCATTTGATCCTCACAACTACAGTAGATAGGTCCTATTATTTTCCCAATTTTACGGATTGGAAAAACAAAGTGGAACCTGTTAACAATCTGCTGAAGAGATAGAAAACTATATGGAAAAGACTTAGAGGCAAAAGACCTGGGTTCTGATCCAAGTTATTTTACCATATACTCTGTGCCTTTGGACAAGTCACTTGCTCTCTGATTACCAGAGATTACCAGTCACTGATCTCCAATTTGCTCATATTTAAAGTGGGCGTAATAATATTACTTGCATTGCCTTTTTGCTTTGTTTTGCAATTCATAAAGTCTGATGTCATGAATGTAATTCTTGTTTTTAATAGGATCTGATTCACTCTGTGTTCTATCTAATCATATATATTCCATTGTTTCATGTTATAATGGACTTCTATCACACTTCAGTCCTTGTGTGGATTGGTGGTCTCATCGGTGTGGCACACTTTCCATCCATGAATTACAACCCATAATAAATGCTTAATATCTAATTTGTCCATGCCTTCTGATCCTAAGCAATTTCTTTCCTGCTCCTTTCATAATTTTCCCATAGATAATCTAGCCAACATGATCATTTTTTTTCCTATAGACCTCTTATTATTCTATGGATATTGGCCCTGGGAGTGGGGTGGGGGAGGTTTCTGATAGACAGAAGCTCATGTCATAGAAAACACTTTGATTATAAAAAAAAAAGTGCAATCACCCAGAAGTTGTTTGCCTTCTCCGTTCATTCTCTACTAATGTCAAGAGAAGTTTCAATGTAATTTTGTTGATCCAAATTCAATATAACAATTCCCACACCTGACCATGGAGCTGATCATACCAAATCAAAATGCTTGACCTTTAGTTCATGCTTAACCTGAATGACCTTTATGAAATCACTTAAAAAAAAAACTGAGCCTTTATTTGTTCATCTGTAAAATGGAGATAATACTATTTGAGCTGGTTGGTAGATCACATGAAATGAAATATGTAGAATATTTTGTAACTGAATATTTTTTAATTGATAGATTTTCTTATTTGGGTAACATCAGACAAATATTCAAGTTTCTTATTTATATTCTGCTGGACACATCTTATTTGCTTCTTTCTTGGGGGGGGGGGTAGGGGAGCTTCTTGACTTCATGAATCTTATAAAATATGCTGCTACCTGATTATTTTGGAACTAGGCACAAACTTCTGTTATAAGATTGTGTCTCTTGGACTGATAGATATATCTATCTATCTGAGCTCTTGAAGAGCTCAGTCTTTCTCTCTATACCCTTAGTGAAGGAATGGAGCATTGGTGATAGGCCTGAACCATAGAAGGCGATAGAGAAGCAATTTCAGCTTAATCCTGGCATTTAGTAAATGTTTATTTATGGGTTTACTGATTGATTGAAAACTGAGATGAAAATGCTTCCTAAAGTTCCTTCTAGGACTAAAATACCATCATAATTATGATAATATTGATTACATTATTCTTAAAATTATCACAATGCAAATTAGATGGGGCCATTCAGTCCATTTTGAACAAGAATCCTCTCTATACCCTATATCACAAGCAGTCTTCTCTACTGAATATGAACATCTTGTGAGTAGAGAATATTTCATTTATCCCACTTCTTTCCCCACAACAGAGTGCCTCATTAAATACTGTTAATAAATGTCTGTTGACTGATTTGTTGGTTAGTTTTCCAGCCTTAATATAGTCCTCACTTGAAACTGAATGGAATTGAACAAGCAGGTAAACCAATGAAACTAGGAGAATTGGTAGATTTATTTAATCTTAGTCTGAGATGAAACTGATACATCTAGATAATTATTAGAGATTTCGAGAGGTTTTCTCCTTTTGCTCACTTAAAGTGATTCAATTAGGTTAGTCAACTAGAACAGATCCAGTGTAATCCCACTTGGCTACTGTTAGCCAAAAGCATTGTGATGACACTATTGTAATGATACTCATCCTGTCTTTCTGGCCATAGATATTGCTTGAATTTTGCATCAGGTGGAGAAATTAAGCCAAGGATTAAACCTACATTTAAAAAAAACCTAAGAATCATTCTTGCCCAGGTTCAAGTTCTGAAACTGCCTAAGGAAAGGAAACTGATGTAATGACACTGTTAATGCACAAGAATGTGAAATCTTCTCATCAGGTTAGCTATGA
This sequence comes from Phascolarctos cinereus, assembly GCF_003287225.1. Taxonomy (NCBI): domain Eukaryota; kingdom Metazoa; phylum Chordata; class Mammalia; order Diprotodontia; family Phascolarctidae; genus Phascolarctos; species Phascolarctos cinereus. Next base: position 377,821,315 of record NW_027555625.1, read on the forward strand.
TTTTCCATTAGGGAAAAAATGGGTTAAGTAGAAAGAAGAACAAAAATCTGAAATTTTATTTGCGAAGTTTGTGGAAGGAGTGAGGAAGAAGAAGCAGAGTCCTAGTCAGAATTGTCATTGCTTTGAAAAGTTATAAGTATTAAATAAAGGATAGCATAAGGATACTATTATCCTTATTTCATAAATGAAGCACAAAGAAATTAAGTGGATTTTGCCAAGATCACATTGCTAGTCAGTGGTCAGACTGAGCTTGGAACCTAGACTAGTGTTTTTTCCACTAATCCATACCTTCAAATTCTGCAAGTCTATGATATAAAAACTTTCTCCTTCCCCATATTTAAAACCAAATCTCTTCTAGGTTACTATGAAAGAATATGTAATCAATTTGTATTTTTATGTGATAGAGGGTAACTGTTATAGATAAATCCAAATCACAAATACTGCAAGAATATACTAATTCATTTTTTTCAACTTGTTAATTTAATTTTCTATACCTCTTCTTTGCCAAAATAACCTTTTTAAAGGCACAGGTATTTAACAGGTATTCCCTGACCATGTCACTCTCTTGTTTAAAAAAAAAATCTTCAGTTGCATCTTATTTTTTTAGTAGACAAATACAAACTTTGCAGTCATGTATGTAAAACCCAACATAATCTGGCTCCAATTTACATTAATTTTCCAGCTTTATTACATCCTGCTCCAGCAGGTTAGAGAGACTGATAACTGTTTCCCAAAGTCAATATTTCATCTTTGGCTTCTATGAAACCACATAAGCCATCCCTTATACATAGAATGCATGTCTTCCCAACTTCAACCTGTTTGTCTAAGGCTCAATTTAGATGTTATCTCCCTCCTACCCTCACTCCCCTCCCCATAAAACCTTCTATGAACCCTTCTTAACAATTATTAGTGCTTTCACCCTCCTTAATTTACCTCATATTAGACTTTATTGGTGTGCATGGATTATTCTCTCCCCACTCATTCAGGAGAATGTAAGCTTTCAAAAGACAGAGACCCAGAATCCACCTACCTGATATCATGGAATCATAAGACAGAGATGGACAGGACCCAATGCCTATATCTGAAGAAGAATCCTCATAATGACATATCTGACAAATGGTTGTCCAAAATATTTGGAGACTCTGGGGGTGGAGTGGGGAAGGGAACCCAACACTTTTTTAAGCCATTTATTCCACTTTGACACAGTTTCATTAGGAAATCTTTCCTGACATCAAGCCAGAGTTTGCCTCTAACTTTTACCTACCATTTTTGGTTCTTCCCTCTGAAGCAAAACAGAACAAATCTAATCAGTTTTCCACATGATCATTTTTCAGATACTTGAGATAGCTATTATGTTTCCCCTATGTTTGTTTTTTTCTACCCTAAAGATGTCTAATTCCTTCATCTTATTCTCATATGACTAGGACTCAAGGACTTTTCCCCAACTTGGTTGCTTTTTGCTGGATGTAATCTTATTTCAATCTATGGTGCCCAGAGCTGAACACAATACCCCAGATGTAGTTGAGCAAGGCATGTTCTTAATATGTTTGTTGTTGTCTAACGCTGAAAGGTGTATTTACTCTAAATTTATATATATGTGTGTGTGTGTGTGTGTGTGTGTGTGTGTGCGCATATATATATGTGTGTGTGTATATATATTTAATATGGATTAGGCTAATAAAATACATTTTATTGCAGTGGGATAGACATCCTGGAGTTCAGGATAAAGTTGACCTACAAACAGAACTATAATTAAGATATATAACCAGGGCAATTTTAATTAGGGTAGGAATAATGATTTCTAAGGTAAACCACATGGCTGTTATTTGGCTTTTACCTCGTTGAGTCTAATTAAAGACAAATATCATGAGAGTTTAAAAAAAGAGAGAAAAATGAGTAATGTGAACTGTGAGGACATATTGTTTGAAGAGGTCAGTGATTGCAGTGGGAAAACGACATATGAAGAAGATATTGAGCTTATTGAGGTGAAAACAAGTATCAGGAGGTCTATAGATCAAACCAAGGAGGATCTGGATAGGCTGGATTAAATTTTAGAGGTTGTTGACTGATGGTGACAGAGGGACTCTGAAAATGGATATAGAGGTCAGGAAGTATGCTAACTCTTTGTCCTAACTCTGCATGTTAGGGGATGTGAGAGAAAGACCAGGAGGCCTTAGAAAGAATGCCAAGAGAGAAAAGGAGCCAAGATGGCAGAGTAAAGGCAGGGACTTATCTGAGCTCTCTCCCAAACACCACCAAATGCTTTAAATAATGACTCTAAACAAATTCTAGAGTGGCAGAGCCCATGAAGAGAGTGAAACAATTTCCCATCCCAAAACAACTTAGAAGGTTGGCAGGAAAGGTCTATTGTACCTGGGTGAAAGTGGAGCACAGTGCAGCAGAAAATGCACCAGCAGAACCCTGACCCCAGCAAACTAGGAGAAGGTCTTGGGACCCACTGAATCAGCAATGGCAACAGTTGTGCTGGAACTCTCAGCCCACATATAGTAAAAAGGTTGAACAACTGGTGAGAAGGAGATTAGAGGGGCCTCTTTGTTAGCACTGAGGCAGGACACTGTTGCTTTGGACCACACTTGGATTTGGGTCATAGTTCTGGGTGATAGTCCAAGAGTGAGGAGGAGCACTAGCCTGACAGAGCTTGCAGCCACAGTGAAATGGGAATCCTCCTCACAGTTCCAGGGCAGAAAAAAAGTGCTTGTGGTCACTCACAAACCAGAGCATAGGCCAGGAGAGGAGTATACACCTCTCCTTGGATCATATCACCTTGAAAGAACTGAAAACTTATAGGTTCCTAGAAGTATCTCTGAAAATAGTTGTCCAAAACCCCTGAAGCTTGGGAAAGTACACACTCCACCCTGAAAGCACAGCCCTACTTTAACAAAGAGTTAAAAATCAAGTAATAGGCTGAGAAAGTGAACAAACAACAGAAAAAAAATCTGACCATAAAAAGTTACTGTGGTGACAAGGAAGATCAAAACACACACTCAGAAGAAGATAACAAAGACAAAGCACCTTCATCCAAAGCCCATAGAAAAATATCAGCTGGTCTCATGACATGGAAGAGCTCAAAAAGCATTCTGAAAATCAAGTAAGAGAGGTAGAGGAAAAATTGGGATGAGAAATATGAGCGATGAAATAAAATAATGAAAAACAAGTCAACAGCTTGGAAAAGCACACACACACACACACACACACACACACACACACACAGATACTAAAGAAAATGACACCTTAAAAAGCAGACTAGGCAAAATTGGTAAAAGTGGCACAAAAAGCCAAATGAAGAAAAGAATGCCTTAAAAACTGAATTGGCCAAATGGAAAAAAAGACATACAAAAAATCACTGAGGAAAAAAAAATCCTTAAAAAGCAGAATTGGCCAAATGAAAAAGGAGGTACAAAAGCTCCCTGAAGACAATAACTGCTTAAAAATTAGAACTGAGTAAACGGAAGCTAATGACTTTATGAGAAATGTAGAAAGAATAAAATTAAATGAAAAGAGTGAAAAAATAGAAGTAAATGTAAAATAGTTCATTGGAAAAACAACTGACCTGGAAAAGAGATACAGGAGATATAATTTAAAAAGTATTGGTCTACCTGAAAGCCATGATAGAAAAAGAGCTAAGAAATTATTTTTCAAGAACGTATCAAGGAAGACTGCCCTGATATTCTAGAACCAGAGGGTAAAATAGAAATTGAAAAAATCCACCAATCATTTCCTGAAAAAGATCCTTAAATGAAAACATCCAGGAATACTATAGCCAAATTCCAGAGCTCCCAGGTCAAGGAGCAAATATTGCAGGCAGCCAGAAAGAAATAATTGAAGTATCATGGAGCCACAGTTAGGCTAACACAAGATTTAGCAGCTTTTATATTAAAGGATTGGACAGCTTGGAATATGATACTCTAGAGGGCAAAGGAGCTAGGATTGAACCAAGAATCACCTACTCAGAAAAACTAAATATAATACTTCAGGGGGAAAAATGGACATTCAAAGAAATAGAGAAGTTTCAAGCATTCTTGATGAAAAGACCAAAGCTGAATAGAAAATTTGACTTTCCAATACAAGACTCAAGAGAAGCATAAAAAAGTTAACAGGAAAGGGAATTAATAAGGGATTTAATAAGGTTAAACTATTTACACTCCCTACATGGGAAGATGACATTTGTAACTCAAAACACCTTTCTCCTTATTAGGACAGATAGAAGGAGTATTTATATATATATATATATATATATATATACATATATATATATATATATATATAAACAGAGGCTACAGGTGTGAATCAAATATGAAGGGATGATATCTAAAAAATAAAATCAAGGGGTGAGAGAGGAATGTACTGGGAGAAAGAGAAAGGGAGCGGTAGAATGGGGTAAGTTATCTCCCACAAAAGAGGCAAGAAAGAGCTTTTACTATGGAGCGTAAGAGGGGGAAAACGAGGGGGGGGTGATCAGAATGGATTCAAACAAGGAATAATGTATACACTCAATTGGGTGTAGAAATCTATCCTACCCTACAGGAAAGTAGGAAGGAAAGGGGATATGAGAGGGGCCCTGGTGACAGAAGGGAGGACAGATTAGGGGAGAGGTAGTCAGAAGCAAAGCATTTTTGGGTTGGGACAGGGTGAAAGGAGAGAGAATAGAATAAAAGGGGTGAGGGGATAGCATGGAGGGAAATACCATTAGCAATAGTAACTGTGAAAAAAAATGAAGCAAATTTCTCTGATAGAGGCCTCATTTCTCAAACATATAGAGAAATGAGTCAAATTTCTATGTAAAAAAAAGAGCCATTCTTCAATTGGTAAATGATCAAAAGATATGAAGTTTTCAGATGAAGTAATCAAAGCTATTTATAGCCATATGAAAAATGCTCTAACTCACTATTGATTGGAGAAATGCAAATTAAAATGATTCTGAGGTGCTACCTCAAACCTATTACATTGGCTAATAGGGCAGAAAAGTAAAATGATAAATGTTAGAAAGGATGTGGGAAAAATGAGACATTACTGCATTGTTGGTGGAGTTGTGAACTGATTCAGCCATTCTGTAGAGCAATTTGGAACTATGCCCAAAGGGCTATAAAACCAGGCATACCCTTTGACGTAACAATACCGCTACTAGGTCTGTATCTCAAGAGAGATAAAGAAAGGAAAAGGAAAAGGACCTATGTGTACAAAAATATTTATAGAATCTCTTTTTGTGGTGGCAAAGAATTGGAAATTGAGAGGATATTCATCAACTGGGGAATGGCTGAACAAATTGTGGTATGTGATTATGATTCAATACTATTGTGCTGTAAAAAATGATGAGCAGGATGATTTCAGAAAAACCTGGAAAGACTTGCACGAGAGGAGCTGATGCAAACTGAAATGTACTGTGTACAAAGTAACAGCAACAGTGTAAGATGACCAGCTGTGAATGACTCAGCTATTTCCAGCAATACAACAATCCAAGACAACCCTGAAGTACTTATGATACAAAATGTTATCCATTCCCAGAGAAAGGACTGATGGTGTCTGAATACCAACTGAAGCATAATTTTTAAAATTTCTTTATTTTTCTTGACTTTTTTTTGTCTATGTTTTCTTTCACAATGTGACTATTATGGAAATGTCTTGCACAACTACACATGTATAAACTATATCAAATTGCTTGCCTTCTCAATGAGGGGGGTGTGAGCAGAGAAGAAGGGAGGGAATTTGGAACTCAAAGTTTTATAAACGAATATTAAAAGTTGTTTTTACATGTAACTGGGGAAAAATAAAATACTAAATAAATAAAATTGTGTTAACAAAGAGAAGAGTGCCAAAAGATATGGGTTTTTCAGGAGAAATCTAGATTTCAGTGAATACCATATGATAGGAGAAACATGAGTAAAAGAAATGTAGGGTGAAGAAGAATTTTTTAACAATGAAGGAGAATATGAGATGGCATAGTAGAAAAAAAGTCAAATGCTTATAAGGAGTAAGGAGGGCTAAAACAAACTGGATAGCTATCATAGCATGGGGAGATATGTAGGGATAAGGAATTTTGAAGGTGAGGATATAAGAGAGCACAGAAAACACAATCCAACCATGGGTATAGTCATGGAGGAAAGAGAATAACCCTTCCCTTTCCCATCATCCCTAACCTCTACTCACATTGACTCTGCTACTTTACTCTCTCCTGGGACCTGCCTTCCCTTTGAACACCCTCAGGGATCTATATTAGCAGAGAACAGGGAGAGTTGGGGTCTCAGTGCTTAAACAGGGAGGACGTAATGCTCCACCACACAGATTTGGGGCCTTAGATGCCCAGATCTACTAATCATGGCTTTGCATAGGAATAATATTTTTTCTATGAATAAATAATACAGCAATAATTACAACAAGCTGTCTATAGTTTCAGGAAACTATAGCTTTTCTTAATATAGGGAAGTTCTCTTTGCTTTAATACAGGTCAACAAATGTTTTCGTTTGTTTATTCTTTACTTTATGCAGGACACATGTCTAGATAGTTTGAGCACAATATTTTCAATGTCTCTTCCTATCCCTTAAGTCTTAAGATCTCTTACAATCTGATTATTGCTTCTCTTGTTCAGCCTTATTTTCCAATATAACTAAAGAAAATCCTCAGCTCTCCATATTATCCTATTAATAAAGCCTGCACCTTTCCATCTCTGTGTCTTTACTAACGTGGTTCTTAAAACCTGGAATGCTCTTTTCAACAACTTCAAGGCCCCAATTCAAGTCCTACCTCTGCTGAGAAGACTTACCTTATAATTCCTTGCCACTCTCTTATGTCTTCCTCTAAACTCCTTATAGAATTTATAGTCTATCCCACATAATTTTGAAGTTAACTGTATTCTATCTTGTATTGTTCATTATTATTTATGAGTTTTAGTTGTTATTGTTTCTCCTAACCAAATTCTAAGCACTGTGATGGACCCAGCATAAAGATCAGTATACAGTAAGTGCTTAACCTATCCTTGTTGATTAAGTTCCTACTTAGAAACAGAATGGAGTAGAGGCTAAAGTCTTGAAGTTGTAGGGAGAAAGTCATGAGTTCAAGTCTTGCCACAGGTACTTTATAGGTATGGGACCCCAAACAAGTCACTTCCCATCTTGCTGCCTCAGTTTCCTCATAAATAAGACGAAAAGCTTGAACTCAAAGTCTTCTAAGTTTCATCCTGACCCTAAACCTAACATCCTATGATTGATCACATTGTTTTTGAGGACCTGATTCCTAAACATTTTATTCATGACCTTTTTTACTACTTCATATCTCACAATTGTACTTTTGTGGTTTCTGTCATTCCTATTTCTTGCAAACTTTGTCAACTTCTTTGCTTACCCTAAACCCCATCAACACATCCTAGAAAAACTATGCCCTAGAACTTTTGTGTATATATATGGGGCAGCCTTTCTGGTATGATATCCTCATTGTTAGTTCAAAAGCCATAGATGGGTTAACCAATCAACTTTGAAAGTGGCTGTTGTTTCTCTCAGCCATCACCTTCAGACTCCTATTAGTGAGGAAAGTTCCTAGGTGCCCTTATGATGGGAACACTCACAAGCAATAAACAATTGAACACTGAGATTTACATTGGCCAGGCAGTTCCCTGTGCCAGGCTCTAATAATAACTCCATTTTTCCTCACCCCATGGCAAAGAATGCAGTCAGTTGTGCCCAATTATGCTGAGCACAGCAGCCTCAAACTTATTAAGGGTAGGAAACGGGCTGTTTCAGAATGTGAAAAGCTCAACATAATGTGAAAATAATTTCTCAAGTGTATGGTTTAGCTGCTATTTTTTTCCAAATCGGAATTAAGTTTTGTTTCCCAATGTAGGGCACCAAGCATGGTCTCTTAGTTAAAAAGTAGAAAGTGGGGGTCCAAATTTACAAGCTGTATTCCTGGATCAGCTCCTGTACTGGATGACCTAGGGCAAATCACTTGCTCTGACATTCATGAAGTACATTTAATGGTAGCCAGGTCCCTTGTGTGGCAAGAATTTTGAAGAGTGAAGGTCGATAGTGGGCCTGGAGACCAGTAACTGAAGGGTTAGTTAAAGAGAAAACAAAATGGTTTATAAGCCAATGAACACAAACATCTTTCCAGCTGTTGGAGCAAAGAGGCAATTGGAAATAAACCATTGAAAAGACCTCCATGAATGACTCGAAGTCATCGTTTCAGTGAGACAGATGTCATTGCAGCAATTCCCCCAAGTGCTTTGCCTCCAGCATCCCTGGAGAAGAATGGCTATTCCATCCCCAACAATTTCTGCCACTTAATGATTTTGATGATGTTTTTCAAACGTTTAAGGAGAAATTTTCCATGCTGCAACATAGACCTGGTGTGACCTGTTCTTTCTTCTCCTACTAACAAGAATAATTGATCCCTTTGCTGGCCTTCTCCCAGGGAGGGCCAACAAGGGAGCAGTCTCTCTCCTCCCTACTCTTCTAATTGAATATCTGTGCCATGCAGCTGGATATTTCAGGCCATCTTCATAAAAATGCTGAGTTGGAGGATTATAATGCAGCAAAAAGTCAACAAAAGTTTCTTCCCCAAGTCAATACAGCTATAGGCTGATTCTGCCCAACTTCCCCCGTGCCAAGTCCTTTGATTTTCCAAACCTTGTTTATTTAGAGGATTATATAGATTCTGGAAGTGTATGTGATCTAAGTTGTGTTTATTTTTAACTCTTTTTTAATAGATTAAGGGGTTTTTGTTTCAGACTGAGAGTGTACAATGCCCTGGCTACATTTATATTAGTTGCTATGGTTTCCAATGCTCCAGAAATTGCCCAAGAAAGGAGCAGAATTGTTCTAACCATGCAAAGATGTTTTCCCCCCTACTAACTTGCTTGTGCCCACGTAATGTACCAGTTCTGAACGTCTGCCGCTCTCATCCCCATCTGTGCTGCTTCCAAGGAGTGGGAAATACCAGGTGGGACAGAACTAAGTACATAGTTTTTCACCCTAGCAACTGACAGCCCAAGGATGTGTGTCTCCCCTGACTGTCCTGCACTTCCAGTGACTTCTGTCTAATTTTCCACCAAGTTCAGTACAGGTGTGGGGATGATATTTTCCCCCACATTTGTAAAAGTCTTTTTTAGCCAAATCAGTTTTGCAGGAAAATATATCTGCTACTGAGGAGGAAAAAAAAAACAGCACAGATGACTGATACTTAGGTGGCAACAGCCTTGGGAATTAGGGGAAAAAAGATTTTTGCAGTAAATTTCCTTACTTTTCAGGGGCTCTTCACCCAGTCTCACCCAGACTGGAGTAATGGGCAGAGTCGGACTTTGAGATAATCGCTGGTTTAAAAGGCTTTGGTCTAATTATCCATTGAACTTCTTAGGGCTATTTGCCTAAAAAATAGGGCTAAGTGCTTGGAAGCAATAAAAGGTAATAATGGTAATAGCTCCCATTTGTATAGCCCTTCAAGGTTTTCAAAGCCCTTTCCTTACAACAAACCTTTGAGGTAGGTTCTACAACTATTATTATTATTATTCTTTCTGTTGTATAGGTATAATCTATGTTGGATAGCAATTCAAAATACAGGATGTCAAATTCCAAGTCTTTCTACTTACTACCTGAATGAACTTTCTAAGTCGTCTGACCTCTCAAGGTCTCAGCTTCCTTCTCTATAAAATGAAGGATTTGGACCAGATGGTCACTGAGATCCCTCCCCTTCCAGTTTGGAATGTGGAATCTATGATATGCACAATTTCTCCTGTATACAAGTTAGAAAGCAGGCTGCTTTATGTAATCCTATAAAAGAAGTGTTCCCTTAGTCTGTAAATGGAAGTGGGGGCATGTATGTCTATTTGTTTGAAGGGGGTGGAAGAGAGAAAAAGAGTGAGAGAGAGAGAGAGAGGGAGAAAACATAAATGTATTTTTCTCTTCCTGCTAGTCATTCTGCTTCTGTAAATAAATAAATCTATAAATAACAGAAAAAAATGCACCCTCTTTCAATGACCCTAGGTTTTTTGCCATGTCATATAAAATCATACATGGTTTCTTTTCCCTAAGATCTAGAGGGAAAGGATACCATAATACAAGAAAAAAAACAAAATTGAAAACAAAAAGACAACTCCTGTCCTGACCTCATGACAAGTATAATCTAGCAAAGAAAAAGACACAAATACATTTAACAATAACAATGATATACAATATTATACGATAATCATATCAAAATGTTTTGGGACAAAGGTCCAAGGAAGTTCATTACCAGTAGATGTCCAGTCATTTTTCAGTCATGTCTGACTCTTTGGGACCCCATTTGGGGTTTTCTTGGTACGGGAGTGGTTTGCCATTTCCTTCTCCAGACCTTTTTATAGATGAAGAAATTGAGACAAACAGGGTTAAGGGACTTGCCCAGAAGTCACATAGCTAGTAAGTGTCTAAGCCCAGATTTGAACTCATAAAGATGAGTTTTCTTAACTCCAGGCCCAATATTTTACCCATTTGTATCATCTAGCTGCCCCTTACCAGTAAAAGGATCAGGAATGACTTCATGGAGGAGACAGAATCGAGCTGGATTTTCAATGATTGTAGGAATTCAGCAAAGGGGAGGGAGCACCTCATCTGCATAGGGACTGGTATGAGCTAAGGCACATAGGTGGGAACAGACAGGACATATTCAAGGTAACGAGTGATTCAATTTGGTTGGAGTATCCTATATGTGGAAGAGAATAATACAGGAAGATACTGAAAATATTTGTTGGTACCAATTTATGGAAGGCCATGATAGTGAAAGCCAAAAGGATTTTAACTGTATTTGGTAGACAATACAGAGACAATGAAGGTTTTTGATCAAAGTGCCAACATGACTAAATTTATGCAAGAGAGAAGGATAGAAAGAGAGAGAGAGATAAAATGAATTATGGAAAGATTATGAAGATTGGATTGGAAGGGAGAGAGGATGGAAGAAAGAAAACATTTTAGGTTATTGTAGTAGTCCTTATAGGTGATAACGCAAGATGGTGCTAGGATTCTATAATATGGAATTCACCTACCCTATTTCTCTCATACCCTCAGCAACTAAAATTTCTGCCTGATCTGTTATTTAAAGCTCATTAAGGGGCAAAAACCTAGCAGAAGGAGTGATACATCTCTCAACCAGGCCTTATTTTTAGGCCCTCAAGTTGAACTACACAGCTGTTGGGGCAGCTGTGTACCTATCTGGTAACATAGTGCCAAAGAAAATACCCTCCTATTTCTGGAAGTCAAGGCTCTGATGATATCACCTTGGAAATCTGGCAAAGATAGAGAAGAGGGAATCAGTCTTTAGTCCTTAGTAAAGTATCTAATATATAGTAGATGCTTAATAAATGCTGATTGACTTGTGTTGTGATCAGGTTGCCTGCCTAGACGCACTGACCCTTTTAAAGTTCATCCCTAAGCAATGGATCCTTTGTAGTTGTCCAGATCAGAAATGACAAGGACAAGGCCTGTAGACCATCTTCCAAACTCCAGAGTGAAACCTGGACCAGATTAAAATGTAATTGGAAAATATTTAATAAAATAAATAAAATATAACATAGATAATATTGAATTTTAAAACTAAGTCAATATTCAGTCCAGAAGCATGCTTGGGTATGTATTAGTAGCCCATGTTTCTATTTGATTTGATACCACTGATCTAGATTAAAAAGAATCCTTTACATTCATTTAGTGATTTTCAAAGTACTTTCATACATATTACATGTCTTATTTGATGCCAGAAGCTCTGGAAGATAAAGAGATAAGGTACTATCATGTCTATGATGAAATATCAAAGGGTTTCGTTGGTTGGGAAATGGTTAAACAAGTTGTGACATGTGAATATATTGGAGTATTACTGAGCTGTAAGAAGGAATGACTAAGATGAAGACAAAGACATATGGAAAGACTTACAGGAACTAAAGAAAAGCAAAATAAGTAGAAACAAGACAATAGCATTCATAATAATTATATTTATGCAAATTAAAAAATACAGTTGAGACTGACTGCAGCAAACATATAATGACTAAACTTGGCCCCAAAGAAGAGATATGAGAAGGTACTTCCCACTTCTTCTTTACAGAGGTTCATACTATGTGTATGAAACATTGCTTTTATAAAATGTCAGACTTTTGCTATAGGTTTGGTTAGTTTTGCTGAACTATTTTTTGTTTCCCTGTTTTTCTAAAAAAATTACTATAAAGAATTGCTTTCTTTGGCCGCCTCCTCCTTCACCCTGCTCCCCATTTTGACTCTCACTCTATCCCTATCTTGCATTCTCTCTCCCTGTCTCTTCCTCTCCCCCTCTCTTTCTCTCCTCTCCCCACTTCCCTTCTCAGCCTCCTGTCTCTGTCTCTCTCTCTCCCTCTCTCCCTCTCTCTCCCTCTCTCTCCCTCTCTCTCTCTCCCTCTCTCTCTCTCCCTCTCTCTCCCTCTCTCTCTCTCTCCCTCTCTCCCTCTCTCCCTCTCTCTCTCTCTCTCTCCCCTCTCTCCTCACTCTCTCTCTCTCTCTCTCTCTCTCTCTCTCTCTCTCTCTCTCTCTCCTTGCCTGTAGAAGAACCCTGTGAAGTTCTTGGCCGCTTATGTCAATCACAGCCAGCACCTCCCTTCATTCATTCATTCTCAGGGTTCCAGGCCTTTGGAGCTGGAAAGGACGAAGGAGGCCATCCAGCCCATCCAGTAGCCAAACAAGGATCCTTGAATCTCCTACCAAAGGTCTTGTATCATTAACTTAGAGAGTCCCAGGTAGGGGAGCACTGGCAGCCCATTTCACATGCTCACTCCTTTAGCAAAGATTGATTAAACCCCTACTGCTTGGGGCATTGTGGGTGAAAGAGATAAAGACTGAAAAACAAACAGAAAAACAACTCCTGGCCTCCCAAGGGATGTAGTAGTGAGAAACAGAACCTAACCTAAGTCGTTTTCATGTGTAATATGACATGAGCGCACTTTGATCCTGAACCAGCAGGTGGCCCATGCTACCGTACTTGAGGGAAGCAGCCCTCGTGAACAGGCCTGACACCCTCTGCCAATACCACCGCCACTGCCACCACCAACCACAGAGGAGCTGCCACCCTTACAGCAGTCAAAATGGAAGTAAAGGATCTGATTATAACCTGTGAAAATAAGATGCAGACAGAGCTTGACCCTGTCTACCCCCAGCTGGTGAAACAATGTAGCCTTCTAGCCACCTAGATCTCCCAGGTGAAATGCCCCTTGATCTACTCAAGCATGAAAAGGCCCAGATTTCCTCAAGGAGCTCCAGCTGGTACTTCCCAGCTCAGAATGATATAGATTATGCCCAGATAATATAAAACTCTGAGAAGAAGAAATCAGACTCTCACTTGCAGTTGGAAGCATCTTTCTGGAACCACGGACCCCTGGGCCAGCCCAGGTTCACAGCATGCTTGGAGGTAGGACTCAGTACAGAAACTGAAGAGAGTTCTGCCTGCTCCGGTGGTCAGCTCCTGCCTGACTTGGGGCCTAGACAGATCCAGGGGCCAGGGGCCTACATCACTCCCAGATCTGACAGCTCCCAAACCGACCATCATTGCCTCCTGCCCTCTTAGACGCTCAGCCAGTACCCATCCCAAGGCCAAGAGAATACTTAACTATAATCCTAGATTGGCCCCTCCCCAGCCCCTGAAAGGCCTAGTCCAATGCTGGCTACCTTTGCCTTACTGACCTTGTGACTTGACTTAATCATTTCCCTTTCCTTAGCCTCAGTTTTCTTCTCTCTAAAATGAGAAGCTTCTGCTAAATAATCCTTGAGGTCTCTAATTACTCACAATGTATCATCCTTTGTACTCCTACCTTTTAAAATTGGAAAATAAAGGGATATCTCCATGGGGTGGGGGGGGTGGAGAAAAGAATTGCTCTCTGGGAGAGTGATAAATTGGAAGCTATAGATGATATAAAATGATAGCAATACAATTTTACTTAAAAATTCAGGTCTGTGAGTAGCAAGGGGGTATATTAGATAGAGAGCTAGATTTAGAATCAGGAAGACTTGAGTTCAAATCCTGCCTCAGGCACTTACCCTAGGAAAGTCATTTAAGTTTCCTAATCTATAAAATGTGGATGCTAATAGCAACACCTTCTTCAATGGGTTGAGGAAAGGATCAAATGAAATAATGTATTAAAAGCATTTCACAAGCCTTAAGTCACTATATAGATGTTAGCTAATATTATTAACTGTCTTTTAGCATTCAGAGCATAAAAATCACCTTATTCAGCTCATTTATTTTGGAAATGAGGAAACTGAGGGTTAGAGGGGTAAAACAGTTAACTAATATCATTCAAGTAGGAAGCAGGAGAGCTGAGATTCAAATCCACATGTTCTGATTTCAAATCCAATGCTCCTTCCCTTACACCCAGCTGTCTAGCTATGTCATGTCAAATAATGAAGTAAAGGTGCTTGGGTCTGAAAGCATCCAGGTGATCATTTCAGTTTTCCATGATATTCTCCTTGTGTAGAGAACCTTAACATGTGTTACCTAGCTTATTTTCTCTGCTTTTCCCAGCTTCCTTTCCTTAAGCTTGCTATTTCCTTATGTGAATTCAGCATTTCCCTTGTCCCTGGAGAGAAATAAAACACATCTTTATTTTTCCCACTCAGAAAGGGCTGAAGGAATTTGAATCTTGGAGTACTCCTCCTAATCTCCAGGTTCACTTCTGCCCTGAGCCCTGCACAAGCAGTTTCCTTTCCAAGGATAACTCAGAGTTTTCTACAGTACCCCTGGAGTTCAGTGTGAACGGGCCATTTTGTTTCTAATGTTTGGCCCAAGAATCTCACTGCTCTCTCTCTGAGAGGGCATTCAGCAAGGCTAGGGCATAAATGAAAAATCTTCACAGAAGGATGAATACCTTAAGATTGTAAGACTGACCAAAAGTAAGAACCTTTTTGTAAGAAAATGCAGAGAAATCATTGATTATTTGGCTATCCACACCCCCAGGACCTGTTTTACAAAGCTATTCATCCATGGCAACATTTGTGCCTGCTCATAGCTGTAGGATGCTTTTTCTCCAAGAAATAACTTTGAGGCAGACAGAACAAAAATCCTACAGTTTATCTTCATTTCTCTCTTCCATATTTCATCTTTTGCCTTTAATTCCCAAGTGGCAACTAGCCACTGTCTCTCTTCATTGTTCATGGGAATGCCAAGCTGACTATGAGAGAGATTTTCCCTCTACCAGCAAAGAACTGATAACTGCAAGGTTACCCTCATTCCAGGGTAAAAGTGACTGGAACATAAGGGGGAAAGATTTACAAACTGTTAAACTTCACAGTAATAAAAGTTTGTGCTCCAACCACTTTACCAAAAAAGTCAAAGTTGATCAATTCTATGAAGTCCTACAAAATCTTCTAGAAATAACTCCAAAAAAAGTAGGAAATCAAAAGATAATTAGAATAACAGGCAAATTTGTCCTTGGAGAGCAAAATGAAGCAGGACAGAGACTAACAGAGTTTTCTTAAGATAACTCTCTGATCATAACCAACACCTTTTCAATAACCAGAAAGGCAGCTCTACACATGAATATTACCAGATGGTCAATATAGAAATCAGATTGATTATATACTTTGTGGTCAAAGGTGGAGGAGCTCTGTACAGTCAATTATAGTAAGACCTAGAGCTGACTGTGGATCAGATCATAAACTTCTTATTGCAAAATTCAGACTTAAAATAGCGGAAGGTGAGAAAAATCATCAGACTATATAGGTACGACTTAAATAACGTCCCTTATGAATATGCAGTGGAGGTGATTAATAGATATAAGAGATTAGATCTGGTATATAGAGTATGTAACAAAGCTAGAGACAGAGGTTCAAAATATTATACAGGAAGCAGCAACAAAAATATTCTAAAGAAAAAGAAGAGCAAGAATGCAAAATGGCTACCTGATGAGGCTTTGCAAATAGCTGAGGAAAGAAGGAAAGTGAAAGGGAAAGGACAAAGGGAAATATATGCCCAACTCAATGTAGAATTCCAGAGAATAGCAAGGAGAAATAAGAAAGTTTTCTTAAATGAGCAATGCAAAGAAATATAAGAAAATAATAGAATGGGAAAGATAAGAGATCTCTTCAAGAAAATTCAAGATGTCAAGGAAAAGTTTCATGGAAAAGCAGGCATGATAAAAGATAAAAATGATAGAGATTTAACAGAAGCAGAAAAGATTAAAAAGAGGTGGCGAAAATGCACAAAAGAACTATACAAGAAAAATTTTAACACCACAGCTAACCTGATGACTAATAACCACCAGATGGTGTGGTTGCTGATCTAGGAGACTGAAGTCAAGTGGGCCTTAGGAAGCATCACTGACAGTGAGACTAGTGGAAGTGATAGGATTCTAGTGGAGCTATTTAAAACCCTAAAAGACGATGTTGTCAAAGTGCTGTACTGAATATACCAGCAAATTTTGAAAACACAGCAGTGGCCACTGCATTGGAAAAGTCCTAAAATTATGTCCCAGTCTTAAAGAACAGAAATGCTAAGGCATGTTAAATTACTGAACAATTATGTTCATTTCACATGCCACAAAAGTTATGCTTGAGATTCTGCAAACTAGGTTTCAGGTATATGAGAATTACTAGAATTACCAGAACAGCGGTCTGATTTTCAAAGAGGCAAAGGAACAACAGACCAAATTTCCAACATTCATTGGGTCATGGAGAGACCAAGGGAGTTCCAGAAAAACAAAACAAAACAAAAAAGCCATCTACTTCTGCTTCATTGACTGCACCAAAGCCTTAAATGTGTAGTAAGTCCTCAAAGAGATGGAAGTACTAGATCATCTTACTTGTTTCCTGAGGACCCCGTATGCGGGCCAAAAAGCAATAGTTAGAACTGAACATTGGAACAACCAATCGGTTTAAGATCGGAAAAGGAGTATAATAAGGTTGTATATTGTAACCTTATTTGTTTAACTTATATGCAGAGTGCCTAACGCAAATGCCAAGCTAGATGAATCAAAAGCCAGAATTAAGGTTGCCAAGAGAAGTATCAACAATCTCAGATGTGTAGATGATACCACGGCAGTGGCAGAAAGAGAAGAGGAATTAAGAAGTCTCTTGGTGAGGGTGAAAGAGCAGAGTGTAAAATCTGGCTTGAGGTTTAACATCACAAAAACTCAGATCTTGGCACCTGGTCCCATCACTTCTTGGCAAAGAGAGGGAGAAGAGATGCAAAGTGTAAGATTTTATATTCTTGGGCTCAAAGATCACTTGCATGTGGTGACTGCAGCCATGAAATTGAAAGACTCTTGCTCCTTGGAAGGAAAGCTATGGCAAATCTGGACAGCATACTAAAAAGCAGAGGTATCACCTTGCTGACAAAGGTCCATAAAGTCAGAGCTATGGTTTTTCCAGTAGCAAGGTATGACTGTGAGAGTTGGACTATAAAGAAAGCTGAGTGCTAAAGAATCTGTTCTTTCAAATTGTGGCTCCAGAGAAGAATTTTGAGAATGCCTTGGACAGCAAAAAAGCCAAAGCAGTCAATACTTAAAGAAATCAATTAGGTCTGTTCACTGGAAGGTCAAATACTTTGGCCACATAATGAGAAGACATTACTGATTGGAAAAAAGGCTCTGATATTGGAAAAATTTGAAGGCAAAAGGAAAAGGGGATGGCAGAGGATGAGATGGCTCGATAGTATCATATGAACATTGAGCATGAATTTGGACAAACTTTGAGAGATAGTAAAAGATAGAAGACTTGGTGTGCTGGAGTTTAAAAGGTCACAAAAGGTAGGACACAACTGAATGACTGAAGAACAACAAGTTTAAAAAATTAGTTTTCTAAAGCTGATTGTTAGCACTGATTTTCTCCATTTTACAAATGATAAGCTATAGTGGAAAGAAACAAGGGGCTTACATAAGAGAAGGCAACAAAAATAGTAATTTTATACTCATTCTAGGATCAGTAATACCAGAAGTACTATTTTGCGCAGTTAGAAAGTACTACAGGGTAAAAACTGGTCCTAGAAGGGATTATACAGATGTATGGATCATCTATCAGCATCACTGAGCTCAGTCCTAGGCACAAAGGAGAAGTTCAATATATCTTTAATTGAGGATATATTCTTAAGAGAAGTTAGAGCTATTTGGAAAACTATACTAGCTTTTTAAGATCAATCAACGAACATTTATTAACTACTTACTATGTGCCAGGTGCAGTGCTAAGTGTTAGATGATGTCACAGAGGACAATTATGCCCTCCCAAAGAGTCCTGGGAAGTTGCATCAGAAGAGGAAATGGGGACTATGTTAACCATGGGATTGATCAGGAATGGCATATTCTAGTGTTTTTCCCAGAGCAAAGCCATATTGCCTTTGTCAAGAGATAAGGGAGATTAGGCACAGGCACAGATTTTGTTTTGTTTCGGGGAAAGTTAAGTGATAAGGCCTATTTGGTTTACACACATACACACACACACACACACACACACACACACACACATACACATGGTTCTGATTCTTATTCTTTCAAATTTCAGTTTTGAAATGACCTCCACACAGTCACAATTAGCCATGTGTGACTTGTATGTCCTATAAGTGCTGAGTCCCAGGTTGGTTTGATAATGCTTCTCTTCATGTAAGGCTGGCAGCTTCACCTACCTCCCACCATCAAGCACTGTGGTTGCTTGGAGAATGCAAACTCAGTTTTAAGGTCGGCGCAGGCAAAATGTGTTTGTGAAGGCAATATATATTTTCAGTGCATGCTGAAAAATATGACAGCGTGATGCATTCCAAAGCAAAATAGAAATTACTTTTGTATGACTGTGGATTATTCACACCATTTTCTTACTGTTAGCACAGGTGATTAAGAGCTGACTATATAGGCAATCCCCCAACTTATAAATAGGTTATGTTCCAAAAGTCAGAATATATGCTTTTCCCATAGAAACAATGTTTTAAATAATGGTTAGTTTCCCAGGTTAGTCCACAAAAGCCTAAATAACACATACATTATGTACCTAATTAATAGTACAACAAAATAATGTTTTTACAGGCAAGGCTTGATTCAGGCTAGCCTGGTGGTTTAGGTTCAGTACTGAAACAAAATCAAGCATGCGTATAATAAAAAAGTTAACTTTGCCAGTGAATGGAAAGAATATTCAGCAACGATACAGATGTGGTTCAGGTAGATACACCTTCTCATTCACTGTCTGATGTCTATACAAAAACATGTCTAATGAGCAGGATGTATTAGGTCAGATTGCATGGTAAGTTACACTGGAGGCCTCAGACTCTGACAGAATTTCAGCCTGTTCATAGAAAGACATCTGAAGAAACTAGATGATGATCTTCAATGTACCTTTTGTATTTAATATTAGAAATCTCTTGAATGAATGGGGTTGGGGGAGCATAGTGAAGTGAGTATTTTGTGCCAGATACTGATAAATTCTGAGATAGCAAACAGAAAAATTGAAGCAGTCCCAGCTTTCAGGTTCCTCACATTGATTAAAATGTGATTGATTAAATTGATTAAATGGGATTGATTAAAAATCCATCTGCAGGATGGATAAAAAGGCCTGTAAGTCCAGTGGAGGAAATGATGGGACAGATATCAAGGCTACAAATGTCTTTAGGGTACACCAAGGGGCCCTTTGGTGGTGTCCAAGTCTGGAAGGCATATCAGCCATGACAACAGGTAAGGTATGAAAGACTTTAGGATGAAGTTTCAAGGCAGAGGGCAAAGTCTGATGGTTCATTAGTTAATTGAAAGGCTTGTTGCTGACTCCTACTTCATTCAGGAGTTAAGAACAGCCATGTTGTTTTTCTTGCCCAGTTGCCCCAGTGGGGTCTGGGCAGACCAGCAGTTATCAGAGGGTGAGTAAAATGAAAGCAAGAAGGAAGTGTGCCCCCTTTTAATAGTTCTGCCCCTCAAGTCATCATTGCTGTCCAAAGCTTGGGCTTTGATTTCACCACGTGATCTGTCCATGCCTTTATGGTTATGTGTCAGGAGGAAAGAGAAATAAATTAAATATTATTTGGATAAGGCTCCACCCAGAAGGCAGAATCTAATTTTACCCTTGATTCAGGCTTGTCATAGAGCATGATGGAACATGAAATGTCCTGCCTATACTTCCACTACCTCACAACTCACATCAGGAAGCCTGCTTCAATAGTTCAACTCTGTGGGGCCACTTAGATAAGATCCAAGGATGGAAGCCATCAGGGTCTCTAAAAGAGTTAACTGGCTTTGCAAAATGAAATGTTCAGCAAGTTCACAAAGTCAATTTAACTTTGCCACAGGGATAAAACTAGGTTGTCACCATTAGACCACATCTTCACTAATCGCTACTCTAAGAACTCATGAAACATCTCTTAAAACCTTCTGAGTTCCTCCAAAATGCCTCTGAGAGTTAATTTCATTTTCCTTCTGTTGGTGATCCATCTTTTACAGAACTGTTAAAAACAAGTAGGGGAAACTCCTTTTGATATTACTTTCTCTTCCACGTAAACCTCCTTTACCCATCACTGAGCTAATGTATTCTGGTAAGTAGGGGACCCTTCTCAGTCTAACTGAGAGGGCATACCCATGCTAGCTTTGGGGTACTAGGTTTCCATATGGGGCCATCTGATCACCCAAGACCATATTTCTTCATCACCCTTTCTCTACTTCGACCCCAAGATCCAGATTCTCTTCCAGTCTAGTCAACTATTAGTAAATATTGTAGACCAGTCTTGAATTGGGTTTGTGATTGTAATAAAATGATTATCTAACATAAACCTTCTAACAGTTAGCAAAATCAAGTTTATTTAGTTATAGCATGAAAGGATATTCAGTAAGAATTTAAAAAATGGTTCAGGTAGATGCAACCAAGCCCTTTTTCATCTTCCTATGGAAACATGTCAGATTAGTAGGGTATGTTGGTTCAGATGCATATAGTGCCTTGCATGGGAATGGGACATGTACCAAGTCTGAGAGGCACTAACTCCTCATTTTACGGCCTTTTTATTACCTAGGAGACTGGGAAAATATGTCAACAGCTCAAGATTTAATCCTTTAGATGAATCAAGTCTGGGATGTAGTTTTTCATTCAGGGGAGACAAATATACCTTAGGAGCCTTATTGCTCCTATAGATGTGATCAAAGAAGTGTATGAGTTAAAAAAAAATAGGGGGTGGTTGGTCATGTGGATAGAGCTCCGTGGATATCCTTGAGGTATGAAGAAAAAGTAGGAGAGGCACCTGGAATGTTAAGTGGATTCTCTATGGTGAATTTAAAGTGTGTGTGTGTGTGTGTGTGTGTGTGTGTGTGTGTGTGTGTGTGTGTGTGTGTGTGTATGCATATGTATGTAGGGTACAATTGAGAAGATTCACAGAGGGCATGGATGAGTTACAATCTAGTTTATTGGAGGGATACACCCACTGATGAGATCACAGATACATTTGAGGATTTCAGAATATGAAAATCATAGAAAATTAGGACTGGAAGGGTCCTAAGGGTAAATTTGTTCTATCTTCCTATTTTATGAATAAGGAAATTGTGATTTAGAGAAAAGAAATGAATAAATTGCTCAAGGTCACCCAGCTAGACTTACATGGGCTAACCACCAATTAAAATGTTTTTCAATAAGAAAATTCATTCAGGGTGCCAGTAATATATATCACCTTGCTTTGGCAGAAAGTAATGAGGACCCCCTTGCTGGAACAGCAAAGTACAAGACAGTGTCTCTGGTGATAGTAATGGCTCTTCCTGTGACAATAATTCTTAAGAAGAGTGGGTATAAGTTGATGGCTGCTGATACTCTAATCACAACAGGGATGTTTTCCAGTATGATGGAAAATATCTTGACTGGGCTCTCCAGCTCCTAGTCTAGGACCTTGCACTATGGACAATGGATTTTCCACATATGTTATCATCTACTCTCTGGCCATTATGTGCATGTGTGTGTGTGTGTGTGTGTGTGTGTGTGTGTGTGTGTGTATGTGATGCTGCCATTCATGCATTTTTTCTCTTCCCCTTCTTCTAACCTTCCCATCACTAGCTTGGAGAACAGTAAACAAATAAATATTATCACTTTAGGAAAAGTTATTTAAAAGACAGTGCCAAGATGCCAGATTAGAGACAGAAATCCAGCTGAACTCTGTCAACATTCCTCTCCAAAACAACCTTAAAATAATATCTCAAATTAAATTTTTAAGTGGTAGGTCCAACAAAAGGTTAGAGTGAGATATTTTTAAAGTATAAGACAACTTAGGAGGTCAGCAGGAGAGATCTATGACACTGGATTGTGGACCTGCCCAGAGTGAGAAAGGTGCACCAGCAGCAGTCCTTGGGGGAGGCAGAAGGAGCAGCAGCAGCAGCTTTGGGAGCATTCATCCCAGAGATGGTAAGGGAGTTGTACAACTGGGCAGAAAGTGATAACAACTGACTCCTTGTTGCCAATGAGTGCAGCTAACACTGAGTGGCAATTTTATTAACTTTGGTTCTAGGTCATAGTTTCAGGGTGCAGAGGAGCACTTGTTCATCAAAGGAAACAGGGGCCCTGATCACAGTTCCAAGACAGAGAGAAGTGATATCATTTGCAGCTGCACAGGAACAGAGTCAAGTCGTTTTGGTTACAAGGAAACAAGGTCCTTCCTGGGTAAAGATCAGAGTGTAGGCCAGGAAAGCAGAGACCATCCCTGTGTCAGGATCACACCACCTTGGAAGCACCAAAAACTTGTAGATCCCCTGAACCAGCTATGAAAACAACAGCATGAAAAGCCTAAAGTTTGTGACAGTGTCTCCTCACCCTTAGATGAACAGAGCCCAACTTTAACATAAGATTCAAAGGCCAACAATTGTCTGGAAAAATGAGAAAACAATAAAAAAAAACTTGATCATAAAAAGCTAATATGATGGCACGTAAAACTAAGATACAAACTCAGAATTGGTATAATGGTAAAAGAGACACAAAAATTCACTGAAAAAAAAGAATTGGCATGTACAAAAATATTTATATTTACATAAACTGTCTATAGCAGTTCTTTCTGAGGTGGCAAAGCAGAGGAAATTGAGGAGATACACGTCAATTTTAGAACAGCTGAACAACTTATGATATATGATTGTGATGAAGTACTGTTCTGATATAAGAAATGACTGTGGTTGGGGGAGGGTTTCAGAAAAAAAAATTTGGAACACCTATATGAACTGATGCAAAGAGAAGTAAGAACTGGGAGATTATCACACACAGTAAAAGCAAAGTTGTAATGATGATCAAGTGTGAGGGACCTGGCTACTCTGATCAATACAATGATCCAAGACAATTCCAAAGGACTCATGATGAAAAATGCTATTCACCTCCAGAGAGGGAACTGAATTCTGAGTGAATATTGAAGTATAATTTTCTCACTTCAATTTTTTTATGATATGGCAAATATGGAAATATGTTTGGCATAATTTTGCATATATTAATATTGATATTAATATTACTTTGCTTGCCTTCTCAGTGGGTAGGGAAGGCATGGGAGGGAAAGAACTCAAAATTTCAAAAGAAAAAATGTTAAAAATTTTTTAAAAATAATACTTTTTTAAACAAAGAGCATTTAAATCAATTTCCTTATGGATCCACTCACTATCCCTATAACTTCCCAGTCCAACATACCTCTCTTTGAACACCATTTCCTTATGTGTATCAACTTCCCTTATTAAAATATAAACTTCTTAAGGTCAGGAACTTTTTAAAAGATTTGTATATCCAGAGCTGTGTTCAGTGACTCTCACATAGACAGCACTTAATAAATGCTTTTTCATTCAGTCACTCCTTCCTGAAACAACAGATTCTGTATGATGTACCTAAGAGTTTTCCTCTTTTCATTCTGGCATTCACTATAGCTGTGTCAACATGCAGTAGGAATGCAGGGTGTCCTAAACCTAGGTATCACCTAATTTCACTCTTTAATAATTTATGAACCATAAATCCTCAAGCTGCATACATAACAAAAAAGTCTAATACTCGAATGAAGTTTACCAATATATTTGAACAAGGTTGCTATTTTCCTTCTCTTGCCTACACACCCTTTAAGTTATGTGAAAACCAAACCTCTCTCTTTCACTATTTAGTAGTATGGTAACTTAGTATTTCTTCAACCAATGGAAGCTGGGTATGGGAATGGAAAATAATATTAAGGGAACAGGGATGTTAAGAAAATGACTAAACTGAGCTTTCTTTTTGAGGCTGATTAATCAATTAATCAATTATTTATCAAGTGCCTATTTATGTCAAAGGAACTAAAGGAAGTCCCCAACTGCATGAGGTAAATTCTCTGTGGTTTAAGGGAGGAAAATGACAAGAGTTACATAGAATTAGAGGGCATGGATAGTTACCAATCTGAATCTTTCAGAGAGTACCAACACTGATGAAATTATAGACCCATTAACTCAAAACCTGTGTGCAATATTGTACTAGGCACTGCAAAGGAAACATGGACAATTAAAATACCAGCCTTCATGAAGCTTATGTGACCCTAAGCAGCCTTATCCTAAGACAAGGATTCTTAACATCAAGTCCACAGTTACCCCCAGTGGGAATGTGGATAGCCTTCAGGGGTTCTATGAACTTTGATGGAAAAAAAAAATTACCCTATTTTCATTAAGCTCTGATTGAAACATGGCATTTCCTTCTGTTATGAATATAGGATATATATATATATATATATATATATATATACATATATATGTATATATATGTACATATATATGTATATATTCATATGCATGCATGCGTGCATGTGTGTGAAGACAGAGAGAGAGAGAGAGAGAGAGAGAGAGAGAGAGAGAGAGAGAGAAAGTTTATAGGTTTTTTCAGACTGCCAAAGAGTTCTATGACATACAAAAAAAGTTAAGAACCCCTGACCTAAGCTTATCTAGAATCTTATTAGTGTTACCACAGCCTGTTCTGGACATTTTAGATGGATACTGACAAACTTCAGTGTGTTCTTAGGAAGAAGTGACAGACCAATAAAAGTCCTGGAAACCATATCCTAAGAGGAATAGTTGAAGAAACTGGGGATATTTAGTCTAAAGAGAGAAGGCTAAGGGGTGACAAGATTGCTGTCTTGAAAAATTTGAAGGGTTGTCATGTGGAAGAATTGCTATGCTATGTGCCAGAGGGAAGGACAAGGACCCATGGATGGAAGTTATAGGAAATCAGATTTTTGGCTTGATAGGAGGAATAAATTTCTAACAACTAGAGCTCTCTAACAGTGAAATAGACATTTTGAAGCCATGGCTGCCCTATGTTGGTAGTGGGCATGAAGAAGGTAAATGATAATCATCTGTCGGTCTTATTAGAAGGCAGCTATACATCATTGGGCATGAAGTTTGACTAGATGACCTCAAAGGTCACTTCTAATTCTAAGATTCTATAATCATCCTAATAGAGGCAAATTGGTAAAACAAACAAAAAACACACTTTATCCTTATAGTACTAGTCATAGAATCACAGTATATGTATTGAAATTATATCTCCCTATGGTCCCCTAGACCATTCCAACAGTTAGTATAGTAAGTAGGTATTGAAGTAGTCGGTATAAGGTAGCAATAAATATTTAATTTAATTTAAGATTTTAAAGGAGAACTTAAAAGATACTTGCAAAAACTACTTCTGAAATTAAGCAAGACCACGTCCAGAGTCTATATGCTAAAGACAGCTAGAACCCATTAATCGCCCCTAGGTCTGATGGCTGTGAATAAACTTCAGATGTGTGGTAAAATTAGA
Source organism: Phascolarctos cinereus (assembly GCF_003287225.1). Taxonomy (NCBI): domain Eukaryota; kingdom Metazoa; phylum Chordata; class Mammalia; order Diprotodontia; family Phascolarctidae; genus Phascolarctos; species Phascolarctos cinereus. The sequence goes on from NW_027555625.1 coordinate 377,847,013, forward strand.
GAAATGTTATGTAAATTAAAAAACCCTAAATTGGCACTGATAACTTTGAGATGATACTGATACGTTAATGAGTAAACCCCAAGGTAATACTGACAAGAGTTAGGCTATCCCACCTAAAGAAGAACAGAACACTTAAAGAAGAACAGACATTAAAAAATTCCTAGAGCACTTCTCTACCTGGCAGGGGTCCATCCTTCCTGATATTTTCCATCTCAGACCATAGTTATATAAATGACTCTATGTGCCCTTCTCCCTACCTCTCTCTTTGCCATACCATCTGTGTCCTTCTCCCACTCCATTCCCAATAGTCACTAGGCTGTCTGTCTCTCTACTCTATGTACCTTAATATTAAAGTGTGACTGATGTATTACTATACTTTTCCAGCCAGTGTGAGCTTTCCTAGTGAGTATCCAAAGAACTGGGATTGTTTGCCCTGACCTAATCAGGGACCCTCTTTGTGGCTCTTTTCTTTAAGCATACATCAGGGCACCTCAGATGATACTACTTGTTTGTAGCTACAACCCTCCCAGTCCTAAGGACACTGAGACCCATTGGGATAATCACTCTTTTTTCCTTTTTTTATTTTTAATTTTATTATTTATGCTGTCATTTGTTTTTAGATTTTTGAGTTCCAAATTCTCTCACTCCCTCTTGCGCCTCTCCCATCCACTGAGAAGGCAAGCAATATTTCAATTATATATATGAAATCATGCAAAACATATTTTCATATTAGGCACGTCTCAGAAAAAAAAAAGAAAAGTAAAGAAAATTATGCTTCAATTTCCACTCAGGGTTCATCAATTGTTTCTTTGGAGATGGAAAAAATTTTTCATCATGTGTCCTTTGGAATTGTCTTGGATCATAGTATGCAAAGAAACTAAGTCTTTCACAGTTGGTCATCCTCAAAATATTGCTGTTGCTGTGTACAATGATCTCCTGGTTCTGCTCGCTTCACTTTGTATCAGTTCATATAGGTCTTCCCATGTTTTCTGAAACTATCCTCCTCATCATTTCTTATAGCAGAATACTACTCCATCACAGTCACATGCTATAACTTGTTCAGCCATTCCCCAATTGATGGGCATCCCTTCAAATTCCAATTCTTTGTCACTTTAAAAAGATTTGTTATAAATATTTGTATGCATATACATCTTCTTTCTTTGTCTTTGATCTCTCTGAGGTACTGATCTAGTGGTATTGCTGGATCAAAGGTTATAAACAGTTTTATAGCCTTTTAGGTATAATTCCAAATTTTTCTCTAGAATGGTTGGAGCAATTCACAACTCCAACAACAGTTCATTAGTGTATCTCTTCTCCCTTATCCCTTCCAGCATGTGTCATTTCTGATAGATGTGAGATGGCGTCTCAGAATTGCTTTAATTTTCATTTCTCCAATCGATAATGATTTAGAGCATTTTTTCATGTGACTATAGATAGCTTTGATTTCTTCTTCTGAAAACTGTTCATCTTCTTTAACCATTTATCAGTTGGGGATTGGCTCGTATTTTTATAAATCGGACATTGTTCTCCATATATTTGAGAAAAGAGGCCTTTATCAGAAAGATTTGCTGAAAGTTATTTTAAATTAGTTCACTGCTTATCGTACATTTCATCAAAACATAATGTTCCTTGATTATCTCTTTTAATTAGGTCTAATTTTGCTTTTGCTTTGTCTGAGGTCATGATTACTACCCTTAGACTTTTTTTTAATTTCTTCTGAAGCATAATAGATTCTGCTACATCTCCTTATTTTAACTGTGTGTGTCTTTCTGTTTCAAATTTGTCTCTTATAAGCAACATATTGTTAGATTTTGGTTTCTAATCCATTCTGCTATCTACTTCTTTTTGTATGGGTGAGTTTATGCCATTCACATTCACAGTAATGATTACTAACTGCATATTTCCCTCCAGGGGTGGGGAACCTGTGGCCTCCAGGCCATATGTGGCCCCAAGTCAGGCCCTTGGACTGAGTCCAAATTTCCCTGAACAAATCCCCTTAATTAAAGGATTTGTTCTGTAAAACTTGTGCTCAGTCAAAAGGCCACACGCAAGGATTTAGAAGGCCTCATGTGGCCTTGAGGCCACAGGTCTTCCACCACTGCATCTTATTTTCTTCTGTGTATCCTTCTCCCTCTCTTTTAATCCTTTCCCTCTTCAGCAGTCTCTTTCTATTCTAACCTCTTTCTCCCTTAATCCATTGTCCCTATTATCATCCTCCCATTTTTCTTCCACACCCCCATTTCCCGGTTGAGTTGGATAAATTTCTATACACAACTGAGCGTGTATATGTATTCTTCCTTATTTGAGCCAATTCTGATGAGAGTAAGGTTCAAGCATTGCCGACCATTCCTCTGCTGTGAAAAACCTGTGTGCCTCTTTTATATGAGAAAAACTTTCCCATTCTGCCTTTCACTCCCCACTTGTCCCCATACATTTTTATTTTTCACCACTTCATTTTTTCAGATCATCCCTACATAACCAATACACTTCTCTTTATGTATATTCTTTCTAAATGCCCTAAGAAAAAAAAATTTCTGAGAAGTTGATTGTCATTACCCAATGTAGAATGTAAACAGTTTAACCTTATTAAATCCCTTATGATTTCTCTTTCCTGTTTACTATTTTATGTTTCCCTTGAGTCCTGTGTTTGAAAGTCATTTTTTTTTATTCAGCTCTAGTCTTTTCATCAAGAATCCTGGAAAATCCTTAGTTTCGGTAAATATCCATTTTTCACCTGAAGGATTATACTCAGTTTTGCTGGGTAGGTGATTATTGATTGTAATCCTAACTCTTTTGCCTTCTAGGATATCATATTCCAAGCCTTCCAGTCCTTTAGTGTAGAAGTTGTTAAATGTTGTGCTTTCCTAACTATAGCTCCAAGATAGTTTCTTTCTGGCTGTTTAAAATATTTTCTCCTGGACCTAGTAATTCTGGAATTTGGCTATAATATCCTGAGTGTTATCATTTTGGGATCTTTTTTAGGAGGTTTTTTGGTGGATTCTTTCATTTTGTCTTTTGCCCTCTGCATCTCAGATATTGGAGCAGTTCTACTTGATAATTTCTGGAAATATGATGTCAAGGCTCCTTTTTTATCATGAGATTCAGATAGTTTAATAATTCTTAAATTATCTCTCCTTGACCTATTTTCCTGGTGACTTATTTTTCCAACAAAATATTTCATATTTTTTTCCTATTTTTTCCATTCTTTTGACTTTGTTTTATTGTTTTCTGAAGTCTCATAGAGTCATTATCTTCCACTTGCTTAATACTGATTTTTAGGGAATTATATTCTTCAGTGAACTTTTGTACCTCCTTTTACATTTGGCCAATTCTGCTTTTTAAGGAGTTCTTCTCTCTGGTATATTTTTGCTCCTTTTACTATTAGACTAATTTTGTTTTTTAAGGTGTTATTTTCTTCAGTATTTTTAATGCCTCTTTTACAAAGCTTTTAATTCACTCTTCATAAGTTTCTTCCATCACTCTGGTTTCTTTGCTGAATTTTTCTCTACCACTCTTAACTCTCTCCTTAACTCTTATAAAAATTCTTGCTGGGCTTGGGACCAATTAGCTTTTTTTTTTTTCCTCTGAGGCTTTGGTTGTAACTATTTTTACATTGTTGCCTTTTGAGTTTGTCTTCACTGCCACCATAGTTGCTTTTTATAATCAAGTTCTTTTTTTATTGTTTTCTTAATTTTTTCCAGCCTATTTTTTGACTTTGAAATTAATGTTAAAATTAAGCTGTTCTCACATTGGTGTGGAGAGGCACTCTCTCAAGCTTCGGGATTTTTTGTGCTATTTTCATAGCTAGTTCTAGGGGTCAATCTTCAAGTTTTTCCAAGATGTTGTGATCTAGGGAGAGGTATGGTCACTGCTCTCCTGGTTTGTACTTTGATCTTTACTCAGGAAGGACCTCTGCAAGTGTAAGAGTTAGTGCTCCTCTCCACCTTAGAATTACAACCCAAAACTGCTTATGGGAAATAGAGCTGCTAATCAGCATCAGCTGTACCCAGTGCCAGCAAAGGGTCACCTATAATCTCTTTCTCACCATTTGCCCAACTGCTTTATAATACCTCAGATGAGCTTCTGAGGTTGCTGCTGCTACTATGAGCTGGTGCTGTCTTTGGTGTTCTCTGGGCCAGCCCCTACCCTAGAATCACAAATCTCTCCTGCCAACCCCCTACATTGTCTTAAACTGGGAGAATGTCTCAACCTGGCCTTTTGTTCTTTTGTTCCAAAATTCCATTTCCGGAATTATTTTAAAGTTATTTGGAGGGGAATGTTGAGGGAGTTTGTCCGGCTTGCCGCCTGTAATGCACCATCTTGGCTTCCCCCTACTGACAACCATTCTTTTATGGCACTCACAGTGCTGTGGATCTACGGGAACTAGTAGCAATGGAGTGAACTGTTCAGTCCTGGATCTCAGATTACCCTAATCCCAGGCAACCTCAGTGTAGACCAGGACCCCCCCTAAACCTCGTGCAAAGAAAAGGTGGTGTTACTATCCAAGGCACCATGGATTTCATTGTAAGGGCCACCAGGGTACTCAAGGCCCCAGTAATTATAGTCCCTAAGCGCTGCTTTTCCTTTCTGATAAATGGCATGGACATCTTAAGACATCAACTGTCCACTTGTATCAAACCAAAGGAATTGGCACTGCCCTTGGTAAGACCAAGTGAAGTCCAGTGGTATTTCTCCTACCCATGTAAATTGCCAAAACCCTGCAGTATAAACTTACCAAGGGATGGAAGGACTGCATCATATAAAAGATTTATTTGCTGAAAGTCTAATTAACTCTGTGGTCTCCCCATTTAATTCACCATTCTGATCAGCCTACAAAACAGGCAAGAATGAAGGTAGAAATCTGTTTCCTCAATCAGATCCTCACTTACAACATTATAGAAGTGATGGAGGATGTCCAGTCCTCTGGCTGCTCTTGATTTGTAGTGCTGGATCTGGCTACTATGTTCTAATCTGTGCCCATATCCTTGGATTCCCACCCTATAATTTTACCTCCACCTTTGAGGGGACACAATATACTTTCACTTTATTTGAATTTTCTTGTGATTGCCCACAGGCTGTACCCCCAGGATTTGGATGACCTTTCAGTACTTGAGGGAATCTGCAGATGGCAGTACATGGATGATATCATAGTCAGAGGCACTGCCTCTGACCAAGTCCAAGCCCACCTCACAGCCATAGTCAGAATCTGACCAGTTATAGTAGGTCTCTATATAGAGTGCCTATAAATTCCAAGCCTCCTCACAGTGTATAAAGTTCCTGGGATATATATTGAAGTGGTATGGGGAGCATAAGAGGGAGTAATGACACAATGGAACCCTGAAATGAAAGAGAGAAGGGCAAAGTTTTATAATTTGTACAAAGCAGTAAGCCAACTTCATCACTGTGCCCATTCCATGCAATTTGGGCCATGTAAGTGCCAACTAATTCACATGTTGTTTCAGAGAAAGAGGCAGAGACCATAGCACCAGGACTTGGGGGCAGTGTATAGGTATTTGAGGAAAGGAACAATAACGGGCAACTACTCCTTTCCTCCACAATCAAGAAGTAAAATGGGCCTTGAGGCAATTAGGGTATTGGCATAAGCAAGACTTGAATATCTACTCTACTCCATACCAGTACCTGCTCCCCAGTCATCATACATCTGGATTCATCAGAAGGAAGATGAAGAAAACCTAGAGTCCATTTCCACTTCACAGTAGGAATCATCATACACACCTGTATATATTGTTGTGCTAACTGACTGAGACAATTTAGTTAAGGTAGAATAGGTCTACTGGGTTACAATGTATGCCTTCACATTCCCAAGGTTGAGATGAATAATACAATGGACATTGTTGCAAGGTCTGTATTTATAGCGTTTATGTTCCTGGAAAGAGGGCACTTGGGCCAGCAGCTTTCATGGCCGATCCCTTAGGGGCTGGTAGGACTTGGGCCCTGAGTCTGGCTTCCAGCTGGTTCCTAGACCCTATACCTAGAGGAGATCTCTAGTTGGGATCTCTAGTACTGCTGGGTAAGCCTTCTTAGGGGGCTTCCCATTTGGCTTCCTGTTGAGCCTTATGCTTCTAGCTGCTATACCTCTAACTGCTGCACCTATGGCTCTTATAATGATGCCTCTGACTCCCAGAAGTTCCTCAAAGATGCTGGTGACCAGGTCGATCACATCTAAGGACCCCCACCAGCAGGTAGTGTCAGTGGTGCCACTGCATAAGGTGTGGTGGTGGCAGTACAGCAGGGACATACCAGGCTCAAGATGGGGTACAACCCTGGGTGCCTCTCCAGTCTGTGCTGAGGGCAACAAAGCTATTGAAGGGATAATTAGTTGATGGTCAATATCTGGGGGCTCAGTAGAGGAATGTGATGCAGATGCTATGAGGGTCCATGGAGACTGTGGAGTGTACAAATGGGGTTGAACTGGTCAATGGCTTGGTGGGTACATCACCATGAGTCATTGACCCTTTGGGGGTGAGTCCATTGGCTTTAAGATCCAAGATGGTGTTGGGAAAATAGTCCTGGACTGCAGGTGAGGCAATCAGTGCCATGACCAGAACTGTGGGTCTATAAGTACCACTGTTGAAATAGTTTCTGAAGCACTCCCCATGGTGCTTATTACCTGTTCTAGGTTGGGGTACAGGTTTAAATCTCCCTGCCTTATGTGGGCTTGCTGTCTTTGGTTGGAATTGGATCTATAACCTTGGTGTAGTTGGGCAAGGGTCTTTCCTAGTCAGATGGTTCACTCACTCTTCCATGTGATTTGATGGGCTCATGGGAGATGATAATGCCATTGCTGCCCAGCATTGTCTTTATAGTCTCTTTTGAGATCTAGTGAATTTGGCGGCCCATGCTAGTCTGGTCATTGTTACTGTGGGGGCCAACTTTTCCATTGACTGAAGTGTGTACCTATTACAAGTACAGTTGAAGTTTGATCACATTTTCCTTCCATTTTTCAACCCTTTGGGTCCAATGATTTGGCATAGCAAATACTATTATTAGGCAGCTAGGTGATGCATAGGGCAGTTACGTGGTGCACTAGATAGAGTACCAGGTCTGGATTCAGGAAGACTCATCTTCCTAAGTTCAAATCTGGCCTCAGACACTAACTATGTGACCCTGGGCAAGTCACTCAGTCCTGTTTGCTTCAGTTTCCTCATCTGTCAAGTGAACTGGAAAAGGAAATGGAAAACCACTTCAGCATCTTTGCTAAGAAAAGCCCAAATGAGGTCATGAAGAGTTGGACATGATTGAAAAATGACAACAACAAATTGGTGGTGCAATATGAGACGTTTGTGGGGATCGTGTCTATCCATCCCTATCAAATCTTGCATTCTACTCTTGTGTATTGTATGCAAGTAGTTGACAGCTTACAATTGGGGGTACCAATACATGAAAGTGCTTCCACTGCTATTACCTATAACAGAAGGGCCATCAAACACAGTTTCATTAATATTCAGGGCTAACATTGCCACTTTGCAGAACTGGCAGTGGAGTAACTAGAAAGTGGTTGACTTATTTTTCTGTGCATGGATGCAGTAAGAAGCAAGCCATGAAAGCCTCCCATAAGTCACTGTATCAGCACAAAACCTCATCTAGTGTTGGACAAGCTACCACCAGATTTTAGAGGAAGGTGCTTCCTGGAATTGGTGATATTTTCTTACATTATTGCTATTCTTTGTATTCTTAGCCTGACTATAGTCATATTGCTAATTGTATGTTGCTGTAAATCTGCCTTTTCTACACCTATGTTATAATCTTAATTAAAGCTAGCTTCACTTCTCTCTCTAGGAGTGTATCTTATTGTAGGAGCGAATCTGAACCACATTTTTCTTCCTTATCACACACACGCACTGGGAGAAAGCAAGGATGGACAAAGGAACCCTACGCAACCCCTTTCTTCCCCACCCCCCATGACCTTCCCTTATGGTTGGGACACAATAGAACAGAATACAAAAGCTACCTATCCCATCCTATACCTGAACAAGAATCCCCTAGACATACTTGACAAGTGGTCATTCATTCTTTACTTGAAGACCTGCACTGAGAAGGAATCCACCATTAAGTAGCCCATTCCATTTTGGGTTTAATGTTAATTATTAGGTAGTTTTTTTTCCTTATATTAAGCCCAGATATTTATTTCTATGACTCCCACCTACTACTACTAGCACTCACTCTGAGCCCCAAGCAGATCAAGCCAATGGGATAGCCTTTTCTACAGGACAGCCCTTCAAGTACTTCAAAATGGCTATTGTGGCTGGAAATGGAGATACCCATGCCTGTGATCCCTGATGTTTGGGGAGGTGGAAGCTGGTGGATTCCTGGAGCTCAGGAGTTCTGAGCTGTAGTAATTCTGAAATCAATCCACACTAAGTCTGTGCCAATGTTGTGAGCTCCTGGGGAGCAGAAGGCCATCAGGTTGCCTAAGGAGAGGAGAAATTTTCTGTACCAGATTCTGTGATGGTAAATATTGGAATCAAACCTGTGAGTGACAGCCTGAGCCACATAAGGAGACCTAGTCAGTAATCACCACCACCACCCAAACAAACAAAGCAAAAAAACAAACAAACCACAACTTTTGTGCCCTCCCTAAATTTCTCCTTCCTCAGATTAAACATCACCAATTCTTCTAAATGACATTCATGTAACATTATCTTGGGGTGATACTGCAGAGTTTGTCCACATCCTTAATTTTGATACCTAGAGGTCAACACTATACTCTGACCAGGACAAAATTCCTTTGTGCTGGACACTACTCCAAAGGTAATCTAAAATCTCAGTGGTTTTTATTCCTGACACTTTTTGCTACTGACATATTGAGATTCCTCATAATTAGAAATAATGGATTTTTTTTTGCAAATTTCTATCTAGCTATTGCACCCCATCATGTATTTGTAAAGTTGATTTTTAATACCACAAGTGTGTAATTTTTGTTAATCTCTGTTAAATTTTATATTACTAGATTTAGATCAATTTTCTAAGCTATCACAGAAACTTTTGGATCTCTAGTTTTCCATCCAATCCAACTTAGTGTTAGTTGAAAATCTGGCAAGCTTCTCCCTTGCACTTCCATCCAGATCACTAGTAATTCATATTTTCTTTTAAAAACACAAAGTCATGGTTAGATCCATGTAAATATTCCACTAGAAAACTTCCTACAAGTTGAAAATCAGAGAATATTGGAGACAGAAGGAACCTTAGAAATCACCTCATCTAACTCTTCCTTGAAGCACAGTTATTTTACCTAATGACTTTTGGGCCTATGTTTCTTCTTGTTACTTAGAACAGAAGTGTCAAATACATGGGCCATGGACCTCCTACAGCTCACAACACTCCTAAGTGTGGCCAAAACCAGATTAAAATGTAGTTCCCATCTGACTTTAATGTGTTGATGTATTAATAACAGAAGAAATATATAAACACGTGTGGTTTTCTAAGTCAATATGTGGCCTGCAGGGATCCTTATGTATGGTTTAGTGGACCCTATTTCAATTTGAATTTGACACCACTGACTTACAGTATTTGACAAATGGTAGTTTTTTTTTTAATTGAAAAAGTTTCTTGGTGAGTAAAACCATTAAAACCACAAATAAACAGTGACTACATGAAACCAGTTTTGAAAATGAAATGAGAACAAAACTAAGCTACGAGTCATTTTGAAATGTCCTCCTTGGTCAGTCCTAATAGAGAGCTCAGGGTCTCCAAGTAGACCTAAGAGAAAAGGATATGGTTTTTTTTTTTGGCTCTTTCTGCAGTGAAATAGGGTTAAGTAGTCCCATGTAATTAATTTGAAATTACAATATCAAACTGTGAGGGAGATAAGAGGAAGAAGTAGGACACTGACGAAGAGGCTCATGGGAAGAATTCTGTGTGTGGCATTTTATACCACTAGATCAAATGCTGTTTTAGGAAGGAATGATAAATATTAATATAGCACCTGCTTCAATTATTTGCAACTAGCAGAAGCTGACAGAACACAGGGTTCACAGCAAGATCATGAGAAAGCAGCTCCTGACAGACTTGCATGTTTACTTCCACAATCTTCACTGAGTCACTTCCTTAATTGGTTCTCTGAGGTGGTCACAGGACAAGTGAGGTTGTCCCTTTGAAACAGGGTCAGGTCTTCCACATTTTTCTCTCTCCCTGATGCTACCCACAATAGTGACTAATTTGCTGAAAGAGTGCAGAATACCCAGATTTTCCTTTTAGTTTACTGAAAAGTTGCTAGTGAAAGTTGAGCATTTTGATGTGGAAGGTTTCATTTCTATTTATCATTTTCCCTGAGGTGAGAATTTAGCTCCATTTGGCTCCAGTTTCAATAAGTATAATCACCAACCCTCAGTAAGTGACCAAGAAATCACTGAGTAGATAGTATTTCAGCACATCTCCAAGTTAGTTTGAGAGGCACAATGCCTGAAAACTTTCAATAGAATAGTCATAATTGAGACAGACTCTATTATATGTATATGACTCTGCCTATGAAGGCCTCTAGCCTTCTGAATTATTAAATAACTGGTCAGTGTAACTAGCTCTCTATTGGAAGCTTCAGCTAGATAGGGGAGAAGAAATTGCTCCCTTAGATGGATAAGTACCCAAATCTACTCCCTCGACAATTAAGTATCAGATATATATACTTCAGAATATTTTTTCCCTCAATTCCATGGTCACAACATGATTCATGGCCCACAAAACAAATGTGGTATGGTGGAAACTCATAGTAGTCCCTTATAGCCTGTCTACACTATTTGATTACCTATATCAAATCTATTTAAATTTTATGGTTATTAGATTGTGTAGGCCAATGATTTAAAAGTACACAGTTAATGCTGAGGCTAGGCCAAGAATTCCATTGTACCCATATTATTTCACATGGTTCACTCCACAGATCGAATTATCTGGCAACTGACAAATCTTTTTTTACATAATGTGTTTCAGGAAATGGAGTACTTTATAATCATTTAGCCCTCTGTACTTTTCTTATGGAGAAGGAAATGGCAAACTGCTCCAGGATCTTTGCCAAAAAAGAAAACCCAAATGGGGTCACGAATAATTGGACATGACTGAATTGACAGAACCACAACAAATATTTCTTATGTGCCTGTCTTGTGTTCTGATACAATATTTTTGGTTTTGTCATATCTCTCTTAGACCTGAAGTCAGGAATGCTGTGTCCTTTGTGACATATGAATCAATGAAAACAACAACAACAACAAAAACCTTTATTAAACACTTGCTAAGTGTAAAGCACCCTGTTAAGAGCTGGGAATGCAAACAGAAAAGCAAAGACAGTCCCTGCTTTCAAGGAGCTCACATTCTAACGGGGGAGACAATATTCATAAGTAGTATCAGGAACAAGTCAGATAGAAAGCCTCATGGACCTTAGAGCACAGGACAAAGCAAATAGTAATGCATCTTCTTTAATATCATTTCCACGGATAAAACTGTATTTCTGACAGCATTAAGGAATTTAGTGGCAAGAGCCTTCCTTTCTGAGCTTGCTGTAAATATGTCTGGTGAGGAAGGTAGGGGTGTGGTACCTTCAGAGGCAGTTGACAGGTTGCATTTCCATAAAGATTGTCATCTTCCATGATGGTGGTAAAGGCTGGGCTGGAAGCAAGACATACATAGCCTGAGGGCCTGGAGAAGAGGGAGCAGACATTTCCTAGGCCTTTGATCTCTAGATTCTCACTTTGTTTTCCATCATGGTCTGAGATCATGGCAGTGGTGTGACTTGCCTGACATGTGCTGTTTCTTGTCTCTGCCGCAGGATGCTTTGCTGCTTCTGCTAGTGAACTGAGCATTTAATTTGGAGTGAGGAAGAAATATGCTTAAATTCCACTTCATATGCTTTTTTTGTAAAAATAAAGTTTTATTAATATCTTCTGTTCTTACATTGCCAAAAATTTCCTTTGCATCCTTCCTCCCTTCTCCCACAAAGCCATCCCATGTAACAAAGGAATTTTTTAAAAAGAAAAATATAAAGAAAATGAAAAATAAAACCAGCAAAACTGACCAATACATCCCCTAGTATCTGAAAAGATATAATGCATTCCACATTTGTGGATTTCCCACCACTGGCAAAAGGAGTGGTAGTGGTGGTAGTAGAGTGCACGTGTGTGTGTGTGTGTGTGCGTGCATTCTCATATTTCTTCTTCAGGACCATGTTTGCTCTTTGTCACTTTACAACGTTCATTTTTGATTATTTTATGGTCGTTGTTCTTTCCATTTGTAATGTTGTAGTTCTTGTTTGGGTTGTTTTCCTGACTGCTTCCTATACATTGTGTCATTTCACATAAGCCTTACTGTGTTTCTCTGTATTTGTCATATGCATAACTTTTTATATTTCATTACATTCATGAACCACAATTTGTATGCTGATTTTCCCAGTAGGAAGATAGTCCTTAGTTTCCAGTTCTTTCCTCCTCCTCCTCCTCTTATTCCTCCTCCTCCTGCTACCACCACCACCACCACCATCACACACACACACACACACACACACACACATACATATACACACATCCCCTTCCTTAAATATTTTAGTATATATTTACCAGTGACTTCCTGCTAGAAGTAGAATTTCTGGGCCAAAGTGTACAGATATTTAAGCCATTTTGTTTTCCTAATTCCAAATTGCCTTTCAAAATAGTTGCACTGATTTACAGTTCCACCAACAATGCATTAGTGTGACTATTTTCCCACAACCCCTCCCACTTTTGTCATCTTTGCCAATTTTCTGGCTGTGACATGAAGCTACAAAGTTGCTTTGATTCATGTTCCTCTTATTATTACTAACTTGAAGCATTTTTTCTTATGATTGCCAATAGTTTGTAATTTTTCTATCAACTATGTGTTTATATCCTTTGACCTCTTAGCTATTGGGAAATGGCTTTTGGTCTTCTCTATCTCTGTTAGTTGCCTACATATCTTTTGTTCCAAACCCTTTTGAGAAAAATATGATATGAAGATTATTTGCCCCATTCAACCATTTCCCTTCTTATTTTATATGCATACAGGAACTTGAAAATCTTCATATACTTGCTAGGTCACTTGTGCTCTCTCAAGTTCAAATTTCTCTTCTATAAAATAGAGATAATAATACCACCTTTTCTCATAGGATTGTTGCAAAAATGATTTTAAGATCATTCACTATCCTACTAATGCACTTTTACATTTAATATTCAAAAATATTATAAAGATTATGTAAAGTAATTTATTCTTTTTTGCAAGTGGATGAAAGTATTGGGATTTAAATTCATCCATTGGCTCATGAAAAAATTTAGGAATAATTACAATAGTACACAGTATGATAGGGATGAAATATACTTTTCATTCCCATACAGTTTTAATTTTATTTTGTTTGTTTTCTGCTAGGTCAGTCATTTCTTTTGAGAGGATTTGGTTATAAATAATTTGGCAGTTATGAATGTTTGATATGATTACATCTATTAAAATATTTTTTAAAAAGTTTTTTGGAGTCAAGGTTATGTCTGAATGATTGTGGGCAATAGTTTTGTCTATAATAATGTTCTAATTCCTGTACAGTTGAATAAAAGAATTCTCAATGACATTTGGAGATTTGCATTTGTCATATGGAGAACTGTCATCTGTTATTTGAAAAAGGAAAGAGTTTCTAGCATATAATTCTAGTGATTGATTATGGCTTCTTAAGGATTTATATGATTCTAAATTACTAGAACTTGGAATGTATTGTCGGTCTTTTCTGGGTTCATGCAGGTTTGATGGTTATTAATTAATTTCATACTTTTATTATTATTATTATTTGTATATATTTGTATGTGCAGAGTGCCATATATAGTAAAAACCTAACAAATGTTCATTTTAAGAGTAACAGATGAGTGACAAAGTTGCTTTGAACTTGAAATAAAAATCTAGTTAGCCTCAGTCCTGTTTCAGTCCCTATGATTCAGCTCCTCTGTCCAATCACTTTTAGAATAAATGCCCAGTCAGTTTAAAAAAACAAAATTTAAAAACTATTCCTCTGATGATTTGATAGCCACAGCCTTGCATAACCCTAAGAAAGACTGGTAAGACCAAAAATGAGGTGAACTGTATCCATGTTTCTGTCCCAGAAAGTTCAAGTTGTGTATATCTATCTCCTTTAGTTATGATGTCATGAACTTGAGGCTTACTCTCAGAATAATATGGACCAAGGGATGACAAATGTGGTACACATAGTCTCCTGCCCCTAGTCACAGGGATAGATGAGGATTGTCTCACATAACTATGGGGACCCATCCTTCTGAATTATAAAGAAGGACACATTGGCAAGTTTTGCTGTACTATGTTCTTTGCCATGCCCAGCTCACCCACAGTCAATACTTTGAACAAAACTTAATGCTACCATTGGGAAAAAGACTTGCTCAATTTTTTCCCTCACCTTGTTCCATGGGGTAGAAATGGTTGTAGAGGGAACTTACTCAGGACACAGTAGCAAAGCCCCAAGGAATGAAAGAAGATTCTAAGTTTTTACAATCTGTATTAGAAAAGTCCACATTTTTTTTTTTTGCCATTTAACTAAGCTGTATTTACCTTAAAATCAAGTCTTGTGGAAATTGGACAATTGCTGAACATGTTACAGTAAATAGGAATCAAGTTACCCAACTGAAGTGTGTTCCAGGTGGCCTTTTGTGCCTTATGTGATTGTTGTCACCCCTTTAATTTCGAACAAAGTGATACTTCCTCTGGAAACTTCTCCATAATACTTGTGGTCTTTACCACCTACTTGGGTGCTTAATTATATATTGCCTTATTTCATTATTTGGCCAATTTGTGTGTGCATATTTTTACTGTTCTAAATAAAATCAAAACCTATATTCTTTGAAAATCTATGTGTAAGAGCCTTTGCTATCCACTGTAGAGGTTACCAGAAAGTGTAAGTCATGGTACCTGGCCTCAAAGAAATAAAATCGCAATGTCCAAAAGGACAAGGACTGTTTTACATGCATGACCATTTCCCCCAGTCCTGAGGGGATTAATAATACTTGAGTCAAAGTGAAGAATAAGAAAGCATACATCCTCACACTATAAGGCAAGCACACTAATGAGTGTTCTGCTAAGAGAGCCCTGTGATCAAAAAGGAGATTAGTCTTAGGCCATATGGTCGCATGGGGATGGTGGTCAGGGAATTACCATGGAGGATCTGTACATGGTAGAGTACTGGACAATTCTTTTCCATCTGTCCACATATAGAGAGAAGTTGGCTGTTTGCCTGTGTCATAAATCACACTGATCAGAATGGAAGTACAGGAATTAAGATGCGTGCAGATAATACCTCCTGTGGTTATTAAAAGATTAGAATCTCCTCAGAGATTTTGGTTTGTGGCAGATGGACCTCCACCTAAAAGCACTGAAGACATTAGAAAAGAAATTTGAGAAACTCACCTTAAGAAGCATAATCTGTTTTTTTTTTATTTGTTTGTTTGTTTGTTTGGGTTTTTTTCTATAGAGATGTCTGAAAGCTGACCAGTTAATAGAGAGGGAATGGGAAAATTCTGGGGAGAGAAGGCCTGACTTGGACAATCAGCTGTGTTATATTGGAAAGAGCCCTGCACTGAAAAGGATTCAGAAGACTTATTGATTCCACTATTTACTGGATGTGCGACCCTGTGAACATCACTTCCCTTTATTTAGGTCTTAGTTTTTTCATCTGAAAAAGAGTTCTTGGAGTACATAGCCTTCAAGATACCTTCTAACTATGATTCTATGTAAACACACTGTGGCCTTTCTTTTGACATTTGATCAAGACTTCTCTCTTTTTATTTGTAGAATTACAAACGACACATAGGAATCTAAAGAGGGTCTACTGGAAACTTCAGCACAAGGGGGTGGGTGGGGAGTGGGTCTGTCGTTTCTTTGACTATAAAATAAGGGGTTGGATTGGGCGGCTTGAGATCCCTTAAACTTTAGATCTAGGAGCTTAAGATCTACACAGAATTATTTTGTTATGCCATCAACTTGCTCACTAATGTCAAAGTAGTCCTTAAATTGGTTTGAAGGCCCCTTGCTCAATAAGGTTCATGAAAGTATATCCAGCTTCACTGAACTTGACACCAGAATGCAGACATGTTTTCCAGGATTTCAGCATTAACAAATTTGGACCAAGATAAAATGTCACCCCTTCTACCAAGGAGAGACTTTCACACAAAAGAAATGACAACTTTCCAATCTGGAACAAATCGTGAATTTTCACAAGTTTTCACCAAGTTCAAAGACATGCCAACTTTCCTTAAAAAATCTTGTTTTTCCCTTTCTTCTTTCCTTCCTTCCTTCTTTCTTACCTTCCTTCCTTCCTTCCTCCCTCTGTCCTTCCTCCCTCCCTTCCTTCCTCCCTCCCTTCCTTCCTCCCTCCCTTCCTTCCTCCCTTCCTTCCTTCCTTCCTTCTTCCTTCCTTCCTTCCTTCCTTCCTTCCTTCCTTCCTTCCTTCTTCCTTCCTTTTTTCCTTCCTTCCTCTTTTTTTCTTTGATTTTGATTTCAGAGCAAGGAGACTCAAAAGGTGCTGAGGTGAAATTGCAAAATGTTCCAAGTTTCAACAAACATGGTTCCTAAACCAGAACTGAATAAAAGTATGTTAAATAAGTTTTTTCCTTTTTTTTAAATGCTCAAAGGTTTCTGGGAAACAAGGTTCCTGCAATCTACATCCTATTCAAAATGTGAGCTCTTTAAAAGCAAAATCTGTGCCTAGGGATGTGACAATCAGCAGCCAGCTGCTAAGATGCTGTGAGTAACTAATAAATATTAAATAAAGACCTACTTCTAATTCAGGACAACTTTGCTCAGCCCCCAAACATACTTCTTCTTGGGGAGTAGCTTACAGACTCTGAATGTTCCCTTCATTTCAGTCATAAAGATAAAGCTTCCTCTGTGCTTAGAACATTGCTACTAGCTATAGCCCTACACAAGAAGGTCTCCAGGAAATAATAATTTATTTGGCTAAGATTTATGTCCCTCAGATGAGCCAAGGATTTAGAGTCAGAGGCCTCAGTTCAAATCTCAGGTCTGTAACTTATGAGGTATACTCCATTGGTCAATTTACTTGACTTCAGTTGGTGGATCTCAGTGTCCTCATCTGTAAAAAGTGAGAGAGTTGGATTACATCGAAGTGTGAAGAACCTCCCTAGCTTTAAATCTATGAAAGTATCAGCAAACAACACAATGGCATTAGAGGCTGGTCTTTCTTCTGATGTCTCTCACCTGGCTGTCCTACCTTGGGATTTCTATGACTTTTCTCTTATGCCCCAAGAAGTTCATTATTGGGGTAATCTCATCATCCTGGAAGATCTCATCAGCCTTGGTACTCCACCTCATCACCACCTTCTGCTTTTCTGATTGGAGGGTGGGACCATGAATTCCAAACTTCCATATAAAGAGAGAAGAGATCTCAGCTAAGAAGTCTTATTTCTCACCTGGCTGGACTACTTTGAGGCTTCTCTGACTAAGACTTCTCATGCCTGAGTTTAGGTATCTTCCAGGTCCCTCCCCTACCCTTTTCCACTTTTTGTTTTGTCTTTCTTCATTCTATTGTAAGTTCCTGAAGGGTAGAGACTGTCTTTTTTCCTCATTTTTACCCCATACACTTCAATACTTTGCACAGTACCTTGACACATAGTTGGAACTTAATGAATGTTTATTGATGGTTGACTAACAAACCAACCCAGCTTATGCAAAATCCAAAATGTAGTCATAGGTAGCAACTCTAAGATCTCTAAGGGAAAAAGAAAGGAAATAAGTAATGAAAAGTGAAAAAGGTGTAGGTGAGTTGACATCATAGGTGCAGAATCATAGGCAGAAACGGTCTTCCCTATATTCACATTTGGTACAATGGAAGGAGTAGTGGCTCCCATGTTAGAGAACCTTGGTCTAAATCCCATTTCTGGTATGGTATTTTTGTGATTTGGAAAAATCATTTTACTATCTTGGGCAACAGTTCCCTTCTCTGTAAAATAAAGGGTTGGACTATATGACTTCCAAGGTCCCTTCAACTCTGAATCTATGAACTTATGATATTCCCTGAAATCACCTGAAAATTTTAACTTCATTTTGTTATTTTGCCTATAATTCCATGATTGGAGAGTCCCTTGGATTAACAAGCATTCTCTTTTAAGAATACAAATACTTCCAGAAGCGTTGAAGAAATGTCAGCCTTCTATGTATGAGCATGAATTAGTTCAATAAGGTTTTTCTCCTAAAATCCGCCGAGATTTGCTCCAAATAATGGGGCTCTGGATAGGACTGACTGGCTGAAGGAAATCCTCATCAATACTTCATAGAATTCCTAGCTTCCTACAAAACTTAATTCATTGCAATCTTCTACATGAAGCTTGCCCTTGTCTTTCCCTTCAATGACTTTTTTTTACACTATTTTGTAGTGTATGCTATATCCCTTCAGCTGAATTGAAACTCTTTGAGGACAAGGACTGTTCATGCTAGGAACAGCTAGGTGGCACGGTGGAGAAACCTGTGGATCTAGAGTCAGAAAGACCTGAGTTCAAATTCAGCTTCAGAAATTTACTAGCTATGTGACCCTGGGCAAGTCAATTAACCTATGTGTCTGCCTCAGTTTCCTCAACTGGAAGAAGATAATAATAGTACCTACCTCCCTGAGTTGTTGTGAGGATAAAATGAAATAACATTTACAAAGTACTTAGCACAGTACTAGTCACATTGTAAGTACTTAATAAATAAATGATTATTTCTTTCTGCTTTGTCTTTTTAACCCCAAACCTTAGGATAATGCCTTGCACACGGTATATATTTAATAAATATTTGTTGATTTAAACAAAATGGAGAAATTTAGAAAGCAGGACCAGCATGAGGGGAGTACCACAATAAATCTTAAGACAAGACATAAATGGGCAAAAAGGCTTTGGAAGGTGGGAGAGTTAGGAACGGATGCTGGGTGATAATTTTCACCTGTTTCAAAGTTCTCTGAGGAACTAGCATTATGTCCAGGAAAAAGAGAGGAAATTTTCTTCCTCCTCAGTACTGTGCCATGTGGTGCCCTTGCTCAAGGACTCAGAGGTCAAGTTCTTACTTCAGGATCATAGTTCAGCTGGATTATAAGTTAAATTCTATTACTTTCCCTGGGAAACTAATCACCATGTAATAAAAGTAGCTTATATTTCTATAGCACCTCAAGGTCTACTCAGTGCCTTTCACATCAACTCAGCGAAGTTAGCACCATACATATTATTATCCTCATCTTATGGAGTAGAACCCTAAGGCCCAAAAGTGTCATATAGAAATAACTTGTCCGAGCTAGGGTTTGAACCTGGGTCTCCCTTGAGAGACTCCAGCACTATTTTCATAGAACCCTGGTGCTTCTCTCACCTGTAGTTTTGTTTTTGTGGGGAAAATACGTTCTGAGCTGTAAGTATCTGTCTTAAAAGTTTACTTCTGTAATACTTCACATTTATGTGTTGGGGCTGCCTATAAAGTACCAAAGATAATACATCCAAGGGCTGAAATATATGGCACAAGTGATATGGGTCATTGGCAGCATAGGATGATTTCCTCCAAGGAACTTCTCTTGATCCTGTAGTTTAGTATTGTCCAAATATCAGCAGAGAGCAGAAAATCAACTTAACTCAGTGGTTGAAATACCAACATTATTATTAACAGATAAGATAAAAACAGATTTAAGTTGGAAGAATGGATAGCTAGGCATTTTCCATGGGTACATCCCTGCCTATGATTCTGTGGCCCATTCTTTTTTTTTTTATTTAATATTTTATTTTTTCCAAATTATATGTAAAAACAGTTGTGGCCAAACTCTTAATGACTAACTACTTTATTAACTAATACATTGAGAACCAGAAAATGTCCTAAAATTGCTTTCATTTTGACCTATAGATTATGTAGCTTCTCTTATACTAAAAGCTCCCTTCAAGAAGTCCTACAGGCTGTGTTGTACTCACCTTATTAATTTCTGAAGTTAAACTTGGATTTTTTTTTTGTGGAAAAAAAAAAGTCCTTGCACTTATACATATGTCCAGTCCTTGGACTAGGAAAGCAATGCAGCGTAGTAGAAAACATGCTGAGTATAACATCAAGAAGACTTGGATTCAAATCCTATTTCTTCTATTTATTTGCTAAATGACCATGAACAATACAATAAATGTTTGAACCTCACTTTCCTCATCTGTAAAATGAGAATGCCTCTGGTTGAAATAGGAAAACATATATAAAATGTTTTGTAAGCCATAAAGCACTAAATAAATATGAGCTCTTATTAATAGTCTAATTGAAATGACTGATGAGGGGACAACTGCAGTCTAATACAGCATTTGAGCCAGGATTCAGGAAATCTAGATTTGCATTCCAGCTCTCACCCTATCTGTGTGAATCAGTGAAATCCTTGGAGCCACAGTTTCCTCATCAATATTGTGATAGGGACTAAACTGTGATTTCATTGGAATAGAAAATTTCTAAGCAAGACATCTCCCCTTCTCTCGCAAGCCTGGGCTTTCTTTTCAATTTATTGTCACGGAGAGTTGCCTAGATATTAAGTTGTTCATAGAGGGCCACACCTTCAGTGGACGGACTTCAACATAGATCTTCATGCTTTCAAGGACAGCTCCATCCCCAAACCCCAAGCTGTCTCTCCTTTCCTCATCAGTAAGGTGGAAGTAATAATGCTTGTGCTACTGAGTGGAAAGTGTTTTGGAAATCTTAAAAATGCTAGGAAAAATATAAACAATTAATGGTAACAAACTGGAAGAAAAATAGGGAATGAGTTAATGGGTTTAGCTATGTAGGCAGGGAATAAAAAATTCAAGTTTTAAAACATTAGGACCACTATCCTATGGGAAAATCATTTGATTCACTTTCATTTTAAATGTCTATGCCACCCAGCACTTTGAGAAGTGGCACAGACTGTTGCCAGACCAAAGTCACAACAATAGGACTGAAACTCTAGAGAGGTTGGGCAACACTGTCCCATGAGGTTATCTCTTCCTGAGTTAAAAGGAAGGATGTCTTCTATTATATGGATGTTTGGCCTCACAGGGAGATGCAGTGTGCTAAAATAGAGATAGGTCTGTATGCCAAAGAGATTTTTTTTAAAAAAAGGAAAAGGACCTATATGTACAAACATATTTATAGCAGTTCTTTTTGTGGTGTCAAAGAACTGAAGAAGGAGCTAAACAAGCTGTGGTATATAATTGTAATGGAATATTATTGTGCTATGTGAAAGGAAAGGCAGGATGCTTTTCAGAAAAGCCTGGAAAGACTTACATAAACTGATGTAAAGTGAAGTGAGAAAAACCTGGAGAACTGTGTACACAGTGACAGCAATAGTGTACCATGGTCAACTGTGAATGATTTATTCACAACAATACAAAGATCTAAGACAATTTTAAAGAACTTATGATAAAAAATGCTATCCACTTCCTGAGAAAGAACTGATGGACTCTGAGTACAGATTGAAGCATGCTATTTTGTACTTTATTTTTTCGATGTTCTTTTTCTTTCTTTTTTTTTGTCTGTGTTTTCTTTCACAACATGACTAATATTGAAATATGCTTTGCATGACTACACATATATAACCTGTATCAGATTGCTTGCCTTCTCAATGAGGGAGGGAGGGAAGGAGAAAGAATTTGGAACTCAAAATTTAAAAAAAAAAGATAAAAGTTCTTTTTACATGTAATTGAAAACAAAACAAAATAAAAAAAATAAAAAAGGACAGAAGCTAAAAAAGAAAAGAAAAGAAAAGAAATGCATTGAGAGCTAGTACCAATGTCAAAAACACCTGGGTTTAATTCCAGCCTTTGACGCATACTAGCTTTGTCACCCTGGGCAGTTCAGTTCAGTGTTCGGTTATTTTTCAGTCATGTCTTACCCTATTTGTGGTTTTCTTGGCAAAGATAAGCATCTCTAGCTCATTTTACAAATGAAGAAACTGAGACAAACAGGGTTAAGTGACTTGCCCAGGGTTATATAGCTCTGTGGTTTACAAGCCACAATAACCTTGGCCAAGGCATGCAAACTCTCTGAGCCTCGCTAGCTCTATCTACTTACCCTACATAGATCCCTTGCGAGGATCAGCGAAATGATATGTGTGGAGCACTTGGAGCCTGAAAGTATAGTACGTCAAAAAGAATTTGAGCCATTAAAGTCATAACTGAGATAAGTGAATGAAGGAAGAAGAGACCCCCTAAACAGTAAACATTCTTGAAAATGGCTGGAAATGAGCACTGCTTGATAACAGGAAAACATCTTCAGATAACAGATGGGAGTTCAGTTTCCTGGGACATTCTTATCGTTGTATGTAAAACATGGGAGGGTGCATGGCAGACAGTCACACTCCATTCCACTGGGAAAAGACTGAATTAGCTATTCCACTCAAACTAACTTCCAGTTCTATTAATCTCAATATCATATACTCCATCCCAGCTTCTTTTCAACTCCCCAAGCTATGGATAGTTTATGATAGAAACAGGTTACAAACAAAAATAACCCTGGTGCATCATGCAGGTGGGGAGGGGATACATTTCAAAGGGAGGTTGAGAGCAGTGGCTGCAATTAATTAACACAGATCCAGATTTCTTTGTTAATACTTTTGTTTGGCATACACATACTCAGGAGTCTTGACAACGGGTGCATTTTAGAAATCAAAAGCTAAATAGAAGTTAGAAGCTGTGCCTACATGAGGCAAACAGATCCATACAGACAGTTCTTTAGCCAAATCCAGCCCTTCCACATTCCATTCTGGCTCTCTATATATCCTGTAATGACAGAAGTGAGAAAGTAGCTCACATATGCATAGTGCTTTAAGGTTTATGCTGCTCTCTGTGTATAATAGGCCTAGGTAAGCCAACTCTTATTAATGAAGCACTCCTTAGAAAACATTTAATAATATTGGTTAACATTCTTATAGTTTACAAAGCTTGCAAAGCACTGTACAATGGGTTATTTCATCTGTAAAAAAATGATCTGGGTGTTTTAGTTTATTCTAAGCTCAGTATAGGTCAACAACAGGATATAACAATATGGGATATTTTACCTCCCCCCATAAAAAAAAATTAGTATGAGCTTATGCATTATTGAGAGAGTGCCCAGGATGAGAAGGTAAGAGTCTTACTACAGACAGATCTAGTCAAGGCCATCTCAAGGAATGTGTCCAGTTCTGAGAATAACCTCTTAGAAAGGACATAAATAAGCAGACCATTCAAATGAAAAGGATAAAGATACAAAGGACTTGAAAATATGTAGATGACAACATGCTTAAGGAATTGAGATGTTTAAAACTGGGAAGAGACAACTCAGTGAGGACATAGTAGGTATCTGCAAGTATATGATGTGTAGCCATACTGAAGAAAAAAAATATTGTTCATTTTGGCAAAAGTAAAAACTTGGGCCAGTGGAGGGTAGGAATTGGGAACATGGAGTAGAAGATTTTGACTTCATGTAAAATTTTAAAAAATCTACCCAAAAAACATCTGAAAGTTGCCTCAGAAGTGATTGGATAATACTTCACTAGAGTCTTTGGGTGCTCAATGAATGTTGTAAAGGGCTTTCCTGTGCAGATGCAGGTTGGACTACATTGCCTTTGAGGTATCTTCCAAATCTGACTTGCTATAATTCTGTGATCTGCAAGACACCATAATAGACTTGATCTCAAAGCTTCCTTGCTCTTTTAAAATACAAATCTGTGGTCCTACTGTTCATGTTGTCATGCGTGTTCCATTGGACGAAGCATTTGGAAAGGGATCACTTAGTACCTGAATGACTGTCACAGTCAATCCCCTTTAGCTTTTAAGACATACAAAATAACTGGACAACGATGTGCCTATCTCCGGCTACTTTCAGCCATTCTAGTGAGCAAATAAGATCAACCGCACAGCCACTCAAATAATGTCAGGGTAATTGATCATCAGGTGCCAAAAGCAAAAAATAATAATAATAATAATAATAGTCACATCTTGGTTGTGCCATATTCACACAGCCTTAGTCTGCTCACAGTCATAAAAATAGCCGTCGTTTATAATCTCATGAAAGTCTCTTTCACAAGTCACAGCATCTAGGACCAGTGAGGCTAGCACCCACTTCACTCCCCAATTTTCAAACTGCATCTGGAGTTTTGTGCTCAGCTCTGGGGGCCATGTATAAATCAATGAGTCAACAAGCATTTATCAAATACCCACTATGTGTCTGCACTGTGCTAAGTGCTAAGGATACAAAGAAAGGCAAAAATACTCTTTGTCCTCAAAGAGCTCACAGTCTAACAAAGAAGACAACATGGAAACGAACATGTACAAATAAGATAAACTGAAGATAATCTGGAAGGGAAGGAAATAACCTTAAGGAGAACTTCGAAAAGCAGGAGAACGTCCAAAGAAAATCAATCATTTTACACATAGCCGTCAAAGTGATGCTTCTGAAGATTACCTTCTATTTTCCTGGCTTCCTGTAGCCTCAAGGATAAAATACAAACTCCTCTGTTTTATATTCAAAGCCCTTTACAATCAAGAAGAATTATTACATTTATATATAAGGGAGAAGGGATTTGGTTTCCTCATGAAGTGTTTGGTTTTTTTTGTTTTCAAATGAACCTGATTTTAAATCCATTCCCGTAGGGGAGCAAAATAACTAGTCCCTGTGTCAAAAATTCATTTTTATAAGATTTGGGATTAAACATGTTTAGACTGTTACATAAAAGTAGTCATATGGTATAGTGGATAGGGTGCTAGGCTATCACTGAACACTAGTTCTGCTTCCAACCAGTCCTGTACAGCAATCTTCTGGGGATGCAACCTTTTTTGGAGATGTGACCTAGCAACTGCTTCTATAGGTGTCAAGCCCCCACCTCTTCAGAAGACACAATTACAGTGCCTGTAGAAGACAGAAAAGAAATGTCTCACCAACAAAATCCTCAGTATTATCAACTGGTTCAACCTCAAACTCATCTGGTTTCATTAATTGAAATGATCTAAAAGAAGATGCCTTACCATCTGCTTTACCTAAAGACCAGTGGACCTTTCCATCTTACTTGTAAACTAAAATCTTCCATGGATATTGTCTTCCCTATTAGAATGTGAACTCCAAGACTAGGGACTGACCTACTTTGCTCTTTTAATAGTCAATGCTTAGCATATTGCTTTGTATATAATTAGTATTTAATTAATCCTTTTTCATTTATCCATTTTCTCCCCCCCCCCACACACACATACACAACATTAACCTAGCTGATATAGTCTCAGAATTAAATCACAGACGATGAGGTGTTGCTGTGTCAGCAAAGTGTAAATATTGTATTATCCTTTTTCTCTAAGAGATGGAAATGGGGACATTAAGTAATGTGGTTATTAAAGATATCAATAAAATGTATTTTTAAAATAAGAATCTCTGTTATCTGTTTATGATATATGACTGAGTCAGACAGGAAGAATGCTATTGACCATTGAATAGTAATTGGCTGTGAAGTTCCAGTTAGTTCAGGCAAAATATAGACTCGAGAAACAAAATACAGACTTCAGAGGAGATCCAAGGAGTTGTACCGTATCCAAGGTGTCATTTATTATTATATTCATTTTTAGAGATGAGAAGCCACATGAGATTTATGTATATCACCTGTGTTGCAGTGAACTATCCTAATTGCTGTTCCTTAGACACAACATTCCTTTCCCTGTCTCTGCTTTTGCACAAGCTGTCCTCAAGCTCTGGAAAACATTCCCTTCTCACTACCACATCACAGAATTCTTGGCTCCATTCAAAGCCCTGCTAGAGGATGCCTTTACAAGGCACTCTTTTGGTGCTAGCACTCCTCAACATTACATTTTATTTATTGGGCAACCAAGTGGAGACCTGACTATAGTGATGGACCTGAAAGTGAGAAAACCTGATTTCAAAGTCTGCCTCAAACATTTACTGCCTGTGTGACCTGGGCAAAACACTTAACTTCTCTCAGCCTCAATTTCCTCATCTGTAAAGTGGGGATAACAATAGCACTTACCTGCCAAATTTATTTTGAGGTTAAAATGTGAAAATATTTTAACAGAGCTTTGCAAGTCACAAAGCATTGCATAAATGTTAGCCTGCTATCTTTATTAATGTATATATGTATGTGTGTGTAGATATAGATATAGATATAGATTATATTTACTGGTAAATGTTGTTACCCCCAAGAGAATGTAAACTCCTTGAGGACAAGAATTGTTTTATTTTTCTTTTTATCTCCAGAATCTAACATAGTACCTAGAACATAATAGGTGTCTAATATACGCTTCATGACTTGCTCACTTGAATTAAATATTGGTGCTGTAGAGTTGTACTATACCTTGGAGCAGAGGCTGGAAAAGATAAAATGATGATTTATCTTGGAGGTAGCTCAGAGATAAAGCAGGAAGTAAAAGGCAGTCTTTTGAGTAAAGACAAATTTGGATTTGAGAAGAGAATCAAAAGAGAAGAGGTGAGAAACCTAAAGAAACCTCTCCCTCTCCTTCCCCATTTCCCTCTCACTTTTAGCCCTTGTGATATCCAGAGTCCTAACTAGGATGCCTGTTTTTCCCATTGGTTAAAACAGGATGGTACCAGATTGTGGCTCTCCTTTCTCCAGAGGTACACATCAGATGATCTTCTTTCCAGTCTGGCCTAAAAAATAAAACAAAACAAAACAAAATCCCTACCCTCAGGATTTTGGTCTCCACAGGAGAAGTTTCATCATATCTTAATATTCTGAAGATTTTGTCTTTTTTACATAGAACTTTGTGTCCCAAGATTTCTCCCCAGCTGGAGCTTTATATCCTGAAGTACAAGGTCTCTTCTTGACCTCTCTGCCCCAGAACTGAATTGATCCTAAAACATTGATTTGAGACTACTTTTCATGTTGCTGTCCTTGGACACATTTTCAAAAACTTGCTCAAGTCACCACAATTACTAGTTATGGCTATAGATAGGGATATAAGAACATGATTGAAAGAGTGAGAATAGAGAGGAAAAAAAGAAAAGAAACCAACAAGATTTTAAAACTATGAGAACTATGGGAAATATTTTAAAACTATGAGAACAAATTAAAGAAGCAACTTTTACAGTAACATTTGCTAGAATGGGAAAAAAATATTAAAAGCTTTATCTTCTACCCCTCAGTGTATACTGAATAAATTTTAGTGGCTCTCTCTGTTACCTTTAGAATCAAATATAAATGTCTCTGTTTTGCATTTACATCTCTCTACAAATTGACCCTTTCCTACCTTTCCTGTTTTCTTATACACTACTCCCTTACAATACTCTCCAGAGCTTTCTTATTGGCCTTTGTGATTTTCCACATACTTGATAACGATAACTCTTTCAGTTCTCCTATGCCTGGAGTGCTCTCCCTCCTATTTCCTGCATCTTGGATGGTCATCTTCTGTGTTTTGACCCTCCTAGCTGTTCATAGCTTCCTACTTCAGCTTACTCTGTATTGGATGTTTGTGTGTTTTGTATATACCTGTATGTGTGTGTGTATGTGTATATGCATGTATGTCTGTATGTATGTGTATGTATGTATGTGCATCTACATTATATATACTTTTCCTGGTTAGAATGTAAGCTTCTTGAGAGCAAGAGTTGTTTCAATTTGGTTTTTTGGGATTTAGCACAATGCTAGGCATGTAAAAGACACTTAATAAATGCTTATTAATTGATAAATTTGAACTAATGACATAGGTGAATAGGACAAAATAGGGACCTCTTGAGAACTGATCACTGAGCAGTCAGAAATATGGCTTTATGGTTGGTAAAAACTTGGGCATTAAATTGGCCAGCATAAGTAGGTCAGCCATTTCACAGTCTAGTAAATAACCAGATTAGATGGGAGGAATGTTACGACCCTATGGCTTGATTGGTTTTAATGTGTAAAATCAGTTAACTGGCCAGAGGCTAGAGTGATAAAATAAGATTTAAAGCTGGAAGAAAGTGAGCTTTAAAAAAATCTTGTAAGATTGGCACTAGATATATTATTATCCCATTTCGTGGACAAAAGAAAAGTCTCAGATTTCTAGCTCTAAGGACGACATTAGAAATAATGTGGCCCAAACACTCTCATTTTGCAGGTGGGAAAACTGGTACCCATAGTGAAAGAAATTAGTAGAGCAAAGCTAGAATTACAACCCAGGTTCTCTTTCTCCAGAGCCAATGTTTATTCTACCATAATAGATATTTCTCTATTTAAGGGAGCTATTCTTTCATTGACCTAATCACAGAAAAAGGGTGATATAATGAGATATTAAACTGTAAAATGTTATACACAGACACATATTTGTCAAAAACATGTATATTATCTGTGTATTTGTAATTTTTACAGTTTCAAATATCTATTGAGGGACCAAAGGATGAAGATTTATACATCATGCCTCAGGGTCACTGCTAAAATTTTATTCACTGAGTTGAGAAGAACTAAAGATGAATCTAGTTCCTGACTGGACAAGCAGAAGAAACATGAGGCTGGAGAAAGGGAAGTTTTAGAAAGCTATGTGGATCTGAGAGAGCAAAAGTGTAGGCAGAGACAACCACAATAATGAAAGGGCCAGGACTTTGGGAGCAAGGCTGCTTAAGCCAATCAGATGTCAAGGTGTTATGTTGGGGCAGAATATGTGTTGCCCAGACCCCTCTGATTGTATACCTGCATCCCTTTTCCTCATATTGAGCTCCTTCATGAGAGCCTGAAGCTTTTTCTTTCCCCTCTTCTTTGGGTATGGGAGGTGAGAAGTGTGTTTACCTTTTTCTGTTTTAAATATTCACTTAAAAAATAAACAGTGATAAACAATGACAATTACTAGTACAGGCTGTACTTACTGGGAAAATAGTTGGGAGGAAACAACTGTGCAGGAGAAACATTCCTAGAGAAGACACAGAGGTAGAGCTAACACTGAGATATTTTGCCAGGAGTGCTGTTTCTGGTTGGGCATTCAAAGTTGACAAAAAGGTAAAGACAGTGACAGATCCTTTGACATACTGCCAAGTATAGAGAAGTATCATTTAGACCAAAAAGCCATCTGGGCAGTGTATCAGCAATATACAAGGAGAAAATAAGGGTAGCTGAACAACTCTGATCACCAAACAATCCCCCTTGACATTGCTACATTAGCAAGAAATGCTTATCATCCTTCATAAATACAGAAGAGGCTTCCATTAGCCTAGGCAGGACTTGAGTGATTGCAAGCCATTTGTGCTCAGTTCTGGAAGCAACTACTTGGCAGTATTCCTGAGGGCTGGGAACCTAGTTCTTCACCAGATTGCGCTTGCCTTGATCTAAAGGTTCATATTGTTACATGCTTAGCAGAAGGTGATTAGATGGATATTTGGTTCTTGTTATACTCTGCCCATCTTTTAAGTCAATCAACTTTTAGAAATAAAAATCAGTATGTGTTTTCCTTAATTCAAATGCATGAGGAGGTGGGATTTATCTTTTGTGGAGAACCACATGCAATCATATAGGATCAGGTGGCAAAGAAGAGAAATCTCAGAGTTCATTTAAAATACTTGTGTTCAAAGCCATCACTAGCTTTCCAGCTGGTTTGTCATTTTCAGTATTATCAGCAGTGAGAAGAAGAGCTAAATAGCTTAACATTTTTCATAAACACCTATTTTGGGGTTTACCTTTAGAGAGAAAAAGCTGCTAAGCATATTAGCAAGGGAGCAATGGAGGAATATAATGAAGATTTGTATATTACTTGCCATCACAGATCTATGTTTTTTTTTATTGTTGTTGCTGTTGCTTGTTTTAAGTGCGTGTGCATATGTGTCTTTCCTTGGTAATAAAGTTAATCCTTAAAAAATAAAAAAAAACAACCACTGGGTTTCTGTGAGGGGAAAATGTATTTTCTCTGTCCACATAGAGAACTATAAGTATGCAATCATCTCCTTCTCATCCTTATTTGCCTAATGTGTCTATGCCATAGCTTTCCCAGGAGTATTCTCATTCTAGTGTTTCGTAGTCTTTGTCTCTCCATGATAGAATTGTATCTAAGACTTACCCTTCAACTGACGGCATCTTCATTCCAATTTGTTCAAGCTGTAGTTTGTGGTATATATTTTGGGTGCAAAAATCCTTAGTTATAGCTCTGCCTAACTGGCCTCACCACCTCTCAACTGTCCCTCCACCTTCACATGTCCATCCTTCACATAATTGTCACACAAATTCCCTAAAGCAGTATTTTTATTGTGACATCCACTTGCACAAAAATCTCTCAATATCTCCTATATATATATATATATATATATATATATATATATATATGTATGTATGTATGTATGTATGTATGTATGTAATGGAGGAGGATGACACTTCCTTCTCATTTACCCTTTCTCTCTGTACAAGAGCACAACTAGATCACTTAGTATGGAAAGAGCATGGAATAGGTAATGGTAGGTATAGACGTGGGGCAGCTAAAGCGTCTTTATGACTATTTCACTATTCACTATGTTTCCCAACTCAGTTTTTGCCTTCCCACAAACATATCTTCTCTGACCACCCAATTCTTACATGTCCTTAAGTCCCAGCCATCCACCAAAGACCTGTGTAATTTTAAGGAAGTTATTTATGCTCTTTAGGCTTCAGATTTCCTTCCACTAAAATGGAGAAAACAAGACTAGATAGTCACAAAGTCTCTTCCAATTCTAACATTTGGTAATTCCCGTTTATTTCACAAAATCTTTCCCAGTGATTATAATATATGACACTGATCTTTTCTGAATTTGTATTGAAGTCAGTTAGTACCACTCATCCTACCTCTTAAATATACCTACTACCACTAGGTGGCGAAGTGGATTGAGGGCCAGACCTGTAGTCAAGAAGACTCATCTACCTGAATTCAAATTTGGCCTCACACACTAATAGCTGGGTGACCTTGAGCAAGTCACTTAACCTTGTTTACCTCAGTTTCCTCACCTGTAAAATAAGCTGAGAAGGAAATGGCAAACCACTCCAGTATTTTTGACAATAAAACTGCAAATGGGATTAAAAGAGTCAGATATGACTGAAAATGATTGAACAACAACGAAGTATACATTATCCATGGTTAATTCTTCAACCATGGTATTATCAGGTGCTCAATAATAGATATCATCTTCTACATATCCCATGTAGTGTGTAGGATCACGGCATTCAGAGCTGAAAGAGAACTTAGGTATCAGCCCTTCATTTTACAGTTTCATTAACTGAGATCCAGAGAAGTTTTTCCTCACCCAAGCTCACACAGTAAGCATGGTGCAAGGTCAAAATTAGATCCCACATATTCTGGCTCTGAATCTGTCAAGGGGTGGTGTGGTACATTGAGAAGAGCATAATTGGACTCTAAAGTCAAAGGGCCTGAGTTCAGATGCTGATAACCTGAGTAGATTTGGATGTATCACTTAACTTTCATGAGTCTCAGTTTCCTTATATGTAAAATGAGACTCTTGGGCTAGATGGCCTAAATCTATGATCATATGTTTTTTTCTATTGCACTGTGCTCCTCGTAGTACAGCCCTGAGATTTTAGTAATGCTCATTCAACTGAAAACACACTAAGCATTTTTTAAAAAAGCTGTTGAACTGGCTACATTTTAGCGAGAGTGTGTTTCCCCTTGTCACAAAAGAGGGAATGATAAAGCTTCTATTATTGCCCAATTGCTCCCTTTGGAAATATCAAGGGAAAGGGAGGTATTTTTGCTGAAGAGAGACAGTCTGCATTCTTCAACGGTAAGGCGAAATTTCCTAACCATTGGACCTGTAGAAAAGTAGAAGGGACAGTCTCCTAAGGTAGTGATTTCCCCATCATTGGAGGTCTTTAAATAGATGCTCGATGACAACTTTTTAAAGATGTTGTGCAGGGAGACTGTGTTGGAACACATTTTTTTTTTGTGTGGATGTTGGAACATGTCTAAGGCTCCTTCTAATTTTATGGTTCTTTGCTTCTGTGTTATCACAGAAATGTGAGAACCAGAAATATTACGTTTGCTTTGCTAAACACTGACCATTAGGGGGAGCTAGGCAGTCAGTGGTTCGTTTATGTTTTCTCTTGACTGCACTGCAGTAAAGGAACCCTCCCTCTCTATTGAAGAAAAAAAAAGACACCTCCAAAAGATCTAGCAAATAGTAACCTAAAAAATATCTGACATGTGGTAAGTATAGGAAAGCACTCAATCAGAGGTCAATTCAAATATACTTTGCAAAAAAACCACAAATTATAAAACTCTCACTATGGACTGTGAAAAATGATTTTCTTAGTAATCGTTATCTTGGAAACTCAGAGATTCCCCATCACTCTTTCTATCTAAGTTCAATCCTTCGTCAGAAGGACAGTAAGATGTAATCTAAATGGGTTTATTCCTGTTCATTATGTTGCCTAGAAAGGTCTGGGAGAATGTTGATTCCTCCCTATGGTCAAGACAGGTGATATGGAAATTGATGTCTATGTGACCAGCGCTGAGGGGTTCATGGTCATGTACTGAAAGATCCTCATTTTAACATGGGCCACCTCCCAGAGTTGTTTGGCATCCCTTGGGAACACCTACTCTTTGAAAGGTATAAAAGGCTGTACCCCCAAAATCCAATTTGAGCCAATTCTGAAGTGACCCCTTTGGTGGGCCCAGTTTTGGACTGAACTCCCATGCGATGCTTGTCAAGTCAGCCTGAGAGAGAGACTTGGGCTCAAAGTTAGAAGACTTGGGTTCAGGTGCTTCTGAAATGTACTGGCTTGTGATCTTTACCTTGCAATGTTCCCAATTAACTCTCTAAGTAACTAACTACTAGCAACTAGGTAACTACTAAGGCTAGTGGTTACTCATTTGAACTAGTAGAGGGAGCTTCTCCTATCCTAGGTCTGGATAGAGAGAGAGAGAGAGGCCCAATGCACTGGGTTTTATAGCTTTTTAGATATTAGAATATACCTTAGAGATCATCATTTTGATCTTGCCCATTTTACAAATGAGGAAACTGAGGCATAGAGAAATAAAACAAGATGTTCAAGTAACATAAATTATAACTAACAGCATTAAGATGTGAAATCAATCAAATGTCTATTAATCCAACGTTCTTTTCATGGCAGCAAACCATGTTATTATGGAGGATGTGAAGATTGACATTACTATCCTTCCCTCTAATGAGTTTATATCTAATAGACGAGCAAATGTTCACATAAGTCATCATGGCAGTTGGGAAACCTGCAGCCTCAAGGCCACATGTGGCCCTCTAGGTCCTCAAGTGCTGCTCTTTGACTGAATCCAAACCTCACAGAACAAATCTCCTTAATAAAAGAATTTGTTTTGTAAAATGTGGACTCAATCAAAAGGTTGCTCTCAAAGACCTAGAAGGCCACATGTGGCATAGAGGCTGCAGGTTCCCCACCCCTGGTAATAGATAGGGCATAGACTTGGAGTCAAGATAACTTAGGTTCAAATCCTACTTCAGACACTTGCTACCTTTGTGACCCTGAGCAAATCACTTAACTTCTCTGTGCCTCAATTTCCTCATCTGTAAAATAAGTAGGTTAAACTAGATGTCCTTTAAGGTCCCTTCCAGCTCTGAATATGATTCTCATTCTCCTGTGAATGAATATACAATGCAAGAAAGCATGTGATAAATGCTGTGAGAGTAGTGGTTCAGAGTTGAGAGGAGAAATAGATACTAGAAGTCTGGGATGAAGTATCTATCTATCTTTCTATTTAAAAGACATTTAGGTGTTGGCTGTGTGCAAGGTATCAGGCAATACTGGAGGAAGGGGGAGGGAGGGAGAGAGAGAGGTAGAGAGAGGGAGAGAGAGAGAGAGAGAGAGAGAGAGAGAGAGAGAGAGAGAGAGAGAGAGAGAGAGAGAGAGAGAGAGAGATCCTGTCCTAAAACATGAATGGGAATCAGGGAAAATTTCAAAGCAGAGGTGACATTTCAGCCAGACAATTACACCTCAGAATGGAGCTGCTTAAAATACTTGCTTGATATGAGTGCCTCATTACTCTTGTAACCTCTATGAGGAGTCAGATTGTCTTGCCCCTAGGTGGTAATGATTGTTAGAGAAAGCCTCAAGGCAATCTATTCACAAATCCTCTAAACCACAATATTAATTCCACTTGCTGGGAACTAAACAAAGCAACGTCTTTAAAATATTAAAGCATTTTTTACACATGTACAATTAACTAATTAAACTACAAAATAAGCAATTATTCCATTGTAAGGAGGGGGGAGAATTAAGATCAGATGTGGTTTTCTTTACAAAGAGTAATTAAATTGTTACAGCTAGAAGACATTGAATGATGTTAAACTGAACAAAAAAGGGGAGGGAAATTCATTTACACTAATACACTAAAAAGGGAAAGAAATGAGTTATCCCAGCTGGAGGGACTATGAGAGCCCAACATAGAGAAAGAAAAAGAAAAACTTGACTCGGTTTGGCAGTACCTAGTCATATAATTGCACTGTCAAAGCAGGTAGATTCTGCTCAGACTTCTTCCTTGAGCTATAAAACAATTGGATAGGCTTTCTGTCACTAAGGGAAAAGCTCTGATGATTTCAACATTTAAAATGATAGAAGTGCTATGGGGGATTTTATCCATAGGCAAGCAGTAGAGTATAATGTTAACTAGTTCTAGAGGCCTTCCATCTGTTCCCTTTCTGATTCTGTGCCAGAAAATGAGAGCACTGTCATAAGGTTCAGAAGATCAAAGAATCTCAGAGCTGGGAAGGGATGGAGAGGGTTTAAAGTCCAACCCGTACTTGACCAAGAATCCTATCTATACCAGTCTCAACAAATGGTCTGCTAGCCTTTTCTTGAAGACTTCTGATGAAGTGCAGTGAGTTACTTCCCAAAGTTAGTAGTTCTTTTCATGACTAAGCACTTAGGAGTCAGAGCCGGGGTAACCTACCGTTACTCTTGGGATCAAGAGTGAACCTACAGGGTGAACCTGTAGTAAAATTTATCTGCTATACCCCCAGCCACCCCATTTTGTAATTTGTTTCTCTTTTTCCCCCTTCTCTTCAAATTCTCTTATATTCTGTCCAGTTCTGTTTGCCCTTTACTGGATTTACCTTTTTTGAGACTGTTGCCTCAAATGGAATAACTATATGTCCTCTGACCTTCTGTCCAACTTTAATATTCTATGATTCTAAGTAGTAGATTTGATTTGTGTACTATACTCTAATTTGGTCCAAACTTACGTTACATCATAATTCATGTTACAAGGTGATAGAATTAGAATCTCAAATTTGGAAGGGACTTCAGAGGGCATTTGGTTCAACCATGGTATAATAGTCAAGAGTGCTAGATTTGGAGTTAGAACTGATTCTGGTTCCTAGCTCTAACATTTAGTTGTATGTCTATGGGCAAGTCATTTAACTTTTCTGAGCCTCATTTTCCTCTTCAATGAAGATAATCATGCATCAGGTATGGGCCTTACAGGTTTGTTATGATGATCAAATATGATAATGTATATAAAGCACTATGTACATGGTAACTGTGATGTCCTGAGCAGGAACTCCCTTTTACAACATCTTTGTCAGCTGGCCATCAAGGATTCACTTAAAGCACTCAAGGATGCAAAATCTGTTACTTCCTATTCTATTTCTTGATAACCCTTATTGTTAGAATTTTTTTTAACTTTGAAAATTTTTAATTAAAAAATTACATTGATCTATGATTTGGTTCTCTGCAATGTTCTTCCTCTGCTCTAGTGCCAAGTAAAATAACTCCACTTCCTCTTCTACAAGCCAGCCCTTCAAATACTTGCAGTTAGCAATCTTATCCTCCCCTCCTCCCAACAAGCCTTCTCTTCTTAGGTGAGACCTCTCCAATTGCTTCGGTTGATCTTCAAACCGTGTTATGTCAACAAATACAAGCAAAAGTCTGTCTTGTCCAAGGTTTACACTCATTTCTAAGGCATAAGGGACTAGTATTGGAACACAGAATAGCAGTTTATAAAATGTTTCTTTCCCAGCTAGGAAACTATCAGTTTTTATCTACACTTGAAGTGAATCAGGGTTATTTGCTAAGGTTGTAAACATGTAACTTCAAGACTTGTCTTTCTGTTGAGGTTTAGAGGTTTATGGGTGATGGGACCCCAAAATCACAACACACAAGTCCTGTCTGAAAGAATTCGACCCAAGCATTCTTTCAGCCAAGACAAGGTTTATTAGAACATCCATCATATTGAACAGACTCTTAAGGAGTCTGAACATTAGTAAGTTATTGGCGAGATTATAAGAATCTGAGCAGTGGCTAGATTTTAAGAATCTAAGCACCTTAATGGTGACAAGATGGACCTTATATTCAGAAAGACTGTGGGAGGGATCTAGGAGTGGCCAAGTAGTTTGGGGTGACTGGAGGAGGGGTCTAAGGAGATCTGGATGGGAGTGGCTCCAGTAAGCTGGGGTGAACAGAACTCTCGGGACCTGGACTACATGACCAAGGAAGAATAGAGCCTGGCTAGGATTAAATGTGGGAAATGGCCAGGGCTATGGGGAGGTAAGACAATGAAGGGCTAGGCTAGGCTGAAGGTAACAGAATTGGGAGATTGGGTGTAGCCACAATGAAAGGTCAGTTGATGGGATTATAGCCTCAGGCAAACACCAGAGATTTGGCCATGTGGCAAAGTCCAGCGTTTCTCATTTTTGGGGTCTAGCTCCCATCCTCATCATTTCCATTACTAGCCTTATCATCAACCACAAAATGCTCACTTATTTATTTCAAACCAGCAAACAAATATTAAGATCCTACTATGTGCACATAATTGGTTGGATGTCATTTTGTTATTTTAGGAGACTGAGAAAGAACTTTCAAAATGTAGCCGATAACTTAGCAGATGTTACTTTTCCTTGATCCCAGCTAATCTAGTAAAAACTGAATATAATTTACATATTTGGAAATAAAGAGGATGGAAAAAAAACCCTCCATCAAAGTAGTATTTAATATCAAGGAAGAGGTGGTTAATGCAAGTCCCAAGGCAAAGAGGAAGAAATATAAGATAGGATATATGACTAGATAACACAATTTCTAAATCTAAATGTGGGTGAATAGTAGCAAAGAACTCTGGGTAGGATTCTCCAAGTCCCTAAGTCCCTCATAGGACATAAGCTACTTAGTGCCTCTCCAGAATTAAATTACATGGTGCCCATTGGGCCTGCAAGAGCTCCAGCTCCTTCCCAGGTGGGAGGATCATTAGTAGTTTCTTTATTCAGCTGATGATGTGTTAAGTAAATAGGGTGAATGGAGTATTCCTTTACTGAACTTTACCAATTATTGGTAGTTACATCTTCAGCATTCTGTTATACTCCGACTTGTGATTTCTTTGTTGTGGGAAAGTCATCTGCCTCCACCAATGCAAATTGACAACTCAAACATAATTTATAATCTTAAATAATTATCAGGGAACCCCAAGAGATTATGTGAGTTGCTCATGTTCATACAACTAATCCGTGGTAAAGGGAAACTGAAATCAGCTCATAAGTCCAAGAGCTGGAAGAGATCCTAGAGGCCATTCAGTCCCATCTCTTTCTCTAGCAGATAGCCCCAAGAGGCTAAGTGATTTGCCCAAGGTCCCATAGACTACAGTAAATAGCAGGGGCAAGATTCAAGCCAAGGTCCTTTGACTCCAAATCCAACATCTTTTTTTTTCTTTTCCAAATTCAATAAGATGTTACCATTGACTACAGGGGCAGACCACTATGACACACTGTCTCTCCTTAGAATTGTATATTCTCCTCCCAATCCTTCACATCTCAGCTATGCAGGTGTACCCTTCAAGGAGGCAGATTTTAACGTGTGCATACCTACCCTTCCTATGTGACTCTTGTCCATATCCTCTCAGATACTCACCAAAAAGAGTCCACTCAAAATGTTGGAGCCTTCCTTGCTTCCCTTGAATTTTGCAAGGATAACATAATTTTTAAAAGATCATTAAAGAAAGCAAACTAAGAGGGTTGCTGGGAAAATTTTATGACTTCTGTTCTATCTCACCCATTAATTCAAATTCTTGTCTGTTGTTGGAATAGCTCCTTTCAATATTGGCCCAAGAATTATGGCTCCAAAGTGATCATGTGGAAAAGTCACGGGCAACTTTACATGCTTGTTATCTTGGTTATGATTTTTTACAGCACACGGCTGTGCATGCTTCTGAATTTCAAGTATCATTTCATGTTCTTATCAGATTTCCTTATGAACTGCAACCACTGCAATTGTGCTGTTAACTATGAAATACGTCAATAATTGTTTCCAAAATAAAACACATTGGGAGAGGATAATGAAGGGTACACATAAGCCTAATCCTGAGTAAACTTGCCTGCCATAGGCAGATTAGCAAACTAACGAGAAGACTAGTTAGGTGTGGGCTCTTGCTAATAATGGTTTGCTAATAGATGGAGAGAAACAAGAGCCATATTTTTAAGTAAAATGACAGTAAAGTACTTATTTTTTCTTTCTTTTTTCAATCAACAAGCATTTATCAATGTAGACTTTATAAACTCTGAAAATCCAACTCACAGAAAAATTGAGTACCTGAGTAAAGCTACATCTACCTCTCAGGGATGTATCTCGTGCTCCTGAAGGATTGGGGTGATTTTCCTCTAATGCTATTAGCTCAAGTCCCCGTTACGCTCTCAAATATCAATTGTTAGAGATTAGTATCCCATTTTCATTTAACCCAGTAATATCAATTAACTTCTACAAAAAAGATATTTTCTGAGAAGATGCAACAGGAACACAAGTATAAACATTTCCAAATATGTAGGGACATATATACCACTCTTTGGAACACAGGGAGCTTAAACTCTAGCTTAACCCAGATTCTACATAGCATTTGCCCATCAAGTCACTTTTGAATAAATTTGTATTGCTCCCTTCAGTTCCACTTGTATCCTGGGTCAAACCTGGTTACTCAGGACTTTATCCATACCAGACTTATCAGTCCACAGAATCCATCATAGACTCTAGCTCCCAGACCTCTGGTGACTTACTCTCCTGACCTGTCCAAAATCATAAGGTAACAGACTAATCTGATATTCCTTCACCTAAGAGCAGAAAAGACTAGATGTAACAGAAGCAGAAACAATAGCAGGAATACATTCCACAAGCTATATCATAGAGGTCCAGGTGGAAAGATAGAAGAGTCTCTCTCTCTCTCTCTCTGTCTCTGTCTCTCTCTCTGTCTCTCTCTCTGTCTGTCTCTCTCTCTCTCTCTCTCTCTCTCTCTCTCTTTTTTATTCTGTCTGTCTGTCTTTCCATCTCTCTCCCCCTCTGTGTCTCTGTCTCTCCACCTCTCTCTCTCTCTTTCTTTCTGTTTTTGTCTCCACCAGAAGGCTTATAGTCTTCCTTGCTTCCATACTCAAATACAGCAAAACCAAAAAGAGAAAATACTGATAAATGCCTTTGAATATATTCCCAGATCTGGCTGAGCAGCAAACCAAAAGTCCATATTTTTCCCACATTGTCTGAATACTAGAAAATGGTTATAGCTGTTTACAATATAAAGTTCATATGAGAATTTGATTCTGGGCTTTGCTAGTACCCCACTGGTAGCAATGCACTGATCAATGTTTAACATTTGGTTCTTTAAAAAGAAGACACTTGACACCGTTTTAAGTTTAACCTCATTATTAACATTTTCTCTTTCATTTTCTTGTGTCTAGATAATCAAAGAAATAATAAATCAAAGCCTGATTTGTAGCATTTGCTAATTTTAGAGGTTTAGATGCAAAGCTTATTCTGTCACATGAATTTAGTATGTGATAACTTTATTATATGAATGTGTTATAATGTATTAAAACAAATGATTAATAAATCTTGAGAGATCATTGAATTTATAAGCTTGATTCAAAAAGGGTAGGTTTTCATTCAATAACTATTATTATCATTACTATTTTTGTGTTAATGTGATATCCCATGAGACACAATAAAGTTAGAATTAGAAAAACATAAGGAAGCAAAAAAACAAGTCTTATTGAGTGTCTACTCTGGCTGCCTATCCTGGGCTAGGTTGTCATTTTACCTGCAATAACACAAACTGCAGCTATTGATGCATGTAATATCCCATTTAAGCTAATCATCGAATTCCTCTTCCTGGTGAGATTTTACTAGTCATGGATACTCATCATTGTCTTTAACTTGAACCCTACCTGCCCTTGCCCATTAATGGTAACAGGAAAAATATTCTTTATTTCTTATGACAAAGTTCTTTCTTCTACATTTGAAATTTACTTTCTATCTTCTTAGTAGGACTACTTTGACCTAGTCATAGCATTATATATTTAGAACTGGAAGGTAACTTGGAGGGCATTTATTCTAAACCTTTCATTTTATAGATAAGGAAATTGAGACCCAGAGGTCAAGTGTCAAGGTTTGGCAACTTCCAACCCAGTAGAGTTATCCCTTCCACATTGCTGGGGGTTGAGGGCACAGTGTCCCAGCCAACTGGAAAACTCCGTTGGCCTTCCCTTTGTGCCAGAAAAGTCTGATTTTTTTTAAATTTTATGGAGTGTATACAGTACCTTATTATAAAATTTGGGTTAAGTATTTGATCATAAGCTCTGTGTCACCTACTGCCCTTTATATGTCATCTGCAGCTCAACAAAATTCCCATTTAATTTCCTATCCCAAACCATGATATATCGAAACCATGCCGCTACAGAGGAATTGATGGTGCTATGATATAGTTGAGCAGGTATGGGAGCTGCAATCAGGAAAACCTGGATTTAAATTCTGCCCCAAAGTTTTTTGTCCTTCACTTTCCTAACTTATAAAACTAAGGGTTTGGACTTGATGACCTCCTATAATCCTGTTTATAGATAGCTTACATACATCTGTCCTATATGGGCCAGAAGAAGATCAAGCCTAGTCCCTCTCCCTTTACCCTGATGAGTATAGTAACCATAAGGGCAGAAGGTTCTATTTGCCCTCCATTTGGTTCTTAAAAACTAAAATAAAAAACCCAAAAAACAATCAAACAAAAAAACTATCACTCTATTCACTGCACCACCTAGCTTAAGAAAGATCAATTTAATTGAATTTATTTCCAAAGTGGTTACCCAGTCTTTGAATTAACACCTTTGATGAAGAAAATCCCATCACCTATATCATTCTAAACTAGGTCTTCTGAATCAAAGTGCA
Organism: Phascolarctos cinereus; assembly: GCF_003287225.1. Lineage (NCBI taxonomy): Eukaryota > Metazoa > Chordata > Mammalia > Diprotodontia > Phascolarctidae > Phascolarctos > Phascolarctos cinereus. The sequence continues at coordinate 377,888,087 of NW_027555625.1, forward strand.
ATGTTCTTTCCACTATGTTGTATTTCTTCCATGCTTTATTTCTCTCTCCATGCAACCCACTGGGAATTTTATAGTATCCGAGTGATGTTATTTTTTTTTTTACTGTGATGATACTATGGCAACCTGATAAAAATCCAGTCAAGAAATGAGTACTGAGATGAATTTATGTGGTTGCTGTCCAGAAACCACTGTGACTCAGTATCATGCTAAATAAGATATGTTTCTCATCTGCAGAACGGTTTTCTATTGATCTTGGGTCAGTATGGTTGCTTCTGTTCTTGTCACATTATGTTAGCAATGAATTTTCCTTTGGCATGTCTTCTGATGGTCTACACTTGAAGAGTGGAGGAAATGTTCCTTCGTGTTCTGTGTCTCATAATTTAAATGCACTCCCTACAATTTTCAAGTAGAGATGACAATTATGTATAAGAAGATTGTATTTTCAAGCCATTCCCCAACTGATAAATGGTCAAAGGATATGAACAGATAGTTCTCAGATGAAGAAACATCTATAGTCATATGAAAAAATGCTCTAAATTCTTATTGATTAGAGAAATGCAAATCAAAACAACCCTGAGGTACCACATCACACCTATCAGATTGGCCAACATGACAAAACAGGAAAATGATAGATTTTGGAGAAGATGTGGGAAAATTGGAACACTAATACATTTTTGGTGGAGTTGTGAAATGATTCAACCATTTTGGAGAACAATTTGGAACTATGCCCAAAAGGCTACAAAAATGTGCATACCCTTTGATCCAGCAATAGCACTTCTAGGGCTATATCCCAAAGAGATCATATAAATGGGAGAAGGACCCACATGTATGAAAATATTCATAGCAGCTCTTTTTGTGGTGGCAAAGAATTGGAAATTGAGAGGATGTCCACCCATTGGGGAATGGCTGAGCAAGTTGTGGTATATGAATGTAATGGAATATTATTGTGCTATAAGAAATGATGAACAGACTGACTTCAGAAAAACCTGGAAAGACTTATACGGTCTGATGCTGAGTGAAGTGAGCAGAACCAAGAGACTTGGTACACAATAACAGCCATGTTGTGCGATGACTAATATTGTTAAACTGAACCCACTTCAGCATTACAAGGATCTAAGCCATCTCCAGAGGCCTTGTGATGGAAAATGCTGTCCACATCCAAAGAAAGAACTATGGAAGTTGAATCGCTATCACTTAGTTTTACCTTTTGTTGAGTTTTGTTTCATCTTTCTGATGGTTCCTCCTATTAGTTTTAATTTTTACTTACAACTTCTCTAATGTGAAAATATGTTTAATAGGAATGTAAATGTAAACCTATATCAGATTGTGTGCCGTCTTGGGGAGGGTGGTGGGGAGGAAGGGGGAGAAAAATTTTCAACTCAAAAGAATATGGAAGTGATTGTTGATAAATCAAAATAAATTAATAAAATAAAAAAGAAAAGAAAAGAAAAGCAAAGAAAAGAAGATTGTATTTTGTGTAAAGTAGTTCCAAGTACCTTCCCCATTATTCCTCATCCCTTGTTGTGAGATCTCTGGACTGTAGTTTATAGGTTCAGAGATCTAAAACTACAAAAGACTTAAGTGATGATCTAGTCCTACCCTGTCATTTTACAGATGAGGAAATTGAAACTCAGAAATGTTGGTTACTTGCATGAGGTCCCATAATGAGTAGAATAAACATTTGAACCCAGGTCCATCTTTTTAGGTGCTGGCATAGCAGATAAGCCTCCTGATCTGGAGGCCCCAATGCAGTAGGCCCTTAGCCCTACTTGTGCAAGAAGTTTGAGACTCTGCTCCCTATACTCCAGGAGAAAAGCTTAATTTTAAAAGTCATGAAATCTGCTGGAAAAATGAGCAAAAGCTGGATGGAAAAAAAAAAAACACCCTGAACATAGAAAGCTACTATGGCAAAAGGGAAGATCAAAACACAAACTCAGAAGAGGACAACAATGTCAAAATGCGTATGTGTGAAGCATTAAAAAGAAATAGGAATTGGTCTCAGGACCAAAAAGGACTCCTGCAAGAGCTTAAAAATGATTTTTAAAAATCAAATATGAAAGTAGAAGAAAAATTGGGAGAAGGAATGAAAGCTATGCAGGAAAATTATGAAAAAAGGGTCAACAGCTTGGTAAAAGTACAAAAAAATGAGAAAAGATGTAGAAAAACTTCACTGAAGAAAACAGCTCCTTAAAAAGTAGAATTGGCCAAATGGAAATGGAGGCACAAAACCTGGCTGAAGAAAATCATTCCCTAAAACTTAGAATTGGACAAATGGAAGCTAATGACTCCATGAGATATCAAGAATTAATGAAACAAAATGAAAAGAATGGAAAAAAATAGAAAAAAATGTGAAATATTTCACTGGAAAAACAAATCTGGAAAATAAATTCAGGAGAGGTAATTTAAGGGTTATTGGACTACCTGAAAGCCATGATAAAATAAAAAGAGCTTAGACATCATCTTTCAAGAAATTATCAAAGAAAATTGCCCCAATATCCTGGAACCAAAGTGTAAAATAGTGATTTAAAAAATTCACTCATCACCTCTGGAAAAAGATCCCAAAATGAAAACTCCTGGGAATTTTATAACCAAGTTCCAGAACTCTCAGTTATAGGAGAAAATATTACAAGCAGACAGAAAGAAACAATTTGAATATCAAGAAACCACAGTCAGGATTATATAGGATTTAGCAGCTTCTAAATTAAAGGAGCAGAGGGCTTGGAATATGATATTCCATAAGGCAGAGGGGCTTAGATTACAACCAAAAATCAACTACTCACCAAAACTGAGCATAATCCTTCAGGAGAAAAATGGATATTCAATGAAATGGCTTTAAAGCATTTCTTTTGAAAAAAACAGAGCTCAACAGAAAATTTGATTTTCAAATACAAGACTCAAGAGAAGCCTAAAAAAAGGAAAGAGAAAACATAAGGATTCAATAAGATGAAACTGTTTTCATCCCTATACAGGAAGATGCTATTTGTAATTCTTAAGAACTATTACAACATTTAGAAAGAGTATAGATAGACAGGACATGTAGCTAGGAGTTGACTTGGCTGGGATGATATAAAAAAATTAAGGGGCAAGAAATGGGATTACCCTGAGAGAGAAGGGATGGAGAGGTAAAATGGGGTAAATTATCTCTCTCACACACATATATAAGCTATTACAGTGGAGGCACAGAAGGGGAGGTGAGTATCATTTGAACCTCACTCTCATTGGATTTGTCCCAAAGAGGGAATAATGTAACACTCAGCTGGGTATAGAAATCGATCTTATCCTATAAGGAAGTAGGAGAGGAAGGAGATAAAATATGTATGTGTGTGTGTGTGTGTGTGTGTGTGTGTGTTGTGTGTGTGTGATTGAAGGGATGGCAGATTGGTTGAGGCAGCAGTCAGAAACAAAACACTGATAAGGGTGGATGGAGTGAAATAAGAAAAATACAGTTAGTAACAATAACTGTGAATTTGAATGGGATGAAATCACCCATGAAATAGAAGTAGATAACAGAGTAGGTTAAAAATTACAATCCTACAATATATTGTTTACAAGAAATATATTTGAAACTTAGACACACACAGAATAAAGGTAAAAGGCTGGGACAGATTCTATTATGCTTCAGCTGAAGTAAAAAAAAAACAGGATAGCAATCATGATATCAGACAAAATAAAAGCAAAAATAGATCTAATTAAAAGAGAAAAGTAAGGAGACTACTTCTTGTTAAAAGGTACCATAGACAATGAAGTAATAGCAATACGAAACATAAATAATTCAAGCGGTATCCTATCCAATGTTTTACAAAGTTTAAATGAGTTATAGGAGGAAATGAATACCATAGTTATACTGATAGGGGATCTCAAAGTTCTCCTCTCAGAACTAAATAAAGTTAACCACAAAATAAACAAGAAAGAAGGTGAGGAAGTGAATGGAATTTTAGAAAAGTTAGATATGATAAACCTTTGGAGAACTGACACTCATGAGTGAAAGCAGGAAATGTGTAATTAGTTTTCAATAAAGAATTAGATAAAATATTTAAATAGTGTACTTCCTTCTGAACTTTCATCTACATTAAAATGTAAATATATACATGTATATATGTAAATATAGATATAGATAGATATATAAATACATACAAAGTGTTTAATAAATACTTATTGAAGGGAAAAAATAGTAGCAAAGAGATTACAGCAATATATCACCAGGATCATATACTATGACCAGGTGAAATTTATACCAGGAATTCAGAGCTGGTTCAATATTAGGAAAACTATCAGCATAATTTACCATATCGATAACAAAACGAACAGAGATCATATTATTATCTCAATTGATGCAGAAAAAGCCTTGGACAAAATACAACACCCATTCCTATTAAAAAGAACAGATAACATAGGAAGAAATGGAACTTTCCTTAAAATAATAAGTAATATCTATTTAAAACTGTCAGTAAGCATCATTTGTAATGAGGATAAAGCTCAAATATTTCCTAGCAAGTTCAGGGGTGAAGCAAGAATGTCAAGTATCACCACTATTGTCCAATATTGTACAAGAAATGTTAGCTATAGTAATAAGGGAAGAAAAAGAAATTGAAGGAATTAGAATAGGCAACAAGGAACCAAAATTTATCACTCTTTGCAGATGATATGATGGCATACTTAGAGAATCCTAAAAATCAACTAAAAACTAGTTGAAATAATTAACAACTTTAGCAAAGTTTCAAGATATAAATTAAACACAGATAAAACATCAGCATTTTTGTATTTACCAACAAAACTCAGCAGCAAGAGATAGAAAGAGAAATTACTTTTAAATAACTATAAACAATATAAAATACTTGATAGTCGACCTGCCAAGACAAACTCAGTAACTGTATGAACACATTTACAAAACACTTTTCACATAAACAAAGTCAGATTTAAACAATTAAAAAAAAAACATTGATTGCCCATGGGTAGGCCAAGCCAATATAATAAAAATGATTATTCTACCTAAATTGATTTATTTATCCAGTGACCTACCAATTAAATTACCAAAAATTATTTTATAGAGCTACAAAAAATAAAAAAAAAAACATTCATCTGGAAGAACAAAAGATCAATAACATTAGGAGAATCAATGAAAAAAAAAAATGAAGGAAGGTGGCCTATGTGAACCAGATTTCAAACTGTATTATAAAGCGGTAATAATCAAAAATATCTGGTACTGGCTAAGAAATAGAGTGGTGGATCTATGAGGTAGATTAGGTACACAAGACACAGTATTAAATGACCATAGTAGTCTGATGGTTGATAAACCCAAAGACCCCAATATGACAGAAAAGGAAAATAATAAATTTTGTAGGGGGTGTGGGAAAATTGGGGAATTATGACTTCCGCTTTCGGGAGCCAAGATGGCAGATTGAAAAGGTAGTCGCTCTCACTCTCCCCTATCAACCTCTGAAAACCCAGAAAATATCACCCAGAAAAAAAAAAACCCTGGAACACCTGAACTAGAAGAAAGACAAGGAGCAGTAGTGCGGTCAGCCCAGCAAAGGGGTCTCCCAGTGCCTCAGTAAAAATAAGGTAGGCAGAACTACAAGGGGCCACAGGTGGATAATTACCCTGCAGCATTCATCTGAAAGGAGGTGAAGAAAACAACCTAAAGGCTTCCTAAAGCCCCGGACTTGCTGATTCCAACCCAACACCAGGTGAGCTGTAGGAGCCCTGAAGCCTCCAATTGTGAAGAAATCCTGATGCCCAGGTAGTAGAGCAGGCAAACACCAACACCTGGACCTCCGAGTGCCTCAGTGAGGGCGGGGGAACCGGTGGAAACCAGCTCAGAAAACCACCAGGAGTCTGGCACTCCACCACAAAGGAATCTCCGTGCATTAGCAGAAAGAGGGAGACAACACTGCAGGGGCCCCAGGCAGATAAACATCCTGCAGCACCCATCTAAAAGGAGCTGAAGAAAGCTAAAGGAAAGGAAAAGCAGGCAACCTAGAATTGCCTGAAAGTTCCAGCCTTGCTGATTCCAGCCCAACACAAGGTAAGCTGCCAGAAACCTACAGCCTCCAATTCCCAGCATAAGAGGCCCCAGAACAAAGCCAGTGACCAAGACCTAGGCTCCCAACACAAGAAGCTTGGGTCAGTACCCTCTGTTCCCCAGCAGGAGAGCTCAATCTCTTTAAAGGCCAGGGAATAAAGAAACACCATGAGTAAAAAGAAACGTACCATAGATTCATATTATGAGAAGAGTGAAGATCAAGACAGAAATTCTGAAGAGGACAACATTGTCAACAAACCCACATCTGCAACAACAAAAGGGAATATGAACTGGTCTGAAGCCCAAAAAGCCTTCTTAGAAGAGCTCAAGAAGGATTTTAATAGTCAAATGAGAGAGGTAAAAGAGTCCTTCAAAAATACAATTGGCCAATTGGAAAAAAAATACACTGAAGAAAACAAGTCCCTAAAAAACACAATTGGCCAATTGAAGAAGGAAGGACAAAAACTAACAGAAGAGTACACTGAAGAAAACAAGTCCCTAAAAAACACAATTGGCCAGTTGAAGAAGGAAGTACAAAAACTAACAGAAGAAAACAATCTGTTAAAAACTAGAATTGGACAAATGGAAACTAATGTCTCTATGAGAGAGCAAGAATCAGTCAAACAGAAACAAAAAAATGAAAAAATCGATGAAAATGTAAAATACCTCATCAGTAAAACAACCGACCTGGAAAATCGACTCAGGAGAGACAATTTAAAAATTATTGGACTACCTGAAAATCATGATGAAAAAAAGAGCCTGGACAGTATCTTTCAGGAAATCATAAAGGAAAACTGCCCAGAAGTCCTAGAACCAGAAGGGAAAATAACCATAGAAAGAATCCACGATCACCACCTGAAAGAGATCCCAAATTGACAACGCCAAAAATATAATAGCAAAATTCCAAAATTACCAGATGAAAGAGAAGGTGCTGCAAGCAGCCAGAAAGAAAGAATTTAAATATCATGGAACCACAGTCAGGATTACACAGGACCTTGCAGCTTCTACATTAAAAGACGCAGGGCATGGAACATGATATTCCATAAGGCAAAGGAGCTTGGAATGCAGCCAAGGATCAATTACCCAGCAAAAATGAGCATCATTTTTCAAGGGAGGAGGTGGATATTCAACAAAATAGGAGACTTCCAAACTTTCCTGATAAAAAGACCAGAGCTCAACAAAAAATTTGATCTTCAAGTACAGGACTCAAGAAGGACTTAAAAAGGTAAATGGGACAGAAGGATACAATATGTTGTTAATAAGGGGGGGGCTGTTTAAACCCCTACAAGGGAATATGAGACTTGCAACCCTTGAGAACTGTATTGTTATTACACCTTGTTAAAGGAGTATACATAAAGAGGGTGGATATTAGTTGACTTTGATGTAATGATAAAAAAAAATCTAATCAAGTGGGTTAAATGGATCCAAATAAGTGGATCAATCTGATCTTAGAAAATGTACTGAGAAAGGAGGAGGCAGACAAGGGTAAATTACATTACAGGAAAAGACACAAAATCCTATTACAGCAGAGGGAAAGAAGGGGGAGCATTGTTTGAACCTTACTCTCATCAGATTGGCTCAAGAAGGGCATAATATAATCAGTTAGGTATAGAAATCTAACTTGCCCTATAGGCAGTAGGAGGGAAAAGGGGAAAGAAAAGGGAGGGGGAAAGAAAAGGGGGGGAAGAAGGGAGGGAAGCAGCAGTAAGACTAAAGGGGAAGAAAAGGGAAAGGGATAATAAAAGGGGGGACTGAAGGAGGCGGTGGTCAAAAGCAAAACACTAGTGAAGGGGAGAAAGGAAAAAGGAGAAAGAAAAGCATAAATAGGGGGAAAAAAAGGATGGAGAAAAAGACACAGATAGTAATCATAACTGTGAATGTGAATGGGATGAACTCTCCCAAAAAGAAACGGATTGCAGAATGGATTAAAAACCATAATCCTACAATATGTTGTTTACAGGAAACACATTTGAAAAAGAGTGACACATACAGGGTAAAGGTAAAAGGCTGGAGCAGAATATATTATGCTCAGCTGAAGTAAAAAAAGCAGGGGTAGCAATCCTGATCTCAGACAAAGCAAAAGCAAAAATAGATCTAATCAAAAGAGATAAGGAAGGAAACTACATCCTGCTAAAAGGCACCATAGACAATGAAGTAATATCATTACTAAATATATGCACCAAATGGTATAGCATCCAAATTCTTACAGGAGAAGTTCAGGGAGTTACAGGAAGAAATAGACAGCAAAACTATACTAGTGGGGGACCTGAACCTCCCCTCTCAGCACTAGATAAGTCTAACCACAAAATAAACAAGAAAGAAGTTAAGGAGGTGAATAGAACATTAGAAAAGTTAGGTATGATAGACCTCTGGAGAAAACTGAATGGGGATAGAAAGGAATATACTTTTTTCTGCAGTACATGGCACATACACAAAAATTGACCATGTACTAGGGCATAAAAACCTCACAATCCAATGCAGAAAGGCAGAAATATTAAATGCATCCTTTTCAGATCATGATGCAATAAAAATTATATGTAATAAAGGGCCATGGAAAGATAGACTAAAAAATAATTGGAAACTAAATAATCTAATCCTAAAAAATGATTGGGTCAAACAACAAATCATAGAAACAATCAATAATTTCATTCAAGAGAATGACAATAATGAGACAACATACCAAAACCTATGGGATGCAGCGAAAGCAGTTCTTAGGGGAAGTTTTATATCTCTAAATGCTTACATAAATAAAATAGAAAAAGAGGAGATTAATGAATTGGGCATACAACTAAAAAAACTAGAAAAAGAACAAATTAAAAATCCTCAACTAAACACCAAATTAGAAATATTGAAAACCAAAGGAAAAATTAATAAAATTGAAATTAAGAAAACTATTGAACTAATAAATAAAACTAAGAGCTGGTTTTATGAAAAAACCAATAAAATAGATAAGCCTTTGGTTAATTTAATTAAAAAAAGAAAGAAGAAAACCAAATTACTAGTATCAAGAATGAAAAGGGAAGCTACCACCAAGGAAGAGGAAATTAAAACAATAATTAGGAATTATTTTGCCCAACTATATGCCAACAAATTTGACAATCTTAGTGAAATGGATACATATTTACAAAAATATAAATTGCCCAGATTAACCGAAGAGGAAGTAAAATACTTAAATAACCCCATCTCAGAAAAAGAAATTGAACAAGCCATTGATGAACTCCCTAGGAAAAAATCTCCAGGGCCAGATGGATTTACATGAATTCTATCAAACATTTAAAGAACAATTAATTCCAATACTATATAGACTATTTGGGAAAATAGGTGAAGAAGGAGTCTTACCAAATTCTTTTTATGATACAAATATGGTGTTGATACCTAAACCAGGAAGAGTCAAAATAGAGAAAGAAAATTATAGACCAATTTCTCTAATGAATATAGATGCAAAAATTTTAAACAAAATACTAGCAAGTAGATTGCAGCAACTTATCACAAGAATAATACACTATGACCAGGTAGGATTTATACCAGGAATGCAGGGTTGGTTCAATATTAGGAAAACTATCAGCATCATTGAGCATATCAACAAAACCAACAGAAACCACATGATCATCTCAATAGATGCAGAAAAAGCTTTTGATAAAATACAACACCCATTCCTATTAAAAACACTAGAAAGCATAGGTATAAATGGAGTCTTCCTTAAAATAATAAATAGCATTATCTAAAACCTTCAGCAAGCATTATATGTAATGGGGACAGGCTAGAAGCATTTCCAATAAGATGGGGGTGAAACAAGGATGTCCATTATCACCACTGTTATTCAATATTGTACTGGAAACCTTAGCTTTAGCAATAAGAGAAGAAAAAGAAATTGAAGGCATTAGAATAGGCAAAGAAGAAACAAAGCTATCACTCTTTGCAGATGACATGATGATATACTTAGAGAATCCTAGAGAATCAAGTAAAAAACTACTTGAAATAATAAACAACTTTAGCAAAGTTGCAGGCTATAAAATAAACCCACATAAATCATCAGCATTTCTATATATTACCAACAAAGCCAACAGCAAGAGATAGAAAGAGAAATCCCATTTAAACTTACTGTAGACATTATAAAATATTTAGGAGTCTACCTCCGAAACAAACCCAGGAACTCTATGAACACAATTACAAAACACTTTTCACACAAATAAAATCAGATCTAAATAATTGGAAAAACATCAGTTGCTCATGGGTAGGCCAGCTAATATAATAAAAATGACAATCCTACCTAAGCTAATTTACTTATTCAGTGCCATACCAATCAAACTACCAAAAAATTATTTTATAGAGTTAGAAAAATAATAACAAGATTCATTTGGAAAAACAAAAGGTCCAGAATATCAAAGGAACTAATGAAAAGAAATGCAGGGGAAGGTGGCCTAGCAATTCCAGATCTTAAATTGTATTATAAAAGCAATCATCAAAACTGCTTGGTACTGGCTAAGAAATAGGGAGGTGGATCAGTGGAATAGGTTAAATATGCAAGACACAGTAGTCAATGACTATAGTAATCTATTATTTGATAAACCCAAAGACCCCAGCTTCTGGGATAAGAACCCACTCTTTGAAAAAAACTGCTGGGAAAACTGGAAAAGAGTATGGCAGAAACTAGGCATAGACCCAAATCTCACACCATATACCAAAATAAAGTCAAAATGGGTTCAGACTTAGATATAAAGGCTGATACCATAAGTAAACTGGGAGAACAAGGAATAGTTTACCTATCAGATCTATGGAGAACAGAAGAATTCATGACCAAACAGGAGATAGAGAACATTATGAAAAGCAAAATGGATAATTTTGATTACATTAAATTGAAAAGTTTTTGCACAAACAAAGCCAATGCAACTAAGATTAGAAGGAAGGTAGAAAATTGGGAAAGAATTTTTACAACCAGTCTCTCTGATAAAGGCCTCATTTCTAAAATATATAGAGAATTAAGACAAATTTATAAGAACACAAGCCATTCCCCAATTGATAAATGGTCAAAGGATATGAACAGACAGTTCTCAGATGAAGAAATTAAAGCCATCTATAGTCATATGAAAAAATGCTCTAAATCATTATTGATTAGAGAAATGCAAATCAAAACAACTCTGAGGTACCACATCACACCTATCAGATTGGCCAAAATGACAAAACAGGAAAATGATAAATTTTGGAGAAGATGTGGGAAAATTGGAACACCAATACATTGTTGGTGGAGTTGTGAAATGATTCAACCATTTTGGAGAACAATTTGGAACTATGCCCAAAGGGCTACAAAAATGTGAATACCCTTTGATCCAGCAATAGCACTTCTAGGGCTATATCCCAAAGAGATCATACAAATGGGAAAAGGACCCACATGTACAAAAATATTCATAGCAGCTCTTTTTGTGGTGGCAAAGAATTGAAAATTGAGAGGATGCCCATCAATTGGGGAATGGCTGAGCAAGTTGTGGTATATGAATTTAATGGAATACTATTGTGCTATAAGAAATGATGAATAGGCTGACTTCAGAAAAACCTGGAAAGACTTATATGGTCTGATGCTGAGTGAAGTGAGCAGAACCAAGAGGACTTTGTACACAATAACAGCCATGTTATGCAATGACTAAGATGTTAAACTGAACCCTTCTCAGCATTATGAGAATCTAAGACATCTCCAGAGGCCTCGGGATGGAAAATGCTGTCCACATCCAAAGAAAGAACTATGGAAGTCAAATCGCTATCATTTATTTTTACCTTCTGTTGAGTTTTGTTTCATCTTTCTGATGGTTCCTCATATTGGTTTTAATTTTTACTTACAACTTCACTAATGTGAAAATATGTTTAATGGGTATGTAAATGTAAAGCCTATATCAGATTGTGTGCTGTCTTGGGGAGGGTGGGGGGGAGGAAAAGGGAGAAAAATTTCCAACTCAAAAGCATATGGAAAAAATAAAAAAAATTAAATTAAAAAAAATTGGGGCATTAATGCCTCACTGGTGGAGTTTTGAATGGATCTAACAATTCTGGAGAGCAATTTGGAACTATGCCCAAAGTACTATAAAACTGTCTGTACTCGTTGATCCAGCAATACCACTACTAGGTCTGTATATCCCAAAGAGATTACGAAAAAGGGAAAAGTACCTACATTTGTAAAAATATTTATGGCAGTTCTTTTGGTAGTGGTAAATGATTGTAAATTCATAAAGTGTCCATCAATTGGAGAATGGCTGAACAAATTGTGGTATGTGGTTGTAATTGAATATTACTGTGCTATAAGAAATTATGAGCAGGCTCATTTCAGGAAAAAAAAAAACTTGAAAAGAGTTATATGAACTGATGCAAAGTGAAGTGGACACAATCAGGAGAACTGTGAATACAATAAAAGCAACAACTGTAAATAATTTAGCAATTTTCAGCAATACAGTGATCCAAGACAATTCCAAAGGACTTATGATGAAAATTGCTGTCCACCTACAGAGAAAGAACTGATGGACTCCGAATGCAGATGCAATCATAGTATTTTTTTTGCTTTTTGTATCTGTGTTTTTTTTCCTTTTTGATCTGTGTCCTCTTTTACAACAGGGCTAATATGGTAATATGTTTTACATGAGTAAACATGTAGAAACTTTATCATATTGCATACCATCACAGGAAGGAGGGAGGTGAAAGAAGGAGGGAGAAAATTAGGAACTCAAATGAATTTTAAAAATTGTCTTTACATGTAACTGGAGGGAAATAAAATATTGTTAAAAATAAAAAACAAAGGGACATTTTTCACTGGAGTCACTCAGCTTGTGACTCATTCACTGCCCTAGGGCACCCATTCCGTTAAATATTATATTTGGCTTAACTGTTGCATGAGATTGCCAGTAGCACCACATTACAAATAAACACAATGACTGGTGCGTAGTAGGTACATAAAAATGCTTGCTGAATTTACCTGAACTGAATTGAAGAAGTGATATGAAGAATGTCATTACAGACATGTACGATTAAAAAAGAAGTTGACTAGTCACAGTGAGGCAGCAAGTAATAGTGATGTCAAGAGAATGTGAGGAAGGCCTCCAGTGAACTTAGAGGTGGATATGAATAAGATTCTTGCAGGAAGACATGGGTAAGGGCAGGCTGCTGTCAGTATTAAAGGGAATACAGGTATTGATGAGGTCACATATTAATTTCAGTGTTCAAAAGTCCAGAAGCTTTTAATTAAATTATCCTGAGTTTGCAGAGGCTATGATGACAGAGCATGTACTTTATTTGAAATCTTTGATATAGAGGCTTTTAAGAGTATGTACGATGACAGAGTCGATGCTTTTTGCTAGAAAACTAGCCTAGTAAATATGAAGTAGTTTAACAACAAACTTTGTCACCAAGTAAACTATCTGTGAACTTACATTCTTACTTGCATATGACAACTCATACAGACTATCAATTCAGGCATTGTAGAATTCACTCTATATCCATGCAAGGATTGAAATCACAGATCCTCGAATTCTTGAAGGAAGTTACAAAGGATTATTTGGAAAACTACTCAGATCCTGTAACTCATTATGTTTTCTTCAGTTTAATTTATTGAGATTTCATGAAATAGAATTAATTCCATACTTCAAATCTTCAATTTCATTAGTATAGGTCTTCTCCACCAATGAAGAGTATAACACTTCCATGCTTCAGTAGATAATTTCATGCAGAGCTAAAATATACAACAGCTGGTGACCAGCTCATGTTGATGACACTTCTAGAACTTAGGCTGATTCTTAGATAACATAGAACGTCATATAGAAGTGCTGAAGGGGAAAAAAATGATGATAGAGATAGACAGACAGATAGATAGATAGATAGATAGATAGATAGATAGATAGACAGATAGTTGCATATATATGAGAGATAGACATATATAAATATCAATGCTATTTTCTCTGTTTTAGGTATAAACCTTCCAGAAACATTTTAAATTAACATATAAAGATTCTCAGTCTGAGCATTTCTAGCCTAGAGAGAGAATTGTCCAAATAGGTAAATTAATCCTATTCTCTCTAATATTTTCTTGTCCCACATGGCTATTTAAAGTAACATTTATAGGAATCTTGCAGAAGAAAAGCAATGTGTTGATATACAGTTTGGTGATACCATTTTACAACAGTCACCTGATAGTATTCATTATCTCACTCCTTCCTGGACTACTCCCCTCAAGGATTGAAAAGGGTTTTCTACCAGTAATCATCAGTATAATCCTTTCAGAGTAGAGTAGAACAAGTAATAGCACCATGCTGTCTTTTCAAGGCACGGGGAAGTTGGAAACTACCCTTTAGATGGGTTAGTAGGTCAGTTATTTCAGGGGGGTCATAAAGTCATTGATGGAAGCAAAATGAGAAATATTTGATCAAAGTTAACTTTGAAGCTTTAATCCATTTTCTTAAGAAAGCCATTTGTTCTTTACTTGTTTGAACTTTCTAAGGCGTGAGAGGGGAAAGGCAGTCAGTCTATAAAGGGCTATTAGACCAGAGAAAGAGCATTTCCTAATATTTTCTAGAGGGCAGGTTGGTGGTACAATGAATAGAGTGCTGAACCTAGAGTCAGGAAGACCTGGGTTCAAATCCAGACACAAACACTAGCATTATGACCTTGGGCTAGTCACGTAGCCATTTGCCTCAGTTTCCTCCTCTATAAAATGAGCTGGAGAAGGAAATGGAAAACCGTTTCAGTATCTTTGCCAAAAAACTCCCCCTTATCAAAAAAGGGGGTCACAAGCAGTCTGGCATGCCTGAAAACATCTAATCAATAACACTATTTTCTAGAGAAACTGAAGATGATATCTTTTACATGTTCCACAGAAGAATTTCCAGTTTTGTTAGCTCTACCAGAGCTAATGCTCTGTGGTTGAATAGAACCAGATCATTTCCACAGCAGCATAAGGACACAGAGTGTGCTAGAGTGCTATGCTAGACTTCAGGAAGAGCTGTGTTCGAATCCTATTTCTGACATTTACAACCCAAGTGACTGTAATCCATTTACTTAACCTCTCCATGCTTTAGTTTTCTTCTCTGTAAAATGGGAATAGTAATTCAACATATTGCATAGTGCCTGACAAATAGTAAACACTTAATAACTGTGTATTGATTGATTAATATCTGTAGTGCTTATCTCATAGAGTTTGGAGGCTCTTTTTTTAAAAAAAATTTTTTTTAATTAATTATTTTATTTTTAATTAAGTTATATTTATTTCCATGAGCTTTTGAGTTTTAAATTTTCTTTCCCTCCGTCTCTCTCCACCTCCCTCCCCAAGACGGCATACAATCTGATACAGGCTATACATATACATTCTTATTAAACATATTTTCGCATTGGTCATATTGTAAGGAAGAATTAGAACCAATTGGAGGAATAACAAAAAAAGGATGAAACAAAACAAAACAGAAGACAAAAAAAAAGAGCAAATAGTATGCTTTAATCTGCATTCATACTCCATAGTTCTTTTTCTGGACATGGATAGCATTTTCCATTATGAGACTTTTGGAAATGTCTTAGATCCTTGCATTGCTTAGAAGAGTTAAGTCTATTAAAGTTAGTAATCACACAACATGACTGTTACTATGTACAACATTCTCCAGGTTCTGCTCACTTCACTCAGCATTAGACTATACTAGTCTTTCCAGGTTTTTCTGAAATCTGCCTGCTCATCATTTCTTATAGCACAATAGTATTCCATTACATTCAAATACCACAACTTGTTCAGCCATTCTCCAATTGATGGGCAGCTGCTATAAATATTTTTGTACATGTCAGTCCTTTTCCCATTTGTATGATCTCTTTGGAATACAGCCCTGGGAGTGCTATTGCTGGGTTAAAGGGGATGCACATTGTTATAGAACTTTGGGCATAGTTCCAAATTGCTCCCCCAAATGGTTAGATCATTTCACAACTCCACTAACAATGCATTAATATTCTAATTTTCCCCTGTCTTCTGCAACATTTATAATTTTCCTGTTTTATCATGTTGGTCAATCTGATAAGTGTGCTGTGGTACCTCAGAGTTGTTTTGATTTGCATTTCTTTAATCAATAGTGATTTAGAGCATGTTTTTCACATGACTATAGATAGCTTTAATTTCCTCATCTGAAAACTGCCTGTTCATATCCTTTGACCATTTATCAGTTGGAGATGGGAGGCTCTTTAAAAGTCATTTTGCAAACTTTAATGTGCTATAAAAAAAGTCTTTGGGAATTATGACATAGAAGAGTAAGATTTTGTTGAAGGAATACTGTTATAATAATTGCTGTTATTGTTATTGCTTCTTTTATTGTTTTAAAATCTTACTTAATATTTTATTTTTCCCAATTACATGTAAAAACAATTTTGACATTCTTTGTTTTTTTCAAATTTTGAGTTCTAAATTATTTCCCTCCCTCTGTCACTTCCTCTTCAATTGAGAAGGCAAGCAATTTAACATAGGTTATATATGTGCAGTCATGCAAAATACATTTCCGTGTAAGTCATTCTGTGAAAGAAAACATAGGCCAAAAAAATGAGGAAAAATAAAGTGAAGAAGAAGTATCTTTGATATGCATTCAGGCTCTACCAAGTCTTTCTCTGGAGATGGACAGCACCTTTCATCATCAGTCCTATTGAACTGACTTAAATGACTGTATTGCTGAGAATAGCTAAGTTATTCATAGTAGATCATCATACTGTATTGCTGTTAGAATTGTACTGTGTATAATGTTCTCCTGGTTCTGCTCATTTCACTTTGCATCAGTTCATGAAAGTCTTTACATGCTTTTTTTTTGAGAGCATCCTGCTCACCATTTCTTAAAGTAAAACAGTATTCCATCACAATCACGTGCATAATTTGTTCAGCCATTTCCCAACTGATGAACATCCCCTCAGTTTCTAATTCTTTGCCACCACTAAAGAGCTGTTATAAATATTTTTTGGTACACACAGATCATTCTCTCTCTCTCTCTCTCTCTCTCTCTCTCTCTCTCTCTCTCTCTCTCTTTCTCTCTGTGTCTTTCTGTCTCTCTCTCTCCCCTTTTACCCTATCCATTCTCAAAATTGTTTTCCTTCTGATTTTTACCTTCCTTAAATTATTCTACATTCTATTATCTCCTCACCCCTCCCTATCCCTTTCCCTTTCTCCTTTCCTGTATAGTACTACACCCAACCGAGTGTGTATATTATTTCCTCTTTCAACTAATTCTGATGAGAGTAAGTTTCATGTGCTCCCCTCCTCACTTCCCCCATTTTCCCCTCCACTGTAAAATCTTTTTCAGGCCTCCTTTATATCAGATAATTTATCCCATTCTACCTCTCTCTTTCCCCTGCTCCCAGTGCATCCTTCTTTCTCATCCCTTAATTTTATTTTTTAGATAATCATGCCATCACATTCAACTCATATCTCTGCTTTCTGTATATGTATACTCTTTCCAACTGCTCTAATAATGAGAAAGTTCTTAAGAGTCACAAGTATCATATTCCCGTGTAAGAATATAAATATTTTAACCTTATTGAATCCCTTATGATTTCTCTTTCTGCTTATCTTTTTATGTTTCTCTTTAGTCTTGTATTCGAAAGCCACATTTTCTATTTAGTGATGGTCTTTTAATCAGGAATGCCTGAAAGCCCTCTATTTCATTGAATATCCATTCCTTCCCCCCACCCCACCCCAAGGTATTGTTCTCAGTTTTGCAATCAGGGAGCAATCCTGATCTCAGACAAAGCAAAGCAAAAATTGGTCTTATAAAAAGAGATAAGGAAGGAGACTAAATCCTGCTAAAAGGCACCATAGACAATAAAGTAATATCATTACTAAACTTACATGCACAAAATGGTATAGCATTCTAATTCTTAGAGGAGAAGTTCAGGGAGTTGCAGGAAGAAATAGACAGCAAAAATATACTGGTGGGGGACTTTAACCTCCCCCTCTATGAATTAGATAAATCTAACAACAAAATAAATAAGAAAGAAGTTAAGGAGGTGAATAGAATTTTACAATTAAGTATGATAGACTTCTGGAGAAAACTGAATGGAGATATAAAAGAATATACTTTTTTCTCAGCAGTACATGGCACATACACAAAAAAAGGCCACGTACTAGGGCATAAAAACCTCACAACTGAATGCAGAAAGGCAGAAATATTAAATGCATCCTTTTTAGATCATGATGCAATAAAAATTATTTGTAATGAAGGGCCATGGAAATAGACTAAAAAATAATTGGAAACTAAATAATCTAATCCTAAAAAATGATTGGGTCAAACAACAAATCATAGAAACAATCAATAATTTCATTCAAGAGAATGACAATAATGAGACAACATACCAAAACTTATGGGATGCAGCGAAAGCAGTTCTTAGGGGAAGTTTTATATCTCTAAATGCTTACATAAATAAAATAAAAGAGGAGAAATGAATTGGGCATACAACTAAAAAAACTAGAAAAAGAAAAATTAAAAATCCTCAACTAAACACAAATTAGAAATATTGAAAACCAAAGGAAAAATTAATAAAATTGAAATTAAGAAAACTATTGAACTAATAAATAAAACTAAGAGCTGGTTTTATGAAAAAAACAATAAAATAGATAAACCTTTGGTTAATTTAATTTAAAAAAAGAAAGAAGAAAACCAAATTACTAGTATCAAGAATGAAAAGGGTGAAGCTACCACCAAGGAAGAGGAAATTAAAACAATAATTAGGAATTATTTTGCCCAACTATATGCCAACAAATTTGACAATCTTAGTGAAATGGATACATATTTACAAAAATATAAATTGCCCAGATTAACAGAAAGGAAGTAAAATACTTAAATAACCCCATCTCAGAAAAAGAAATTGAATAAGCCATTGATGAACTCCCCAGGAAAAAATCTTCAGGGCCATATGGATTCTATGAAACATTTAAAGAGCAATTAATTCCAATACTGTATAGACTATTTGGGAAAATAGGTGAAGGAGTCTTACCAAATTTTTATGATACAAATATGGTGCTGATACCTAAACCAGGAAGAGTCAAAATAGAGAAAGAAAATTATAGACCAATTTCTCTAATGAATATAGATGCAAAAATTTTAAACAAAATATTAGCAAATAGATTACAGCAACTTATCACAAGAATAATACACTATGACCAGGTAGGATTTATACCAGGAATGCAGGGTTGGTTCAATATTAGGAAAACTATCAGCATAATTGATCATATCACACCAAAACCAACAGAAACCACATGATCATCTCAATAGATGCAGAAAAAGCTTTTGAAAAATACAACACCCATTCCTATTAAAAACACTAGAAAGCATAGGTATAAATGGAGTCTTCCTTAAAATAATAAATAGCATCTATCTAAAACCTTCAGCAAGCATTATATGTAATGGGGACAGCTAGAAGCATTTCCAATAAGATGGGGTGAAACAAGGATGTCCATTATCACCACTGTTATTCAATATTACTAAACTTTAGCATCAATAGAGAAGAAAAAGAAATTGAAGGCATTAGAATAGGCAAAGAAGAAACAAAGCTATCACTCTTTGCAGATGACATGATGATATACTTAGACAATCCTAGAGAATCAAGTAAAAAACTACTTGAAATAATAAACAACTTTAGCAAAGTTGCAGGCTATAAAATAAACCCACATAAATCATCAGCATTTCTATATATTACCAACAAAGCCCAACAGCAAGAGATAAAAAGAGAAATTCCATTTAAAGTTACTGTAGACATTATAAAATATTTAGGAGTCTCCCAAACAAAACTCTATGAACACAATTACAAAACACTTTTCACACAAATAAAATCAGATCTAAATAATTGGAAAAACATCAGTTGCTCATGGGTAGGCCGAGCTAATATAATAAAAATGACAATCCTACCTAAGCTAATTTACTTATTCAGTGCCATACCAATCAAACTACCAAAAATTATTTTATAGAGTTAGAAAAAATAATAACAAGATTCATTTGGAAAACAAAAGGTCCAGAATATCAAAGGAACTAATGAAAAGAAATGCAGGGGAAGGTGGCCTAGCAATTCCAGATCTTAAATTGTATTATAAAGCAGCAATCATCAAAACTGCTTGGTACTGGCTAAGAAATAGGGAGGTGGATCAGTGGAATAGGTTAAATATGCAAGACACAGTAGTCAATGACTATAGTAATCTATTATTTGATAAACCCAAAGACCCCAGCTTCTGGGATAAGAACCCACTCTTTGAAAAAACTGCTGGGAAAACTGGAAAAGAGTATGGCAAAACTACAGACCCAAATCTCACATACCATATACCAAAATAAAGTCAAAATGGGTTCATGACTTAGATATAAAGGCTGATACATAAGTAAACTGGGAGACAAGGAATAGTTTACCTATCAGATCTATGGAGAACAGAAGAATTCATGACCAAACAGGAGATAGAGAACATTATGAAAAGCAAAATGGATAATTTTGATTACATTAAATTGAAAAGTTTTTGCACAAACAAAGCCAATGCAACTAAGATTAGAAGGAAGGTAGAAAATTGGGAAAGAATTTTTACAACCAGTCTCTCTGATAAAGGCCTCATTTCTAAAATATATAGAGAATTAAGACAAATTTATAAGAAACAAGCCATTCCCCAATTGATAAATGGTCAAAGGATATGAACAGACAGTTCTCAGATGAAGAAATTAAAGCCATCTATAGTCATATGAAAAATGCTCTAAATCACTATTAATTAGAGAAATGCAAATCAAAACAACTCTGAGGTACCACATTACACCTATCAGATTGGCCAACATGACAAAACAATAAAATGATAAATGTTGGAGAAGATGTGGGAAAATTGGAACACTAATGCATTGTTGGTCCAACTATTTTGGAGAGCAATTTGGAACTATGCCCAAAGGGCTATAAAAATGTGCATAGCCTTTGACCCAGCAATAGCACTTCTAGGGCTATACCCCAAAGAGATCATACAAATGGGAAAAGGACCCACATGTACAAAAAAATTTATAGCAGCTCTTTTTGTGGTGGCAAAGGATTGGAAATTGAGAGGATGCCCATCAATTGGAGAATGGCTGAACAAGTTGTGGTATACAAATGTAATGGAACACTATTGTGCTATAAGAATGGTGAACAGGCTGACTGACTTCAGAAAAACCTGAAAAGACTTGTATGGTCTGATGCTGAGTGAAGTGAGAAGAACCAGGAGAATGTTGTGTACAACATTGTGAGATGACTAATATTGATAAACTTAACCCTTCCCGGCAATAGAAGTATCTAAGACATCTCCAAAGGCCTCGTGATGGAAAATGTTATCCACATCCAAAGAAAGAACTATGGAGTCTGAATGAAGATCGAAGCAGTCTATTTGCTTTGTTTTTCTTCTCTTGAGTTTTGTTTCCTCTTTCTGGTGGTTCCTTCTGTTGGTTCTAATTCTTACTTACAACATCAGTAATGTGAAAATATGTCTAATAGGAATGTAAATGTATAGCCTATATCAGATTGTGAGCCATCTTGGGGAGAGTGGGGGGGGAGGGGGAGAAAAATTTTAAACTCAAAAGCATATGGAAGTGATTGTTGATAAATCAAAATAAATTAATTAAAAAACATAAAAGCCTTTTTGGGCCCTTCCATGGCCTGAGACCAATTCATATTTTTTTTCATTGACGTTTTAGATGAAGGAATTTTGACTTTGTTGTCTTCTTCTGAGTATATATTTTGTTCTTCCTTCTCACCATACTAAGTTTCTATATTCAGATTTTTTTCTGTTGTTTGCTCATTTTCTAGTCCATTTCTTGACTTTTAACTCTATGCTAAAGTGGGACTCTAACTCTCAACTGGAAGGGGCACTGTCCCAACCTTCAGGTTTTTTTGTGGAGTTGCTTTCAGAGGTAATACTGGGGACCTGTAAGTTTTGGGCTCCTCCAAGATGGTATGATCTAAGGAGAGGTGAGTTTACTCCTCTCCTGTACTGTGCAGGGGTTTGTGAACGATCACACACACTCTTTTCAACCCTGAAAGTGTGACCAGGGTCCCT
The DNA here is from genome assembly GCF_003287225.1 of Phascolarctos cinereus. Classification (NCBI taxonomy): domain Eukaryota; kingdom Metazoa; phylum Chordata; class Mammalia; order Diprotodontia; family Phascolarctidae; genus Phascolarctos; species Phascolarctos cinereus. Next base: position 377,910,139 of record NW_027555625.1, read on the forward strand.
GCTCCCCTGCAACTATTACCCAGACCCAAGTATAGGCAATGCAACAGAGTCCCGTCCCTTGTGCTAGCAAAGAGCCCCGTGTAAATCTCCTTCTGACCTGTTTTCTGATTCCCTCACCTTCTGTGGGCTGAGAAGTGTGGAAACTGCCGCTGATGTCACTAATTGTATTGCCCTGAGGCCTGCTCCTAATTTGCTGGGGCCTGGTCTGCACTGGTGTGGCCTACATTGGACTGTGCTCCTCTCTTACCTTGTATAACACACCTTTCCTGCCAACCTTCTACGTTGTCTTGGTCTGGGAAATTGTTTCACTCTTTCGGTGAGTTCCTCCACTCTAGAATTTGTTTAGAGTCATTATTTAAAAGTATTTGGAGTGGTTTTAGGGAGAGCTCAGGGGAGTCCTGGCCTTTACTTGCCATCTTGGCTCTGCCTCCAATGGTTATTGTTATGAAATTAAATGGAGAACTTTGTTTCTGAACACTATTTTTGTTCTGATACCAAGGCACTCTTTCCTTGCACCTTTTCTTTATTCCTAAAACACTGAAATTATATTGCATCAGTTAATGAAGTGAATAATATAGCTGATGGGCCTGGCATTTTCTGACAGGCAATGACCAGTGGAAAGAATTAACCCTGCTGACAATAAACTGCTAGGAAATTGGTGACCTTTAAATCATTAACAACAATATGAAGCATAAAAATGTAAAGGAAAAATGATTTACACCTGGAGAATTAAATGGTGGACACATTTCCATGGATAGTTATCAGGAATACTATTTTTTTATTGAAGCAAAGAATGTACAAATGGTTACCAAGAAAAAACACACACAACAGAACAAAAATATGGCACTTGAAGTATTTTTCAATGTGTTTTACATGACTCTCCAATTTGTCATTGTGGATGTAGATGTTAGAACGTTAGAAAAGATCCCTTGTAAGAAACATAGGTGGCCAGGGGAGAGGAAAAAGGCTTTAGTGATCATTAATATCTTCCCCCTCCCCTAAGGATTTGGGTTTCAGATAAAGCTTTTTGAAGCTTTCTGAATCCTTGTAACACACAGGAAGCTGTAACCATTCAGCTAACATGAGCCTAGAGTTAGTTTAGGAATTAAAGTCACTGTTGATCCTTTAATGAAGCACTTGACAGGAGCAGGAATAAACTATTCTGAGCCTGATTTTCTGATACTTCACTTCTCTGAATAATTCCTGAAATACTTGGTTGACCTACTACAGTTTGTATGTTTAAGGGTACCCTGGGAGAATGTGGAAGGATAAACGGTGTGGCCAAAATCTCTTTGCTGACATAGACAGACAGCCTATCAGATCCTGCTGGTAATCATTCTCCCACGCAAAAAAAAAAAAAAAAGATTCCTGGGAATCACTGAGACCTCTCTAAGGGTGGTGGGAGGAAGACTGGAAGATCTTTTCTCTTTCAATTGTAATGAGGCATATACCATCAAGTCCAGCTCTTTTAGAGATTCAGAGAGCCTGCAGAGGCAATGGGTCACTTATGGGGGATCTAGACTGACCTGCTTCCCACTCTTCCTGCCACCTCAGAACATCACTCATTTGCTCATAGCTACATAGAAAATGAGACAATCTTCCAGGAAATTGTCAAAAGGAAACTCGTACTGTGGCTGCGGCTCAAACTCTGGTTCAATACTGAAATACAGAAGTACAGCCCAGAGCACTGGTATCTGAGCTCAGGGCAGGTTAGCACAGCTAAGGAGCTTCCCAAAATGACATAGTAACTGGCTAGTGACATATTTCAAGTGTTTTGAGCCATGTACCATGGACAGAACTAACAGTGGATTGCTTCCCCTCTCCCCCCCACCATGTTCTCCCACAAAACTCTACTTATTTTTGGCCTCGGACTTGTGGACATTACACAGGTGTAACTTGATGAGCAAATGAAATATATGAAATTTTCTTTTTTTTTATTTAAATACATAAGTTTGGCTAAAATGGAGGTAGTCATGCAGTGAAGTGGGGAGAGGATTCATTTTACAAAAAAAAAAATTATTTTCAATAAGAAAGTAAATTCCCCTAGTCAATTAGCTTAGGGGAAACTGCCAGGAACTTGATATCTCCCTTAAGGCAGCTAGGGAGTAGAGTATATAGACCTGGAATCAGGAAAACCTGAGTACAAATCCTGTCTCAAATAGCTTCAAGCTGTGTGATTCTAGGACATGTCACTTAACTATTCTAGGCCTTAGTTGCCTCATCTGTAAAATGAAGAGGTTGAACTCAATGATTTCCAATTTCCCTATTAGCTCTGAATCTATGATCCTATGTACTCATCTATCATGAAAAGTGAGGTATATCTCTACTGAGAAGTAAGAACTCACCCATCACTGATTGAGTTACAGTCTAGCCTCAATTTGTAGGTAGCAGGTAAGGGAAATGAATTATCGTTTCAAAGTTACAGAGGTGGGAAGCAAAGAAGAGACATTTCAGCTACACACCATGATGAGGGGATGCGATTCTGAAGTAAAGTCTTGTGAATTGTTATCCAGCTTAAACCTTTTGCCATGTTTGGCATATTATTAGGAAAAGCTTACAAAGTCTAAAAACAAAATCAAAATCAGCCTAAAATTCAGAAATTTGTAATTTTATTTTTAACATGAGGAGGTTGTAAGAGTTTCCTTTTAGCCAGCAGGCTAAAGTGTGACTATAACAGACTCAATCTCTGGAACTCTTAGCCTAAGAAAATTGGACATGTGATAATATTACCACCAAAGCTACAGCAGCCAGGAAAGCCTTTGAGAATTCAGTGGAAGCTGGTTGATAATTCAATCAAATGTATGACACTAAAACTAATTAAATGAACCAGTAGATAATTGTGGTGAAAAGTTAATTATAGAGCCTTGTTGAATATTTAGGTCTCACAGCTCTTAACTATGCCAACAATCTTGTATAACTCCGCTACTCTTTTTGTTTATTGGTTGTTGTTTTTTTTCAATTTTATTATTTATTTATTTTTAATGTATTTTTCTTTCTAAATTTTAAGTTCCAAATTCTCCCCCTTCTGTCTCTCCCTGGCCCACTGAGAAGGAAAATGATGTGATATCAATTATACATGTGAAATCATACGAAACATATTTCCATATTAGTCATAATTTTCAAAAAGTAAGAAAAATAAAGTGAGAAAATTATACTTCTATTTACACTCAGAATTCATCAGTTTTTCTCACTTCACATCAGTTTAAGTAGGTCTTGCCATTTTTTTTCTGAAACCACCTTCTTCATAATTTCTGACAGTTCAATAATACTCCATTGAAATCATATACCACAATTTATTCAGTCATTCCCCAATTGATGAGCATCCTTTTGATACCCGATTCTTTGCCATTACAAAAAATTTTCTATAAATGTTCTTTGTACATATAAATCCTTTTCCTTTTTTTAATCTTTTAAGAGATGCAGACCTATTAGTGCTATAGTTTCATAGCCCTTTGGGCCTAGCTCCAAATTGTTTTCCTTAATGATTGAACCAGTTCACTAAGTTCATTAGTGTACCTCCAAATTTTCCCTCATCCCCTTCAGCATTTGTCATTTCTGGTGGGTGTGAGGTGGTTATCTCAGAGTTGTTTTAATTTGCCTTTCACTAATCAATAGTGATTTAGAGTATTTTTATATGGCTGCAAATAGCTTTGTTTTCTTCTTCTGAAAACTCTCTGTTTACATCCTTTGGCCATTTATCAGTTGGAAAGTGATTCTTATTTTTATAAACTTGATCCAGTTCTACACTCAGTATATATTTGAGAAATGAGGACTTTATCAAGGGAAATGTGATGTAACATTTTTATATTACTTTTGTCTGTAATGCCTTCTAGCAAAGTGTAGTTTCTCTGTTCATTCTTTTTTAATTAGGTTTATTTTTTCTTTTGCTTTGTCTGAGATTGTAATTGCTATCCTTTCCTTTGCTTAGTTCTGCTGAAGCATGTAAAATTCTTCTCCAGTCCTTTATTTTAATTCTTTCTGTGTCTTTCTGTTTCAAATGTGTCACTGATACACAACATGTTGTTAGATTCTGGTTTCTGATCCACTCTGCTATCTGCTTCTGTTTTATGGGTGAGCTCATTTCATTCACATTTACAGTTATGATTACTGTGTATTTCCCTCCATCCCATTTTCTTCAGTTGTTTTCTTATCTTTTTTACGTTGTCTCTCCTCATAAACCTATTTTGCTTCTGATCATTGCCTTCCTTAATCTGCCCTCACTTTTATCACCCCATTTCTCTTAAACCCATTCCTCTCCTATTTCCCCATTAGGTAAGTTATATTTCTATACACAACTGAGTGTGTACATATATTCTTCCTTCTTTGAATCAATTCTGCAAAAGTGTTCCTTCCACCCCACACATTTTCCTCTCCACTTTAAAAGCTCTTCTTTGTGTATCTCTTTTATGTGAGAAAACATTCCTCATTCTACCTCTCCTTTCCTCCTTTGCCATAGTGTGTCCCTATTTCTCATAACGTTAATTTTTTGGGCACCATTTCAACAAATCAACTCAAATCTATGCCTCCAACTATGTAGACTTCTTTTAACTGTCTCAATAATGATAAAGATCTTAAGAGTTACATGTATCATTTTCTCATCTAGGAATGCAAACAGTTTAACTTTATTGAATCTCTTATGATTACTCTTTCATGTTTACTTTTTATACTTCTTTTGAGTCTTGTGTTTGAATGTCAGATTTTCTTTTCAGCTCAGGAATGCTTGAATGGACTCTATTTCATCAAATATACATTTTCTCCTGAAGGATTATATACAGTTTTGCTAGCTAGGTCATTCTTGTTTGTCATCCTAGCTCCTTAACTTTGAAATTATCATATTCTAAGCCCTCTACACATTTAACATGGAAGCCACTAAATTTCATGTGATCCTGACTGTGGTTCCATGATATTTGAATTATTTCTTACTGGCTACTTGAAATATTTTCTTTTGGGAGAAGTCCAGAGACTTGGGAGCACTGGAATTTGGCTATAAGGTTCATTTTGGGATCTCTTTAAATAAGTTATTGATGGATTCTTTCAATTTTTATTTGACCCTCTGGATCTAAGATGTTATGGCAATTTTCCTCAACAATTCCTTGAAATATGATGTCTGGCTCTTTCTTTGATCGTGGCTTTTAGGCAGTACAATAATTTTATTTTTTTTAGGCAATTGGGGTTAAGTGACTTGCCCAGGGTCACAGAACTAGTCAGTATCAAGTGTTTGGTCTGAGGTTGGATTTGAACTCAGGTCCTCCTGACTCCAAGGCTGGTGCTCTATCCACTGTGCCACCTAGCTGTCCCAGTAGTACAATAAATCTTGAATTATCTCTTCATCATTTTTCAGGTTAGTTTTTTTTGAGATATTTCACAGTTTCTTCTATTTTTTTTCATTTTTGAGTTTGTTTTGTTGTTTCTTGATGTTTCATGGAGTCATTAGTTTACACTTGCCCAATTCTAATTTTTAAGGAATTATTTTCTTCATTGAGATTTTGTATCTCATTTACCATTTGACCATTTTTAAAGCAGTTCTTTTATTCAGTGAATTTTTGTGCCTCCTTTTCCATCTGGCCTATTCTGCTTTTAAAGGAGTTATTTTCTTCATTGAGTTTTTCTGCTTATTTTACCATTAAGTCAATTTTGTTTTTTAAGGTGTTATTTTCTTCAGTATATTTTGTGTGCCTCTTTTACCAGGCTGTTAATTCTCTTTTCATAATTTTCTTCCATCACTCATTTCTTTTTCCAATTTTTTCCTCTATCACTCATTTCTTTCCTTAACTCCTCCAGCCCAACTCTTGCTGGTCTTGTTTGTAGCAATTTTAATGGTGTCGACATTTTCTGAGTTGATGGCATGGTCTTCCCTGTTATGTTAGCAACTTTTTTATGATCAAATTCTTTTTGTTGTTTATTGTGCATTTTCCCAGGTTATTTATTTTTCAAGATTCATTAATTTATTTATTTTTAGCTTTCAACATTCACTTCCACAAGATTTTGAGTTCCAAATTTTCTCTTCATCTTTTCCCTCCCCCAACCCCAAGAGAGCATACATTCTGGATACCTTTTCCTCTAATCTGTTCTCCTTTCTATCTCCCCCCTCACCCTACTCTTATCCCCTTCCCCTTCTATTTTCTTGTAGGATAGGATAGATTTCTATACCCCATTGCCTATATATCTTATTTCCCAGTTGCATGTGAAAACAATTTTTAACATTTCTTTTTAAAACTTTGGGCTCCAAATTTTCTCCCTTCCTCTCTTCCCACTACCCTCATTGAGAAGGCAAGCAACTCAGTAGAGGTTATACTTGTGTAGTCATGCAAAACACTTCCATAGTAGTCATGTTGTAGAAAACTAACTATATTCCCCTTCATCCTATCCCACTCTCTTTTTTGACCTTATCCCTCCTCAGAAGTGTTTGCTTCTGATTATCGCCTCCCCCAATCTGCCCTCCTCTCTATCATCTGCCCAATCTCTTATCCCTTTCCCTCCTATTTTCCTGTAGAGTAAGATAGCTTTCCATATACAACTGAGTATGTCATTCCCTCCTTAAGCCAAATCTGATGACAATAACATTCACTCATTTCCTCTCACCTTTCCCCATTTCCCCTCCACTGTGAAAGCCTTTTCTTGTCTGTTTTATGTGAGATAATTTACCCCATTCTACCTCTCCCATTCTCCTTTGCCCAGTATAATCCTCTCTCACCTTTAATTTTATTCTCCAGATATGACCCCTTCATCTTCAACTCATCCTGTGCCCTCTATCTATAAATATATATATTGTTTTCTCTTCAATTACCCTGACAAAGATCTCATGAGTTACAAATATCATTTTCCATGTAGAATGTAAACAGTTCAACCTTAACAAGTCCCTTATGATTTCTCTTTCCTGTTTAACTCTTCATGCTTCTCCTAAGTCTTGTATTTGAAAGTTAAATATTCGGAGGCAGAGCCAAGATGGCAGAGTGAAAGCAGTGACTTGCTTGAGCTGTCACCCAAACCCCTCCAAATACTCATAAAAAATGGCTCTAAACAAATTATGAAGCAGCAGAACCCACAAAAAGAGAGAGTGAAACAAATTTCCAGACCAAGACAACCTGGATGATTGATCAAAAAGGTGTATCGCGCCGGGCTGGGAAGGCCGCAGCAAACCTGGAGCACGCCTCAGAGGACTGAATTGCGGGCAGCTGTGGAGGTTTCCAGACTCCTCAATCCACAAATGCCAAAGACAACTTAGAAGGTCAGTGGGAAAAGTCTGTTTCTGTCCGTGCTGAGAAAGGAAGGCGGGGTTTCAGTTCCATTCCCCAAGGCATGACCCTGGGAGAGGGGCAGCTGCTTCCCCAGCTTCCAGCCCACAGACTGAGGGGAAATCCAGTGGCTGATCAGAGAGGGATTGCAGGGATCTCTTTGCCAGTGCTGAGGCAGGAATCTCTTGCTTTGCCCGTGTGTGGATCTGGGTCATAGTTCTGGGCGGCAGTGCTGGGGTGAGGAGGAGTGCTGGCTTGGTGGAACTTGTAGTGGCTGTGGAGATGAACCCCTCCTCACAGTTATGGGACAGAAAGGAATACTTATGGTCACAGGCCAGGAAAGGAGTAAACACCTTGCCCCTTATCATACCACCTTGGAAGAACTGAAAATTTACAAGGCCCTACAAGTATCTCTGAAAACAGCTACACAAACCCCTGAAGCTTGGGACAGTACACTCTCCACATTGGAAGCAGACTCTTACCTTAACAAAGACTTTAAAATCAAGTAATTGGCTGGGATCATGAGCAAGCAGCTCAAAAAGAGTCAGACTATATTATCTTACTTTGGTGACAAAGAAGACCAAAATATACAACCAGAAGAAGACAAAAAAATCAAAGCTCCTACATCCAAAGCCTCCAAGAAAAATATGAATCAGTCCCAGGCCTTGGAAGAGCTCAAAAGGGATTTTGAGAAGCAAGTAAGGGAAGTAGAGGAAAAACTGGGAAGAGAAATGAGAGTGATGCAAAAAAATCATGAAAAACAAGTCAACAGCTTGCTAAAGGAGACCCAAAAAAATACTGAAGAAATTAACACCTTAATAAGCAGCCTAACCCAAATGGCAAAAGAGGTCCAAAAAGCCAATGAGGAGAAAAATGCCCTAAAAAGAAAAATTGGCCAAATGGAAAAGGAAGTCCAAAAGATTACTGAAGAAAATACTTCCTTAAAAATTAGAATAGAGCAATTGGAAGCTAGTGACTTTATGAGAAATCACAACACTGTAAAACAAATCCAAAAGAATGAAAAATTAGAAAACAATGTGAAATATCTCTTTGGAAAAACAACTGACCTGGAAAATAGATCCAGGAGAGAGAATTTAAAAATCATTGGACTATCTGAAAGCCATGATCAAAAAAAGAGCTTAGACATCACCTTTCAAGAAATTATCAAGGAAAACTGCCCTCATGTAGTAGAACCAGAGGGCAAAATAGAAATTGAAAGAATCTACAGATCTCCTCCTGAAAGAGATCCCCAAAGGAAAACTCCTAGGAATATTGTAGCCAAATTCCAGAGTTCCCAGCTGCCAGAAAGAAAAAATTCAAGTACTGTGGAAACACAATCAGGATAACAGAAGATTTAGCAGCTTCTACATTAAAGGACCACAGGGCATGGAATATAATATTTTGGAGGGCAAAGGAGATAGGATTACAGCCAAGAATCACCTACCCAGCAAAACTGAGTATAATCCTTCAGGGGAAAAAATTCAGTGAAATAGAGGACTTTCAAGCATTCCTGATGAAAAGACCAGAGCTAAACAGAAAATTTGACTTTCAAATACAGGACTCTAGTGGAACATGAAGAGGTAAACAGGAAAGAGAAATCATAAGAGACTTATTAAGATTGAACTGTTTACATTCTTGCATGGAAAGATGATATTTGTAACTCATGAGAACTTTGTCAGTATTAGGGTAGTTGAAGGAAAAAAAATTGTATGCATGTATATATAGATAGATAGAGGGCACAGGGTGAGTTGAAGATTAAGGGGTCATATCTGGAGAATAAAATTAAGGGATGAGACAGGATGATACTCAGAGAGAAAGGGAGAGGTAGAATGGGGTAAATTATCTCACACAAAAAACCAGAAAGGAAAGTCTCTCACAGTGGAGGGGAAACAGGGGAAGGTGAGAGGGAATGAGGAAATCCTATTCTCATAGGGTTTGGCTTAAGGAGAGAATAACATACACATTCAATTGGGTATGGAAATCTGTCTTACCCTACAGGAAAATAGGGGGAGAAGGGGACAAGAGAGCAGGGGAGTGATAGAGAGGAGGGCAGATTGGGAAAGGGAGTAATCAGAAGCAAATACTTCTGAGGAGGGACAGGGTCAAAAGAAAGAATAGAATAAATGGGAGGGCAGGATAGGATTAAGGGAAATAGAGTTAGTTTTTCCGAACATGCCTACTAAGGAAGTGTTTTGCATAACTGCACATGTATAACCTATATTGAGTTGCTTGCCTTTTCAATGAGGGTGGGGGGGGAGGGAGGAAGGGAGAAAATTTGGAACCCAAAGTTTTAAAAACCCATGTTTTAAAAAAATGTTTTCACGTGCAACTGGGAAATAAGAAATTCAGGAAATGGGGTACAGAAGTCTATCCTGCTCTACAGGAAAATAGAAGGGGGAGGGGACAAGAGAAGGGAGGGAGGAGAGATAGAAGACAAGGCAGACCAGGGGAAGGGGTATTCAGATTGCATGCCACCTTGGGTGGGGGGGGGTGAGAAATTTGGAACTCAAAAACTTGTGGAAGTGAATATTGAAAACTAAAAATAAGTAAATTTATATTAGAAATGAAAAAAAAAAAGGTATTTTGGCTGAGATTTGAAAATGAAAAAAAATAGAAGTTAAATTTTCTATTCAGCTCTTGTCTTTTCATCAAGAATGCTTGAAAATATCCATTTTTCCCCTGAAGGATTATACTCAGTTTTGCTGGGTAGGTGATTCTTCGTTGTAATCCTGTCTCCTTTGCCCTCCAGAATATCATTTTCCAAATCCTCTGGTCTGTTAATGTAGAAGTTGCTAAATCCTGTGTTATCCTGACTGTTTCAACAATACTTGAATTTTTTTTTTTTTCTGGCTGCTTGCAATATTTCCTCCTTTACCTAGGAACTCTGGAATTTGGCTACAATATTCCTAGAAGTTTTCTTTTGGGGGTCTCTTTTGGGAGGAGGTTGGTGGATTCTTTCAATTTCTATTTTACCCTGTAGTTCTAATATATCAGGGCAGTTTTCCTTGATAATTTCTTGAAAGATGATGTCTAGGCTCTTTTTTTGATCATGGCTTTCATGTAGTCCAATAATTTTTAAATTATCTCCCCTGGATCTATTTTTCAGGTCATTTATTTTTCCAATGAGATGTTTCACATTGTCTTCTATTTTTTCATTCTTTTGACTTTGTTTTATTCTGTCTTGATTTCTCATAAAGTCACTAGCTTCCAATTGCTCCATTCTAATTTTTAAGGAAGTATTTTCTTTAGTAAGCTTTTGGACTTCCTCTTTCATCTGGCCAATTTTTCTTTTTAGGGCATTCTTCTCCTCACTGGCTTTTTGGACCTCTTTTATTATTTGGGTTAGGCTATTTTTAAAGGTGTAATTTTCTTCAGTATTCTTTTGGGTCTCCTTTAGCAAGTTGTTGACTAGTTTTTCTTGATTTTCTTGCATCACTCTCATTTCTCTTCCCCATTTTTCCTCTACTTCTCTTACTTGCTTCTGCGAATCCTTTTTGAGCTCTTCCATGGCCTGGTACTGATTCGTGTTTTTCTTGGAGGCTTTGGATGTAGGAGCTTTGATCTGTTGTCTTCTTCTGGTTGTATGTTTTGACCTTCTCTGTCACCAAAGAAAGATTCTGTGTTCTAACATTTTTTTTCATGGTTTGCTCATGATCCCAACCAATTACTTGAGTTTTAAACTCTTTGTTAAGGTAAGGGTCTGCTTCCACTGTGGAGAGTGTACTGTTCCAAGCTCTGGGGATTTTGTGCAGCTATTGTCAGAGATACTTCTAGGGGCCTGTAAGTTCTTCCAAGATAGTATGATCAAGAGTGAGGTGTTTACTCCTTTCCTGGCCTGTGGTCTTGTCTATGAGTGACCACAAGCACTCTTTTCTGCCTTGGAGCTTTGAGGAGGATTCTCTTTTCACTGCTACTACAAATTCTATCACGCCAGCACTCCTCCTTGCCCCATGATCAACACCCAGAACTGTGACCCAGATCTAAGCACAGCAAAGCAAGAGAATCCTGACTCAGCACCAGGAAAGAGATCCGTGCAATCTCCCTCTGATCAGCCACTCAATTCCCCTTTAGTCTATGGGCCTGGAAGATCCAGAAGCAGCCTCTGCCCTGAGGCTGCACTGGGACTGGGACTGGGACTGTGCCCAACCTTCTCTCTCACCATAGTCACACACTTCTCCTACTGACCTTCTAAGTTGTGTTTGGCATTTGTGGGTTGAGAAGTATGGAAACCACCACAATTGCCCATGATTCAGTCCTCTGAGGCCTGCTCCAGGTTCACTGAGGCGTAGTCTTTGTCTGGGTGTCACGCTGAACTGCATTTCTCTCCCAGCCCAGAATGACAGACCTTTCTAATCAACCATCCAGATTGTGTTGGGATGGAAATTTGTTTCACCGTCTTTTTTGTTGGTTCTACTCTAGAATTCGTTTAGAGCCATTTTCTTTTCTTGTAGATATTTGGAAGGATTTGGGGGAGAGCTCAAGCAACTCCCTGCTTTTACCCCACCATCTTGGCTCTGCAGGCTATCTCTTGACTTTGAATTTTGTGCTGAAGTTAGGTTCTGCTCATCTGGAAGTGAGGAGACACTGCCCCAAGCTTCAAGCTTTTTTTGTGCTACTGTTTTCAGAACCGATTCTCAGGGTGCTTGTGGTGCTTCCAACATGCTGTGGTCCTGAGAGAGTGATGGTCACTACTATCTTAGCCTATGTTCTAGTCTTTACCCAAAAAAGGTCCCTGGTCCCCTACAACCATGAAAGAGCTAGACCTCTCTGCTTTAGGACTATGACCAGGTCTCTTATTCTCTTGTGACCCATTATCAGCATTCCTATCCACCTTGGAGCTGTTTGTGGGTAATAGACTTGCCAGTCAAGGACAGCTATACCCAGGGCCAGCAAAGAGTCCCTGGCAATTTCTTTCTGACCAGTTATTAGAGGCCCTTACTTTCTCTGAGCTGATAGCTCTTCAAGTTGCTGCTGCAGCCTCTATTTCTGCTCCTCTGTATATGGGCTCTAGGTAGGCTTCTACCCTTGTCAGAAAGCATCACAAACTTTTCCTGCCAACCTTCTAAGTTTTCTCAGCCTGGAAAACTCTCTCCCTGAGCTTTTGTTAGCTTTCTCCCTCCAAAATTTGATTTGAGGCCTTACTTAAAAATTGTTTGAAAGGCAATGTTTAGCTGGTTTGCCTATAATCTGCCATCTTGGCTTCTTAGAGCTAATTCTGTGTTACTTAATGTTTATGTAGTAATCTCACTGGAAAAAAGAATCAATGATTGTTAATAGGACATGATAATATCCAATGTTTTAGGTTCATTATGAGAGTTAATGTCATATGTTCTTCTATATATTGCTGACAGTTTCTGCTTGCCATGAAAGCTGCCCTGTTTTATTGGATCAATTCTTTAGGGAAGACATCTGCTCAAAGAATTTAACTACAAATCAAGTATTGATTTGATATTTATGCAAATCTTTTCAACTATATGTCATGGGAAGACTAGCCTACGACGGTGCAGTCCTTGGAGACTATCAATTTGATCTTCCTTGGTGAGTTATATAGAGCAGAAGAAATTCTCTGTCTGATGCCAAACCATTACACAGAACTTAGGATGTCAGCGTAAAGAACCCGTAGATGTAGAATTATGGAGCAAAAACTCTGTTTACATACAAAATTATCAACACATTCTTCCCTTGTCCCTTTTTCTGCACTTTTCCCTCCTACTGGTAAGGGATGTACAAATTGTTATGAGCTGGGCTGGAGGAGGAGAAGGGAAGGGGAAGGGCAGTGGCCACCTTCACTTCTCTTCCTTTCCCTCTCCTCACCAAACATCACATGTCCGTTAATGAGTAGCGCCTATTTTGTTTATGTTGTCTTTGCTTTAATCTTAGATGAATGACTATTCTGAGATGGGAATACCCAGGCAATCAATAAGACAAGGAGATCCATAAAATCCATACAAGAATTCACCAACAACTGAACTCCTAGAGTAAGTAACATTATCGATTGCATCCGTCAAGGTGCCAGTGTGCTGACCAAGCAAACTTCTTCACTCTGCACAGTTAGCTGAGTGGATTGACCAGTTATCCGTGATAGCTGTCCTACAAGAAGTTAGCTTAACTGAACAAGGAAGGGCTTCATTACAGTGTAAACTCCAAAGCAATTTGGATGAAAATTCTACAAAAAGAGAAAATGTCTCTCAGGACCAAGAGTTGGAAGGTACCACTTTGGTCCCACCTACTTTTACACTTGGGCTTCATTACCTTTCCACTTAATATTCATACTCATTCTCCTCAGGGACTGAGTTTTTGAGAAGACCAATGTATCCCTACTTTAGGGGGATTATTTTGGGGGTGTTAAGCAATGGGGTTAAGTGACTTGCCCAGGGTCACACAGCTAGTAAGTGTCAAGTGTCTAAGGTCAGATTTGAACTCAGGTCCTCCTGACTCCAGGGTTAGTGCTGTATCCACTGCACCGCCTAGCTGCCCCAGGGGGGTGTTTTTTATGACATCTATTCTTACCATGCTTCATTAGTAAATATCCTTTTTTTTTTTAAAGCTAATTGATATCAGCTAGTTGATTGATAGTGGGGCAGCAGACAGAATGGAGTACTTGAATAGGTTTGCCTGATATTAGAAATCTGAAGGCAAAAGTTAACTGCCTTCTGGAGACCCAGCCTACCTCTGAAGTTAGGGATTTAGGGAAACAGCCTAGGGAAGTGATCTGTCCTTTAGGGAAAAAGATATGCAGTTATCTCTTTCACATCACAAGGGGCATGGTGATTCCAGATCTGGAAAATCTACATAAAATGTTTTGATACTTCATACCAGAGAAGAAGTCTGAATTATGTTGACATGATACAATACTATACACATATTTGATGCATTTCTGAATTTCTAAACTTTTTCTGTGTCCTCTGTTAGCCTTTGCATGTCTGTGGTTTCTGCAAAACTCCCAAAAAATTCCCATTTAATTTCTTACTCCAACCTGCAAAATATTGAAACCATGGTGAGAAAATTTATGATGTGGAAGGGATAACTGTACTGGACAAATAAGTACAGGCAATTATACTATAACAAGACATATGCATTCCCCAAAAGCACCATAGCTATGCAAAATATTGCCATAAAAACCACAGAGCTTCTGGGAAAAATGAGGTTGGGGCAGAACGTTCAAAAATTTCATCAGTGACACATAAAAAATAAGATAGGAACCTAATAAAAATGGTAGCACAGTTTTATACTTGTTTAAATGGTTAAGCAATACATAAATGCTACAGTAAACAGTATCTGTGGCCTCATTCTGCTTCTCAGCTTGTACCTTGTGCTGTAGGAGTAAGTTTGGGCCGTCTGTAACTCTGGGCCTCAGGCCTGGAGATCATGGCAAAAGAGGATGGGGGTGATGTGAGCTTGACCTTTTCCACTCACAGCTCCTGTTGAACCAGAAGATATATAATACTTTATCTAAAGTTTGCTTGCAGATATGGGCATCAGAAGAGTCTCAGCTTGTGAGTTATTGTGAAGTGGTGCAGTTTTCTACATCCTCACAATTTTTTGAGGAAGAAATCAAGTAGGAAGAAATCTCATAAAAGCAAATGCAAAATTTACATTATGCTCAAAATGTTTTCTTATCTATTAATTACATTGGGAAAAATATGTATTTTTGAAACACATATTAGAACTGACTATGGACTCAAATATTCAAAAAAATTGTGCTCTCATTTATTTGAAAGGTCCCTCCACATATACGGATTATAACACATCTATATCTACCTATTCTTTTTAGTTCCTATACGTGGCCTCACATAAGTTTGCCCCAGGGAATATAATCAATGTTCTGTAGTCCTTTCTCAATTTCTCCTAACATTGTAAGCATACTAACGAAACACTCTTGCTATCTATAAGTCATCCCTTCCCCTTGCCATATGACCAACCTTACTTCACTTCCTATGATAGAATTTATTTTTGATGACATCTGTTATTGCTGTTCTTCAAAGTTACTCATTGTATATATGATCTTCATACCCAGCATGCATCTCTCTATCATCCTTTATGTGTTTTTTTTTCTTCAGAGACTCTTGTATTCTGTGTCTCATTGCTTTGAAGCAAAGTAGTTGCTCTACCTAAATTAAAATCACTGCTTCAAATCCCCTTCTTTTGAGTGGCATTATTTATTTTCTTACTTTGAAGGCTAATCTATGGTGATTCTTGGGATTAGTAAACAGAACCAGAGCAAGAGCCTATACAGAGCCATGTATCCTGTCCTAGTAATGATGCAGGCAATGCCCTCCATAATATTGTCCTCTCTTGTCATCCTCATCTCTGAGTTCTGGTGGGGTTGAATTGTTCTAGCCTTGAAGAATAAGGTGAGAAGAGGGAATCATAGGCCCCATGGTTTTGCTTTTCCCTGTAGTATTTCTTGCTCTCATCCCCTCTTGCATTTTTGATTACCTACAGGCTTCATTAAGTGTACAGACAACAAAACAAGCCTTCTGGAACATGTAACTGGCAAGCCAAATACAACCAACTCCCTGTGTAAGCGAAAAACTACACTAAAGCAAGTTTTTGTTTCTGTATACTCATTTATACACAAAGGAGGGCCCAGAGATCTAGTGAATTTGACTAGAGCTCTTTGAAATCCTAAGCAGAAAATCTCAGCAAAAATAAGAGCTCAGGATGAAGTAGAATGGCATCCCACATCCTTTGGGGAGCTTTTAAATTTCATTCCAGTTCAGAAGGAGCAAAAATCCTTTGATACATTCACTATTCTTTCCATCTCTTTCTTCTCCCTCTTCCTCCCTTCTCTTGTGCTAACATACGGCACACTGTACCTCCATAGGACTGGGGACAGACCAGTTTCCTCCCCAAGCCCTGACCATAAATATAATTATCAATCTTTGGGGCTTCAGAATTCTCCTATGCTGATGGACTCAGCTCTACATCTGGTTCACAGATGTCCTGCTTTGCTACCAGGGGAGGACTTAGGTACATAGATCAGCATGAGCCAGAGTTTGGGAAACAAAGCAAATCTAGTCTGCCATAATGATGTGAGAAATTATACTAAAGACAAAGCAAAACAAAATCCTGTAGAAGGAAAAATAAAAGGTTGTGGGGGAAATGGTATTCTAATTCATGCAGTTTGGTTATGTTGTTTGTGTCAAATGGAGAATTAAGCAATTAGTTAGTGAATGTATTCACAACTGATAGTCAACCAGTCAAGTTCCACCTTTCCTAAAATACTTCAAGTGCTTGTGTCAATGTACATTTTCCCTTCACTAATTCAGATCACAGTCCTGTGATTTAGCAGTAAATGATCTTCATGAATTGCTGTGGCCACAATTGTCTAGTGACCAACGTTGGTTTTGTGCACCTCACAGGCCACTGTGGGGCCTATATTTAATATTTGGGAGGTACCAAAGCACAACGAAATGAATATTAGATTTGTAATCAGAGGAAATTCAAATCCTGGTTCTGCCTCTTACTACCTGAATGATATTGGGCAAGTCACAATCTCTCTAGGCCTCAGGTTCATCATCTGTTAAAGTAAGAGTTGGAGTAGATGGCCTCTATCCTGTCTGGCTCCAAATCTTTGATTCTATGGTCCTTTAAACAGAGTCTTAAGAAAACCAGGGTCATCTCCCCATCATGCAAATGATCCTTAAGTAGTGACATAATATTCCAGTTAAAGATATTTCAAGCACCATCTTTCCTAAAATTATCCATGTAACTGTCTCCTTTTGACTATGTAGACTATGTCTATTCCATTATATAAAGCAAGAATTAGAGATTTTCCAAATTTATTGGGTCAGTAATATAGTCTATAGTCTTTATGGACACCTTTATGGACAGCACTGGACTTAGGAGTCAGGAAGACCTGCATTTAAATTATTATACTTTTTTAAAAATTATTCCTCTTAATAACTAACCATATGACTCCTTAGCAAGTCATTTATATTCTCTCTCAACATCAGTTTCTCCATTTGTAAAATGGGCATTTTAAAAAAGAAAGTAGGAAGCCTTTCTGAGCAGAGAAACCAACCTTTATTAAGAGAAACAAAGTTGGGGTCTATAGTCTACCCAGTACAGACTGAGACCTGGAGAGACAGAATTTATAGTTATTTATACATCTTTTAAGTCATGCATTGTGCAACAAAGTCCTGTGGAAGCTGATTCATGCTAGACTGCATTTTGCAGGTCGCTATGTCCTAACTTCGTACTTTTCACAATGTCTCAATGACCCCTTTGGTACCTCAATTAGCTCTTTACAAGACTTTCTGACTTCATCATTTTAATATAAGGATTAATACATAGGTATGATTATTGTGGTCACATACTTAAGATATACACTTTATAATGATTTAGTTATGCTTCTAAGGTTATATAATGCAGGAATTTCTTTGGGGCTATATCATAGCTTAGTTATACTCAATTTTTTTTCCTTTACCAGGACTATGTTCTTACTATAAATCACACAATTATTTCTAATCCTAATGGTTAACAGCTGATAAAAGATTAGCAAGGCAATACAGAGCAAAACACTCAAGGAATTGACTATTGATCTTTTTCCTTTCAGCATAATAATAGCACCTACCTCACAGGGTCATTGAGAGTATCAAATGAGATAATGTGTTTAAAAAGCACTTTAGAAACCTTAAAGCACTCTATGCATGCTAGCTAATTTTATTGTACCTGTGATAGGTCTTGACATTGGATAGGCACATTTCAATAGTCAATAAGTGTTTATTAAGTACTTACTGCATGCCAAGCACTGTACTAAGTGCTAGAGATACATACATACATACATACATATGCACATATATGTATATACATATAAATACACACACATACATATATATATATATATATATATGATAAATTGGCGATAATCTTCATTTTGAAGATAGTTGTACATTTTCTCAAGGGCCAGACTCATACTTTCTGCTGGATGTGTGTGTGTGTGTGTGTGTGTGTGTGTGTGTGTGTGTGTGTGTGTGTTGAATTTGGAAAACCCAAAGTTTTAAGAACAAATGTTAAAAATTGTTTTCATATGCAACTGGGAAATACAGGCAATGGGGTATAGAAATCTATCCTGCCTACAGGAAAATAAGGGGAAAGGGATAAGAGAACGGGGGAATAAAAGGGAGGGCAGATTAGGGGAAGGGGTATTCAGAATGCATATTGTCTTGGGGTGGAGGAAGGGACAAAAAGGGGAGAAAATTTGGAACTCAAAATCTTGTGGAAATGAATGTTGAAAACTGAAAATAAATAAATTAGTAAAAAATAAAATAAAATTAAGGAGTGAGAAAGAGAAATTCTTTGGGAGAAAGGAAAAGGAGAGGTAGGATGGGGTAAATTATCTCACATAAAAGAGGCAAGAAAAAGCTTTTACAATGGAGAGGAAGATGGGGGAGGTGGAAGTGAGTAAGTGAACTTTACTCTCATTGGAGTGGGCTCACAAAGAGAATACTATATACAGTCAGTTGGGTATAGAAATCTATCTTATCCCACAAGAAAGTAGAAGGGGGAAGGGATAAGAGAAAGGGGGTGTGTGATAGAAGGGAGAGTAGATTGGGGGAGGTGGTAGTCAGAAGCAAAACACTTTTGAGGAGGGACAGGGTGAAAAGAGAAAGAGAATAGACTAAACAGGGCAGGGAAATGGGAAATACATTTAGCAATCATAACTGAAAAAAAATTGAAGCAGTTTTCTCTGATAAAGACCTCATTTCTCAAATGAGAACTGAGTCAAATTTATAAAAAGAAAATAAGAGCCATTCCCCAACTGATAAATTGATAAATGACCAAAAGATATGAACAGTTTTCAGATGAAGTAATCAAAGCTATCTATAGTGACATTATATATATCTATCTATATATCTATATCTATCTATTTATATATATACACACACATGTAGATGTGCTCTAAATCACTATTGATTGGAGAGATGCAAATTAAAACAATTCTGAAGCACTACCTTATACCTATTAGATTGGCTAATAGGACAGATAGGGAAAATGACCAGTGTTGGAGGGGGATGTGGGAAAAATGAGACATTAAAGCACTGCTGGTGGAGTTGGGAACTGATTCAACTATTCTGTAGAGCAATTTGGAACTATGCCCAAAGGGATACAAAACCATGCATACCCTACATGCAGAACCTAGTAATACCACTATTAAGTCTGTATCCCAAAAGATATAAAAAAGAGAAAGAACATATATGTACAAAAATATTCATAGTAGATCTTTTCTGGTGGTAAAGAATTGGAAATTGAATGTATGCCCATAATTTGGGGAATGGCTAAACAAACTGTACTATGTGATTATGATGGAATATTGTTATGCTATGAGAAATGATGAGCAAGATGCTTTCAGAAAAACCTGGAAAAGACTTACATAAGCTGATGCAAAGTGAAATGTATTAGGTACAAAGTAACAGCAATACTGTAAGATGATTAGCTATGAATGACTTAGCTATTAGCGGTACAATGATCCAAGACAACTCAGAAGGACTTATGACAAAAAATACTATCCACCCCCAGAAAAAAGAACTGGAGGTGTCTGAATACAGATTGAGGCATATTTTTTTTTTACTTTATTTTTCTTGAGGTTTTTTTTTTTTTGAGGGGAAGGGGTTATGTTTCCTTTCACAAGATGCCTAATATATAAATATGTTCTGCATGACTACATATGTACAACCTATATTGTATTACTTGCCTTCTCAACGAGGGGGGTGAGGAGAGAGGAAGAGAGAGAATTTGGAGTTCAAAGTTTTAAAAATGAATGTTAAAAATTGTTTTTACATGTAATTTGGGAAAATAAAATACTAAGTAAATTTTAAAAAACCCTGCTGTCTAAATGTGAATTACTGTTGTTATTATTATACCATTTCCCCCACAAAATGATTTTGGAAAGTGATCTCTCCCAATTGGAAAATCAGTATCCCCTTGTTTATTCAAAGCCTGCGTCCTTTAGGTACAATATTCATAATTGTCCATACAGTTCAGATACATTTCACTCAAATATTTAGTGTATGACAGCCTGACTGGTACTGTGTGATGATGAAAATTAGATTGTTTCATGATGAGGTTCTGTATTCCAGCACTGCAAGAAACATTTGGTTGGTGAGATGGCTGTCTATCTTTAAACTAATTATGAATTTATTTTGCAATAATATTTCATCTTTTTACTCTGAGGTCAAAGCACTGGATTTTCAATTAAAAGGCAAGATGCTTCTGTCTACAATGAAATTATTCATCTAGTGAAAATATATTAAGCACCTTCTGTATGCTTGGCCATATCCCAATAGAGCCAAGCAGAGCAAAAGGGCTCATGCACTCTATATTCTGGTTTTGCTTTTATTAATATTGTTATGAGAGTGAAAGAAGATTGAGACTGCTGGAAAATAAATGTCCCTGGTAACACTTAGCAAAATTCAAGTATGCAGCAGGTTTTATCATCATGAGTTCAGATTTTATCAGTTTTATTGCTGACATGTAAGATACCTGTGAGATATGGGTAGATGAAGTGACCTATCAGAGGTAACACATAGAGCTTCTCTTGCTGCTTGAATCCCAAATCGTTCTGTCCCTCTAGCCTTTAGCAGAAGGGACACATTGATGATTAATTTCAGGGAAAGCTACCTAAACTGGTTTGTAAGCTGGGTGGTCCTGGTGGAATTCTGACTTCTTAGGAAAAGGTGGATGCATTCAAAGAATTTTTTTCCCTTCTTAAAGCTTCGCATTCAGAGAGGAGATAAACTTAGTCTTTGTTGTGGGAAACTGCTCATTTAGGCTGTGTATTACATGTCATGAAAATCCTCATAAAAACTGTGGAAAAAAATCCCAGACTTCTTTTTGCAAGCAAAAAACAAGCTACTTTGCACGATGCGTACATACACATACATGTGTATATATACACACATACATGTATATGTATATGTATGCATATATACATACATATTTATATATGTATGTATAATATTATATATATATATTATCACATACTGAAAAAGAAAGATTAGTCTGCCAAGACAACCTGTTGATTGTCCTTTTGAATACTAAAGTCATTTCTTAGATTGAAATGGTTTTAGTTTTCTTTTATACTTTCTGGTGCTCTTCAAAACTAATGTTTGTCTGATGCATTTTCTTGCATTGTGAGAGGAAGAAAAATAAATATTTCTGTCAGTGCATGGCCATCAAACCTGAATCAGGTAAGACTAAAGTGAGGCTTGTAACTAATATCATCATCATCATCATCATCATCATCATTACTCTTTTTCTTTTTTTTTAAATTTTTTTTAGTTTCTCGATGTTGTGTGAGTCTGTGTTGCAGGGGACAAAGAATTGACCTCAGTGTCAAAAAAGCCCTTGATTAAGTCATGCCTCTGATATGTATGAGCTTTGTGATCCTGAGCAAGTCACTTAATTCCTCAGTGCCTCCAGGCAACTCTCTAAGACCTTAAAAGAGCAGGGAAGGGGCAGCTAGGTCACTCAGTGGATAGAGCACCGACCCTGGAGTCAGGAGAACCTGAGTTCACATCGGGCCTCAGACACTTAACACTTAACACTTACTAGCTGTGTGACCTTGGGCAAGTCACTTAACCCCAGTGTCTAGCCCCACCCCCCCAAAAAAAAAACAGAAAAAAAGAGCAGTTGGTTGGCTTTAGAAGAAGTTATTCATCTGAAGATCCCTAAGCTGATGAAATCATATATCTTGTTGAAAAAGGAAAAAATAAGGATAGAGTTATTAATAGCTGAATGGGTAAGGGGAGATGAGGATGAGGAAGAGGTCCTGAGGACCAACATTTGAAGTCTCCATTTAAGGAGTAGGCCCAGGCCAGCTATTTTTTCATTTCCTACCCAGCTGAACTCCGGACCTCTCCATCACCCCCCCCCCCAGCTAGGTACCTTCCCTATCCCTCTGCCCTTTTCAGCTTTCCTTAGTTTATTGTCTCCCCCCTATTATACCTAAGCTCCTTGAGGGCAAGGACTGTCTTTTTCATATTTACATTGGAGTCCTTAGCACCGTGCGTGGCACACAGTAATCACTTAATAAATGTTTATTGATTTACTATGTTGCTGTGTTCTACCCCAAGTTCAGATGCTGAAGTGTCCCTTGCCTTGTGCTGATTTTTCCCTATATTTCCCCCTGACACAGCTTCCCCCATGATCAAACTATTCTCTGGGCTAATTGTTTTAGGCCCATCCCCACCCTGTCCCATCCCAGATGTTTTTGATCTATGCAAAAAAGCATACATTGTGACTCAGAGTATATTGTTGTCAGGTTGACTAGCTATGACTAAAGGGGTTTTGAAGAATTTGATAAGCCAGGCAAAAGCTTTTTTATTTGTCATGTTTAAGGGAAGGTAATGTGGAAATGACCATGATGAAGTGGATAGAGGTGGCCTTTAGGCAGAATAGCTGGGTTCAAGTCCTCTGATTCCCTCCTCTAATACAACTGGATTGCAACCCTGGACAAATTCCTTAATCTATTAATGCCCCAGGTGACTCCAGTTGCCTATCTGCACCTGTGAACCATGCCAATGAAACAGCAGGTCACAGAGTATAACTGGAAAGGCTGAGGGAATGGGAGGCAGGAAGCAACAAGGAAAGAAAAATCTGCTGACCTACTCCAACCTTTATATTGTGGCACAGGCACACAGGCCTTCATGGCAGGTTGGGACTTATTGTCCACAAATATAACTGGGAAGACTCTAGAAAGGAGAGACAGGGAGGTGGTCATGATGGTCCTCAGGCCTTAGCAGGAGGAAAGGCTTGGATGTCCCTGATGATGTACAAGGATGCTACTCTGAAGACTGAGCACACGGGTGGTTATACCGGAGAGGCAGCTAGATGGCACGCTGGAGAGAACACTGGGCCTGGACTCAGGAAGACCTGACTTCAAATCCAGCCTCAGACGCAAGCTATGTGACCCTGGGTAAGTTACATAATCTCTGTTTACCTCTGTTTCCTCAACTGTAAAATGGGGGAAATAATAGCACCTATTTTCAAGGTTGTTATGAGGACCAAATGAAATATCTGTAAAGTGTTTAGCACAGTGCCTAGCACATAGTAGGTGTACAGAAATGCTAGTTCTCTCCCATACTCCCACTGGGACTCCTGTGTGCCTGCTTCAGATGAGGTACGTGAGTTTTATAAGGAGGGGAAGGAAGGGGTTCTGTTAAGGTGACCCTTAGTGATTTCCCACCCCTGTGGTCACAAGCAAGGAAACAATAGTTGGCTAAGAACCTGAAAGTTTCTATTCTGGAACAAAATGTTCTCAATACGGGGTGAAGAGATTTGGAATAGGGGTAGGATTCCAAAAATATGACAGAGCCAAAAGGAAGGGACGGGAAGAGGGGGCATGCCCAGTGAATAAATAACCTGTTGGAGAGAGAAAGATTAGATTTTAAAAATAAGTCCCAAAGGCTCCTTATTCTCTAGAGTTAAATACATATTTCTCTGGTATTTAAAGCCCTTTATAACATGGCTCTAGCCTACTTTTCTAGAGTTATTACAAATTACACCCCTTCACAAACTCTATCATCAAATCAAATATGCCTTCTTGCTGTTGCTAACCCATGGCCTCCCATCTCCACTCTCCCTGCCTTTTCCCAGCCTGTGTCCCCATGCCTAGAATCTACTTCCTTCTTGACTCCACCTCTTAGAACCTCTAGTTTTCTTCAAAGGCCAACTTCAGGATTACCTCCTATAGCTGTCCTTTCCCGGACAGATATTAATCCTCCCCATCTTACTCAAAATAACCTTGTACCCACAGGATCAAGCCCAACCAGTGGCTGTTTCATGTTGATTGAGTATGACGCCTATCTATAATTTTTTTTTCTATTCCCAAGAGCAGAATTTTAATAGGAACAGTTTAGCAAAATCTACTTCATAGAATATCAGTTTGGAGCAAGTACCTAGATTGCAAACTCCTTGAAGGTGAGGACCATGTCTTGTTTATCTTTCTATTATCAACAGATTCTAGCAAATTACCTTTTGTAATAAAATAGTACCTAACCTTTTTTTGTTTAATGAATGCATGTATTAGTGAAATATTCACCCAAGAAAAGAGGCTAGTGGAGATGGAGATATAGGCCCAAGCAGGAATAAAAGATTTGATGGATGGATCTGAGTCATCATTGACTATGAAAATGGCTTTAAGCCTGGTAGGGAGTAATATGATTTTATTGCAGTTATTTTGGGAACTGTTTAAACTGGCCAGAGTCAGTCAAGACACTGGAAATTCCCTTTACTCTGGTGTTAGATGGTTAATGATTAAATAAATTCCAAACAGGATTAAAATATGGTTAAAACCTAGTATATTGTCCTCCTAGCATAGGGGGAAAATATAATTGTCCAATTTTCTCTTAGGACAAATAACTCACTTCATTTCTCTAATTCCTGAAACATGGGGTATCCTCAAAGTCTTTTTGTAGTTTCAATGTGCCAGAGTGTCCTGGTTTATTCAAGCTCTTTTAAAAAATTAATTAATTTATTTTTAGTTTTCAACATTAAACATTAAATTTTCTCCCTCTCCCTCCCACCTCTCCTCAAGACAGTATGCAATCTGATATAGGCTCTACATACACATTCCTATTAAACATATTTTCATATTAGTCATGTTTTAAAGAAGAATCAGAACCAATAAAAGGAACCATAAGAAAGAAGAAACAAAACAAAACAGAAAAAAAAGAGCAAATAGTATGCTTCGATCTGTATTCAAACTCCATGGTTGTTTCTCTGGATGTGGATAGCATTTTCCATCATGAGACTTTTGAGGATGCCTTAGATACTTGCATTGATAAGAAGAACTAAATATATCAAAGTTAGTCATAGCACAATGTGGCTCTTACTGTGTACAATGTTCTCCTAGTTCTATTCACTTCACCCATCATACAAATCTTTCCAGGTTTTTCTGAAGTCCATTTGCTCATCAATTTTAATAACACAATAGTATTCCCTTACATTCACATACCACAACTTGTTCAGCCATTCCCCAATAGATGGGCATCCCCTCAATTTCCAATTCTTTGCCACTACATATAGAGCTGCTATAAATATTTTTGTACATCTGGGTCCTTTTCCCATGTTTATGATCTCTTTGAGATACAACCCTAGAAGTGGTATTGCTGGGTCAAAGGGTGTGAACATTTTTTATAGCCCTTTGGTCATAGTTCCAAATTGTTCTCCAAAATGGTTGGTTATTCAAGCTTTAATAGCTTAAAATAACAGTAAGCCTTTTGAGACACTCTGTATTAAGGGGATGTTGTTATTTTTTGTCCTTCATTTTCAAAGAGCATTAATTGTAACACGCACTGATGTCTTGACTCATGAGTGAATTGGATTTAAGTGGGACTGAGTTTCACAAAGTCATTAGTCTCACTCTCTCTTCTAGAGTCATCAAAGTTCAATGGTAAGACAAAAGTCAAGAAGATCAGCAGTGGCCTGGGATGCAGTTGATGGATGACCTTGGCATTTTTGATGTCTGACCAAGCTTTAAGGGCTCCGCAGTGCCAGGTTTAGTCACCTCTATGGTTGTTGGAACACATTTTTTCTCACCTGCCCATTCCACAGGGTAAGTCTCCATAAGTTTGGGGTAGACAGCCCCCTAACTCACTGATCGGTTTGTGGCCTGTCAGTTACACTAAACCTGGTTTATCCATCCAGGGTGTGTCCTCTGTGCATACTATAGCTTCTTAAAGCCACAGTATAGCAAGTGCTTAATAAATGCCTTTTCATTCAAATGCTTTCATTCGTAGTGTTTAGACCTGGAAAAGATGTTAGAGGTCATCTAGTTTAAACCCTTTCTTTTTCCAGATGAATGCGTAGAGATTCAGAGATGTGCTCAAAGTCACAGATGGAGTAAATTGTAGAACCCATATTTGAACCCAGGTCTTTTCTTCTGATTCCAAGCTCTTGGCTCCATTCATCAAAATTTTAAAGGTTGTCTATTTCAATTATTTTGGAATCATGTAGGGCTAAGAGGTGTGGATGTTGAAATAACAGTGATTTATGATTTATGTATGCATGTATGGTACACATGCCATTCTCTTGAAGGAAGGCTGAAACAAACAACTAACCATATCTTGAGTGAAAGATATGATATAGAAAGCATCATAGTGTTGGAAAAGGAGGTGGACCACCAAGTAATGAGAATGAGATAACGAATTGAATGAATGCTAAACTGGTACTTGAGTTATTAAAAGATCCAGATAGGAATCTCTATCATACTGACTAGAATTTGTATGAAAGATTTATAGCTGCATATGGAAGAGAATCATACCATATGAGAAAGCCTGGAGCAGTTGGGGTCTTTACCAGTGGAAAGAGTACCCATAACTGTGAATTCTCAAATTCATCAAAATACAAAGTGTCTCAAAAGTCTTAGTATAATTTAATTTATGCAAGTTAATAGCACTAGAGATTTGGGAACACCGGATATATTCACATAACATTTTACAGCTAACAAAATACTTTCTCTACCATAGCCCTACAGAGGTAGGATCAGATTTAGAGTTGGAAGGTCACCTAAGATCATTTAATCTCATGTCTTCATTGTACAGATCATAGAGCTGAGGCTCAGGGAATAGAGGAAAGAGCTGAGATTTGTGCCCAGGTCCTGTGACTCTAAATACAAAGTTATTTCCATTATATCAGACTGTCTCCCTAAATAGTTAGTAAAATTATTAATATACTCACTTTGCAGATGAAAAGACTGAGTTTTAAAGCAGGCAACTGATTTTCCCACAAGCACATAAATATCAAAGAACAGCAAGGGGGGGGGGGTCAAACCCAGGTCTTTTGACTCCAGGGCTAGCCCCTTTTCTTCCATTCCACATTAGCTCCCAAAGGAATCCTAAAGCAAAGAGGCAAATATTGACTGCAGTAGAAGCTCCCTGGGATCTAAGAATCAGTCCTAAAGAGGAAATACCATTTGAGTTAAGTAGTGTCTTTAGATATAGCTAGGTAGCTCAGTGGATAGAATTCTGGGCCTGTAAGTCAGGAAGACCTGAGTTAAAATCTGGCCTCAGACCCTGGGTGAGTCAATTAACCTCCGCTTTCCTTAATCCACTGGAGAAGGAAATGGTAAACCATTATTTTTACTAAGAAAACTCCATAGACAGTATTGGTGTTCTATGGTCCAAGTGGTCATGAAGAGTCAGAAATGACTAAATGACTGAACAGGTGTCTTTACGGCTTAGAACTTCAGCTTGGGCAAGCAAGAGATTGCGATCCAGATCACTTGATGGACAGAAACAACAGATTTGGGTAATTTTGATCCCAAAGTGCATCTGGAGAACTATGTTATTTGCAAACCACAAAGGAATCTCTTAATATTATCATTATTTCTAGCAAATACAAGAATTATAGAAATTCACAAAAGAAAACACTATCAATTCAATTTTGGACTTTGAGAAAAAGTTAAGTCTTCTATTGGTCTCATTTTGCCAAACCCATTATAGAACAATAATAATAGGGAGCGTTTATACAGCACTTTAAGATTTGTGAAGATTTTACAATTGTTATGTCATTTGATACTCAATCCTGAAAGATAGGTTCTATTATTATCCTCAGTTTTATAGATGAAATATCAGGCATAGAGAGGTTAGGAGATTTGCCCTGGAGTCATATAGCTAGTTAAGCGTCTGAGGTTAAATTTGAACTCAGGTCTTCCTGACTCCATATTGAGTGCTCTTAGGAGCATGTGAGTGACAAGTTTGACATCTTCTACACCAGAGGACCTTCAGTATTATTGCCTTTTCTTTATAGCTGAGGAAACTGAAACTAAGAGACTTAAAGTTACTTACTTGGGGTCACACAACTATTAAGTATGAGAACCAGGATTGCCTTGTCCACCACACCACACAGTTCTTGTTTACTAGAAATGTCTTTCTCCCCCAACAAAAATCTGATGTTTTCTCCTTGTTTGTTTTTCCCCCCTGAGATGACTTTGATATTGACTTGTGATTTCATTCTCATTAAGTTGGTGACTCTGTGGGCTCTGACTCTAGATGCCCTTGGGATAAACATCAAAGGGCAAATGCTTGATTTCCACATGCCGGGGTGGAGAAAATCAATTTTGATCCCTAAGGGACAGAACTACTGGTGTAGAAAGTCACCCTGTGCTCTGAGAACCTAACTGCTTTGGCACTGAAATCCTGTGGAGGAGACAATCTGGGAGAACACTGACTGGCTAGGCTCAGGAAACTGTCTCTGGGGCTATTTAGTGATCTGATTACCTCCAAGGAGATAACAGCAAATAAGTAAATGACTTTTATTTTTTATAGCCGATAGAAGAGATTACTGTTAAATTGCTTATGCTATTTTGCCCAGTGCTAATGTAAGAGTGGAGGTTTCTACTTCCACCCAAATTCATGTAATGAAAAAAGGTTCAGACATTCAGATTAAATCAATCAATTAAAAATAAACTGGGTGTGAATAAGTACTTAACCAATTTGAAATGTGCAGAAGGGCTTTGGATCACTGGATCAAAGAAGATGATGTATAGAGGAAATATCCTGGGATTGCTGATAGAATTAGACCTAACTCTGGTTTTATAAATATCAGTGGCTACCCTGGCACCCACTGCCTGAAGGCCAGGTATGTTACATTTCAACCCTCCCCCAAGATTCACCAAGGCCTTTAAGAGTGTTGAGGGGTATCTAGTCTCTGCCATTGTCTCAATCTACAATTACTATGTTTTTCCATAAAAGGGGTCCTCTGTACCCCAGGTTCATTTAACCATTTAACAATCAGATTAACTTTTACAAACAAACATTTACTTTAAAAGTATAAAAAGAATAGATATACAAACACCTTTCTAACTACTTCTTTCTCTAGGGAGAGGAGGGTATTTAGGTTCACAGCTTAACTCGGTTCCATAGCATGGTCCCACTATATTCCAAGTCCCTTTGCTTCCAAGCAACCTTGTTTCTCAGAGATTACCTGCAGTACTGACAGCAACATCTGGCCTGGAATCCTGCCTTCAAAAGTGTCCCCAATGGCGCTCCCAGTTTCAAGTACTCCACCATCTAAATCTAAAACTGAAAAGTATTCATGAAACATACATGATCAGTAAGATTGTTTATTGGGACCATAGGGTCCAAACTGGGGAAAGGGGGAAGGAAGACTCCCCCCACCCCAGTCTCAGATTAGTTCAGGTTGCCTATGCCATCTGTGAACAGGATCTCCCCCTTCCCATGATGGGGTGTGGCCCAAACTGAGATCTTAACCCCTTGCATGAAAGGGAATCTGACTCCTATTTGTCTACGGTACCCAGCCCTTCATCTCCCTTGCAAAGCCTTAGTCTTAACCTGTAATCTTATTCAGATATGCCTTTGCCCCTGGCCCTAAAAGAATCTGGCTCCCTTTAGTCTATGGGCCCCAGAAAGGCCTTACTGTGGTCTCAAAAGTTTCCTTATTGACTCCCCTTATCTCCCTTTGAAAGTCCTAGCCCCACCTTTTGATCTTGTGCAGATGCCTTTCAAACTTCTGCCTTCCTGTTCCCTCCATTAGCTATTCCCATTGTCTGTTCAATCTCTCAGACCTTCCAATCCGAATTCTCACCTAGACCCTCTTCCCAGCCCCCTTCTCTGGCCACCCAAAGTTACTTCAGTGTATAAAAATTCCACCCTGGCCCCCATTCAGGCTGAGAATCTCAAGCCCAAAAGGCTGAGACTTTCTCATGCCTGCTCATCTGTAGAGGGCGTCACCTGGCCTAAGTGTTTTATTACTAATAAACGTTTCCTCTGGCTGGAAGAAGATTTGAGTTGAATTCATTGAGGCAGGGCCCGGTACCTCGATCTTGGGGTTCCAGCACCCCAAAAGTCCTAGACCTCTTCACCCACATGGTAAGAAAATGTGGAGTGTCTCCTCCTTGAGGTAAGTCCCTGTAGACACCCACATAAATGTCTCCCACTTAAGTGATCTGACCCTGTGCAAATCCCCTTTCACTCATACAATACAATAAGCAGGTGCTGGTCAAATCCAAAGATGAAAGATTCCCAAGAATGAATATCCAAGAGCTTGGGGAAGAGTTGAGAGAGAAGAAAATTGTTTTTTCTTTTCTCCCTTTTTGAATCCCTCCCTCCTTTCCTTGTACAAGAAACTCTATCTCCTACTGGGGCAGTTTCAATGACTATTCCCTGTACTTGGATTTTTTTCCCCTCTTCACCTCCATTTCCTACCCTCACTGGCTTCCTTCAAGTTTTAGCTGTAAACTTCCCTGCAACAAGAAGCCTTTCCCTATCTCCCTAAATGCTAGTACCTTCCCTTTGTTGATTTATCTCCTACTTTTCCTGTACATATCTTGTTTGTATATAATTGTCTGCACATTGTCTCCCCCGTTAGACTGTGAGCTCCTTAAAAGAGGCACGTTTTTTTCTTTTTTTCCCCTTTATTTGTATCCTCAGAACTTATTACAGGGTCTGGCACAAGGCACAAGTTTGTTAAATGCTTGTTGATCGACTAACCCCTCTCCCATTGATGGAGTGATAATTTTCTTCACCAGAGTCAATAACGGATGTCCCCACAGCATCAGTAGCTGATGAGCCCTTCTGAACCATGAGCTGAGAGATATACTAAAGACAAATTGGGCACACTGAGGAAAGGCAGCTTGAGGACTCTACAAGGGCACTGAACCTTGGAGTCCAACAAAGAATGCCCTCTATGTTTGTGCCCATTTTTCCAAGATACCTTAAATATACAAAGGGAAAAAGCACTCCTGGTTTGGAGAGAGTTTTCTATGACAACTGTCCTTTCTAGTTCTACTTAGTCATTGCCTTTTCTAAAAGCTAATTAACTTTGGCTGATAATCAATGGGAAACACATCAGTGAGGGCTTATGAGTGAAAATGAAAGAAACCTTTCTTTAGCTCCTTAGGGTTACCCTTAGAATATTGAGGAGAATTATTAGTACTCATCCTCTGGGGACTTGGCCAAAGTGAGTATGAGTTGAAGGAGTAGACCCAGAAAGCCTCCTACACTAAAGATACAATTTAAGAATTAAAACAAAACCAGGCCACTCTGATTTCATATATGTCATCATGGTAGTAACTGCTTTGTTCTCCTGGTTAGAACAATAGCCTAGATACTGAAATCATGAATTCAAACCCTTATGACTGATTTTAGTTCATAAGATCATAGGTATGGTGTTATAAAAGGACCTTGGAAGTCATCAAGTCTGACTCTAAATTTATAAATGAGGAAAATGAGACCTAGAGAAAATGTCACTTGCCCCTAATCACATAGGCAGTACGCAACAGAGTAAGTTCCCAAACCCAGTTCCCGTGACTCTTTGGAGTCCTTTGTACCATTTAGCCTCCAATTACCTGACTACAGGTGTCATTTCCAAAAGCAGTTATCCATTGTTTACAAGGGAAACCAAATCCCTAAGGAATGTAAGTATCTTCAAACCCATCCCCACTCTTTAGCAGCAGAGTTGAGGGTGGGGAGAGGAGGATGCAGCACTTGAAACATTTGATCTTTTATAGATTGATCAATAGTGGCATCATAAGAGATAAGCTGTTTTACTCTAAGATATGCTATATCAATTATCTGTCTCTATTTTTCGGGGGAAAAGATGTTGCAAACTGAAAAAAAATGAAGTCATGAAATGTTAAGAGTTGGAATGGGTTTTATAACAACCTACTCTCTGCCCACACATATACCTGTAGTTTGGTGCTCATACCTACTGTGACCAAAGTGCTCTGTAAAATTTACAAGCCATACATAAAGGTAATCTATTGTTACTTTGATACTGACTTATGATTTCATCAATATAGGGAGCTGCAGTTCCCTTTTCTAGACATTCCCTTTAATAAGGCAGATGAGCAACTGTTTTGCAATTTATAGTCAGAGTTGTTTAGGAACAGAGAGAGCTTAAGAGATTTACCCAAATTCAAACACTCACTAAAGGTCTGAGTGAGTACATGGGATTTGGGTATTTACCTTTCTTTGTACCTCCAACACTCAGCACAATGTCTGACGCAGCAGGCAATTAATAAATCTTGATTGATTCACTCAAGTGTGTTTAGAACCCAGACTTTCTTTACTTAGAGTTTAGCCCCCGATCTGTGCCTGGTGGTGGCTCAAAGAGTCATAGCATCACAGATCTAGAGATGGAAGGGAACTTAGAGTCTATTGAGTTAAATTCCTTCATTTTAAAAAAGAGGAAAATGAGGCACAGATCTGTTAAAGTTACTTGTCAAACAACTAGTAAATATCTGAGGCAAGATCTGAACTCAGATCTTCCATCCTACTATAATTTGGGGGATTTTATCATAGGCCTAAATGCACCTGTTTCAAGATGGGGGAAACCAGCGATAAAAAAAAGGAAATTATTTGTCCAAAGTTAAAGTCCAAAATTAGAATAGAACTGAGACTAGCACTGCAGACTCCAGGAAGGGACAAAACAAGTATTTATTTGGTACCTATTACATGCCAGGCTCTTTGCTTAGTATTTTACAAATGTTATCTCCTTTGATTATCACCACAATTTTGAGAAGTAGGTCCTATTATTATTATTATCCTCATTTTATAGTTGAGGAAACTGAGGTTACAGACTCACCAGCTAGTGAGTGTATGGGGGCAGATTTGAATTCATGTCTATCCTGAACTCCTTGCTGGTGCTCTCTCTGCTGGGCCAGTTAGCTGCCTCTTGGCTGTAAAGCTCTCCTTGAAGGCCTTTCGTGACAGATTTCTATTAAACATTTCAAATAAAATAGATTCATGAAGCTGGAGCTAGGTCTCCTTTGAATGTGACCCATGCAATCGGAAGAGGGGTATTTTCTTTGAGAAAAGTTACTTTTAACAGCCCTGCTGGGCGCTCATTTGTAGTCACCCAGCACAGTTTTGCCACTGCTGTTTATGACCCATTTGGTTCATTCCAGTCACCAAGAGGGGTTTGTTTAGGCAATACAGCTCCCACGCTATGGAGCTTGCTGGGTGTGATTTGCCCAGGGGATTCCTTTGATATGCTGGCTTCAATTGCTCTAATGTCCCTATTAATCTCGGTTGTCTCTGCTGGGGGTGGTAGAGCTCCTTTAGCCTTAGGGGAAATTGTTTCCTTGTTTCCTTTTCAATTGCCCCCCACATATTTTTTTTTCCAAATTTTATTCTAGGATATTGATTTCTCTCATTTTCCTTCAAGATGCTTCCTTGTTCTTTTCTTGCTGTTCCTAAAGGGATGGAGGAAGGAGGGATTAGAGATATATATTCATAATAGAGCAAGATGGTCTTCTACGGGTATATTTTGCTGATGGTCCTTTAGCTTTTATTGGGCATGAAGAAAGTAGCTCTCCCTTTTTTTTTTTTTCCATCCATGACATTGCTTTTGTTCCCTTCAGGGCAGTTCTGAGTTTAATAAAAAAGAATGGTGCTCACAAGCACAACAGAGATGTTCTCTCATCAGGTCCCCTAGCCCCACCCACAGCCTGCCTTATTCCCAAAAGAGAATCAAATGCCCAGGAGGTTTAGAATGGTGGAAAGGGAGAGGAAAGAAGAGAGGAGAGGAGAAAAATGGAAAAAGAAGAATTAACCACTAATTGGGGGAAAGTAAAGCACACAAAAACCCTGGGTCCCATCCAGAGAATAACAGCAGCTTTCTCCAAGTATAGGCATAGCTGTGAGGTCTAAACGGAGCTGGAAAATTACAGAAAAAAATGATAGGATTGTTTGGAATATTAGTGTATGCACTTCTCTTCTTAGGAGACTCACTCTAAATAGGGATGCATTTCATTGGAGTGGACATTACTATGCGAAAGGAAGTATGAGGTGGCTGAAGAAGGATTACCAGACAACTTTCTCCCTTCTGGTGCTCTCTAAATGTTGTTTGGCCATAGCAGCAAGGTGGCTATTGTTTACCAAAGTTGCTAGAATTACCCTAAGGTGGGAGATGGCAACGATTTGGTCCAGGGATAAAAATATCCATTATTCAGAATCTGAATATTTAGAAGTGAGGGTAATTGGATAGGAGTTAGAGGAAATTAAACTTTGTATTGGCTTTCAAGGATTTGATAAACTAATAAATAGTTTAAAAAAGATTGTGGAAAGATGTGTAATCTATTTGGGAGGAAAATAATTTATACACTGTTTAGAAGTATCTATTTGCATTCAAATTATCACCCTAATTGCCAATTGTCTTTTTTGTTCATTAAACTGGGTCCTTCAGAATATTATTGGATTATATTTTGTTGACCTAGTCATACTTTTGTATATACTTATAAGTAGTAATAATTAATAATAACAACTAGAAAATATAATAATTTAAGGATAACAGTGCTTGTGTTTTGTACAGACATTATCCCATTTAATATTTGTAACAAGCATTTCAGGTAGGCTATACAGGTATGATTAACTTTCTTTACAGGGTAAGAAACTAAAATTCAATGGAATTCTTTAGAAATATTTTGCAATTTAAAAATATGAATTTAGTTTGGCCTTTTGCTCATTTACTCTTAATCTTTGAAGTTTTCTGTATTTTGATGTCAATCTGTGGCAGTTATTCAATGCTAATTATGGGCAGGACACTGTATTAGAGAAGAAAGATGACCTGAATGATATCAAAACCAGAGCATTTTTTTGTTTACTAATTCATTTATTTATAGTTTTCAACATTTACTTCCATAAGATTATGAGTTTTAAATTTTCTCACCCTCCCACTTTCCCCCCCAAAAGACTGTACAATCTGATATAGGCTCTACATATACATTCATATTAAGCATATTTTCCATTAGTCATGATGTAAAGAACAATTAGAACTAATAGGAGGAACCACAAAAATGAAGCAATAAAACAGAACAACAAATGAAAAGGAGAGCAAATTGTTTGATTCCATCTGCATCCAGACTCCATAGTTCTTTCTCTGGGAGTGGATAGCATTTTTCATTCTGGGTCTTTTGGAGTTGTCTTAGATTCTTGCATTCCTGAGAAGAGCCAAGCCTATCAAAGTCAGTCATCCCATAATGTGGCTATTACTATGTACAATGTTCTCTTGGTTCTGCTCATTTCACTCTCTATCAGTTCATGTAGGTCTAAGTTTTTTTTTTCTTTGAAGTCTACCTGCTCATCATTTCTTAGAGCACAATAGTATGCCATTAAATTCGTATACCGCAACTTGTTCAGCCACTCCCCAATTGATGGCCATCTACTCAATTTCCAATTTTTTGCCACCACAAAAAGAGCGGCTGTAAATATTTTTGTACGTGTAGGTCCTTTTTCCATTTTTATTATCTCTTTGGGATACAGACCTACAAGTGTTATTGCTGGGGAAAAGGGTATGCACAATTTTATAATGCTTTGGGCATAGTTCCAAAATGTTCTCCAAAATGGTTGGATCATTTCACAACTCCACCATGTATTAGTGTTCCAATTTTCCCACATCTCCAACATTTATCATTGTTCTGTTTTGCCACGTTAGCCAATCTGATAAGTGTGATGTGGTATCTCAGAATCATTTTGATTCGAATTTCTCATCAATAGTGATTTAGAACATATTTTCATATGACTACAGATAGTTTTAGTTTCCTCATCTGAAAACAGCCTGTTCATATCCTTTGAACATATTGGGGAAAGACTCAGTTCTCTATATCTTAGAAATCAGGCCTTTAATAATGTAATTTAATGTAAAATTGTCTATTTTGCATTGCATAATGTTGTCTATCTCTTGTTTGGTCATAAATTCTTCTCTTTTCCATAGATATGAAAGGTAAACTATTCTTTGCTTTTGTAGTTTGCTTATAGTATCAGTTTTTATATCTAAATTGTATACCCATTTTGCCTTTATCTTGGTATAGGGTATAAGATGTTGGTCTATGCCCAGTTTCTGTCATGCGTTTTTCCAGTTTTCCCAGAAGTTTTTACTAAATAGTGATTTCTTATCCCAGAAGCTGGAGTCTTTGGATTTGTCACATAGTAGATTAGTATAGTCATTGACTATTGTGTCTTGCAAACCTAACCTATTCCACTGATTCACCAATCTATTTTTTTAGCCATTACCAAGTAGTTTTGATGATTCCTGTTTATAATACAATTTAAGATCTAGTACAGCCAAGTGACCTTCCCTTGCATTTCTTTTCATTAGTTCCCTTCATATTCAGGACTTTTTGTTCTTAAAGATGAATTTTGTTATTTTTTTCTAGCTCTATAAAATAATTTTTGGCAGTTTGATTGGTATGGCACTGAATAAGTAAATTAATTTATGTAGAATTGTCATTTTTATTATAGTATATTAGCTTAGCCTACTTGTGAGCAATTGTTATTTTTCCAATTGTTTAGACCTGACTTTGCTTGCGTGAAAAAAGCAGAGGTAGCAATCCTCATCTCAGACAAAACAAAAACAAAAGTAGATCTAATTAAAGAGGTAAAAAAGGAAACTACATCCTGCTAAAAGGTACCATAGATAATGAAGTAATATCATTGCTAAACACATATGCACCAAGTGGTATAGCAGCCAAATTCGTAAAGGAGAAGTTAAGGGAGATTAGGAAGAAATAGTTAGCAAAACTCTAATAGTGGGAGATCTCAACCTCCCCTTCTCAGAACTAGATAAATCTAAACATGAAATAAACAAGAAAGGAGTTAAGGAGATCAATAGAATCTTAGAAAAGTTAAATATGTTGACCTCTGGAGAAAACTGAATGAGAAAGGAATATACCTTTTTCTTAGTGGTACATGGCATGTATGCAAAAGTTGATCATATCCATGGACATAAAAACCTCACAATCCAATGCAGAAAGGCAGACAAATTAAATGTATCCTATTCAGATCATGATGCAATAAAAATTACATGCAATGAAGGGCCACAGAAAAATGGGCTAAAATTAATTTAATTCTAAAGAATGAGTGGGTCAAACAACAAATCATAGGAGCAATCAATAAATTCATCCAAGAGAATGATAGTTATGAGATAATACATCAAAACTTAAGGGATGCAGTGAAAGTGGTCCTTAGGGGAAGTTTTATATCTCTAAATACTTACATAAATAAAATAGAGAAAGAAGAAATCAATAAATTGTGCATGCAACTAAAAAAGCTAGAAAAAGAACAAATGGAAAATCTCCAATTAAATTCCCAATTTGAAATTCTGAAAACCAAAGAGAAATTAATAACATTAAAATTAAGAAAACTATTGAACTAATAAATAAAACTAAGAGCTGGTTTTATGGGAAAAACCCAATAAAATAAATAAACCTTTGGTTAATTTGATTTAAAGAAAAAGAAAAAAGAAAACCAAATTACCAGCATCAAAAATGAAAAGGGTGAATTCACCACCAATGAAGAGGAAATCAAAACACTAATTAGAATCTATTTGGCCCAACTGTATGCCAATAAATTTGACAATCTTGGTGAAATAGAGGAATAGTTATAACAACATAAGTTGTCCAAATTGAGGAAATAAAATACTTAACCCCCATTCAGAAAAAGAAATTGATCAAGCCACCAATGAACTTCCTAAGAAAAAATCTGCAGGGCCAGATGGATTTACAAATGAATTCTGTCAAATATTTAAAGAACAAATAATTCTAATACTATATAAACTATTTGGGAAAATAAGTGAAGAAGGAGTCCTACCAAATTCTTTTTATGATACAAATATGGTGCTGATACTTAAACCATGAAGAGCCAAAACAGAGAAAGCAAATTATTGACCAATTTCCCTAATGAACATGATGCAAAAATTTTAAATAAAATTCACAAGGAAATTATAACAACTTATCTTGAGGATAATACACTATGATCAGGTAGGATTTATACCAGAAATGCAGAGCTGATTCCATATTAGGAAAACGATCAGCATAATTGACCACGTCAACAAGAAAACTAATAGGAGTCATATGATTATCTCAATAGATGCAGAAAAAGCATTTAACAAATTACAACACCCATTCCTATTAAAATACTAGAAAGCATAGGAATAAATGGAGTCTTCCTTAAAATGATAGCATCTATCAAAAACCATCAGTAAGCATTATATGCAATAGGGATAAACTGGAAGCATTTCCAATAAGAAAGGGGCTGAAACAAGGATGTCCATTATCACTGCTGTTATTACATATTGTGCTAGAATTGTTAGCTGTAGCCATTAAGAGAAGAAAAAGAAAGTGAAGGAACTAGAATAGGCAAAGAAACAAAGCTATCACCCTTTATAGATGATATGATGGTATACTTAGAGAACCCTAAAGAATCAAGTAAAAAAGTACTTGAAATAATAAACAAACTTAGCAAAGTTGTAGGATATAAAATAAATCCACACAAATCATTGGCATTTCTCTATATTACTAACAAAGCCCAGCAGCAAGAGGTAGAAAGAGAAACTCCATTTCAAATTATGGTAGACACTATAAAATATTTGGGAGTCTACCTGCCAAAACAAAACAGGAACCAGGGCACTATTAGTCTTACATGGGATCAAAGCATCCAGTACCCTCATTTTACATTGGGATGTTGGTAATATTGATGTAACTTTTTCTAAATTTACCTTATTATTTTTTGTGACTATGATTCAATGAAATTAGCAGATGAGTTAATTGGAGCAGATCTTTATTTTGTGAGTTTCTTTGTCTATGCATTGAAACTGGGCTATATTCAGTTCATATGAATTAGGCCCATACTATGCATCAGATAACGTGCTAAGTGCTAAGGAGACAAATACAAAAAGAAAGTCCCTGCCCTCAAGGAGCTTATCTTCTAATGGAAGTAGATAACATACATGAACCAGTTCACATGTAATCCTATACTTTGTATAGGATTCTTTTGATTTAATAAAACAGAATGCGGCAAGGGTTTGGATGCAATTGCAACCTGATATGTATGTCAAAGAAAAAAAATGTATTAACACTACAGTCTGTATTTTGGGCATAAGTTTTTCTAGAAACATTTTTTTTAATTAATTTGTTCATTCTAAATCCAAGCATTTATAGAGGAGAGAGAGACATTGTTCAAATTGGTAGAATCTTCCCACGTCTTCGGAGATGTGCAACATGTAACTCAAGACATTTTGAAATTATAATTATAAGAATCCTGAAAATTAAAAAAAGGAAAATGTCACAATAAGATGAAAATCAGGTTGCAGTTGATATTCTATTTTATCTTAAAGGATAATATTCACTTAATTTATTGAGAACACCCCTGGATATTTGTCCTCCTAAAATTCCCTCTACCTGTGCCCCTCAAGGACTGTTTCCCAGCTTGGTCTATCACTGGTGAGCTAAAGTAATCAAAGGGGCTTCTTCCCTCTGATCAATTCCATTGTCCTCCCTGGAAAAGGGGAAAAGAGTTTTTCTCCTTAGGGAAGTAATATAATCCTTTCAGGTGATGGGGGAAGCAGAGATCTTAATGAAACCTGAGGTGTTTTTCAGCCTAAGTTTATCCTTAATCCATTTTATAGGATCTTGATCCTTTATTAACTTTTCTAGGGGGAAAGTCTAAAAGAAAGGGAGAAAAGTCTAGAATGGACTCTAGAGAAATAGTTCTCATTAATTTCAGTTAAATGAAAGTGAGGTTTTTATTATGTTTTGACATGGATATCAGGCTATATAGCCTGGCAGGTAGTGTCCAGAATGAGTTGTTTTGAAGATGGCAGATGGTGATGAAGGGACTGAAGGAGGGTCCTATATTTAATAGTTTCTAGCAGAAGCACATGTTTCTTTTTACCTTTTTACAGAGAAGTAGAGATGCACTATCAGCTTGGCTAGAGGGTAGAAATCAGGAATAATGCACAGAAATTGCAGTAAAGAATATTTTAGCTTCATATATGAAAAACCAAAATAACAATTAGCAATTAAGGCCATCTAAATATGGAATGGACTGACATGGGAAGTAATGAGGTCATGAGTTACATAGGACAATGGATCCCATTAATCTGGGAGTTCCTTGAGTTCAGGGACTGCTTTTTTTTTTTTTGTGATTCTTTGTGTCCCCAGCTCTTAACACAATGACTGGCACATAGTAGGTATTCACTAAGCATTTACTGACTGACTGATTACCTTCCAATTGAGATTGGATGGACATTTTTTTGGTGATATGGTAGAGGATTTATATTCTGATATAGTGCCCTCTAATTCTGGGATTTTTTAAAAAAATTTTAGATGAAAAATTGAAAAATGACCTTGGGCTAATTATGCAACTGCTCCATCTGTAAGAACAAGTCCCACTGGTCAGTAGAACTTGGACACATTCTCTGGGTAAGGGACCCCAATGCTGGGCTGGCAACAGTAAGCCTGGTGACACACTAGGTAGAGAACTAAGCCTGGAGTTAGAAACACCTGAGTTCAAATCTGCCCACCAGCACTAACTAGCTATGTGGCCCTGGGTAAGTTACTTTACCTCTGTATGCCTTGGTTTCCTTAACTGTAAAATGGGGATAATAGTGACACCTACCTCACAGGATTGTTATGAGGACCACATGCTATATTTGTAAAGCACTTAGCACAGTTTCTGGCACATAGTAGTCACTTAACAAAATGATATTTCTCTCCTTTCTGGGGGATCTTGGTCCCAAAAGAGAGGGGTAAGGTTCATTCGCAGTGCTTTTGGTTATTCACATTCCCCACTCTGAAACCTCAAGAAAAATACAACATATTTAATGTACAATGTAGATTAAATATAGGACAGCAATTAATTTTTCCACACTAAAGAAATGCTTAAAATACAAAAGATTCATAAATGAGAATTGGCAAAGATTTAAAACATGGCACACTAACCTGTAACTCTTATTACATTTTCCTAGGGGGTTGATTCTTAAAACCCAAAACATGAGACATTTTTGTGGGACTGCTAAGCACCTATTTCACCTTCAACTTCCACTATCTGAATATATCAGGCAGGGTCCATTTCTTCTGGAAGGCCAAGGAATAACTTGAGGACCAGGGGTCAGGCTGCATTTGAGGACCTAGAGGGTTCCCCATCCCTGGTAGGCTCATCATGCCAAGGAAAAACAGAAGAGGCAGCAAAGAACCCAAGGTCTATGCTAGAGTTTGCTTAGGTGATATATGTGTTCATGATCAAGCAGATGCCATAGCTGTTGGGGATAGTGAGATGGAATAAAACCTCCTGCCTCATCTTCACAGGAAGTTCAAGGAAGAGTTCTCAGAGTTCCAACATGCTCAGAGAGAGGAACAGTGCTAGAGAGGGAAGTAACTACTTTTAAAGTGGGCCATTCTTCCTGAGTGGACAGTGTCTGATTTAATACTCTGTAATGGGAAGAGAGGGAGGAGAGAGATCAAGGTTTGGTAAGGGCATTACTTTGTTGTCTCAAAGCCCAATTGCAACTGTGTTGAATATGAGGCTCCCTAGAAGTGGTCAGGGGAACATAGCTCAGTTCCATGAATGCTTCATGGGGTCACCCTACTGAACACATCCACACATATATTCCATGAGGTAAGTGGCACACAAGTATCTTGCTACTTGGAAACATCTGAATGTTGGAGATGTGTGTGGGGGTGTAGAGCTAAAGTAAAATATATACATATACATACATATATATATACACACATATACATATATATATACACATATACATACATATATATGCATGTATATATAAATACATGTATATATGTATATATATAAATACATGTATATATGTTTATATATATACATATATGTATGTGTATATATATACACATATACACATACATATATGTACACACACATATATGTACACACACACACACATTGCATTGGACTGAGTCCTGAACACCTTTCAAGACTTTTTAAAAAAAGTTATTTCTATCATTCTATACTACTTTGCAGGCAATGAGATGACATAGCAGATAGCATATTGGGAGTGTGAGTAAGATAGGCCTGAGTTCAAATCTTGTCTCTACTTCTTACTAGCTGTGGGACCCTAGGCAAATCACTTAACTTTTTTTAGCCTTAGTTTATTCACCTTAAAAACTGGGATAATTACAATATATACCTACC
Organism: Phascolarctos cinereus; assembly: GCF_003287225.1. Taxonomy (NCBI): domain Eukaryota; kingdom Metazoa; phylum Chordata; class Mammalia; order Diprotodontia; family Phascolarctidae; genus Phascolarctos; species Phascolarctos cinereus. The sequence continues at coordinate 377,952,284 of NW_027555625.1, forward strand.
ATAGTTTGGGGATGAAATGAGCTAACATTTGTAAAACCTTAAGATGCCATATAAATGCAAGGTATCATCATCATCATCATCATCATCATCATCATCATCACCATCATCACCATTGATCTGGTGGGTGAAATAGACTTCATTTCTTTTGGGTACCATGATAGATCTTTAAAGTACATAGAAAGGTAATATGGAGTAGAAAGTGATGAAATGGATAGAGTGCTGAGCCTGGAGTCAAGAAGACTCATCTTCATGACTTCAAATTTGGCCTCAGACACTTACTAGCTGTGTAACCTTGGGTAAGTCACTTAACTCTGTTTGTCTCAGTTTCCTCATCTGTAAAATGAGTTGGAGAAGGAAATGGCAAACCACTCTAGTATCTTTGCCAAGAAAACCCAAAATGGAGTCACAAAGAGTCAGACACAACTAAAAAACAACTGAACACCACCACCACCAGCAACAAGGAAGTAAGAGTAGTCTGATCATTCTGTTCACATGGCTTGATTCACCATGGTACTAGCAAAACATCATTCAGACCCTTCCACCTCCAATTTCTTTGTACTACAGGAAGTCTGCCATTCTCTTGGGGACTTCAGTCTCCACTTTTAGAAACACTGGCATAATGGCCATGCTGAACCCTCCTCCTGCAAATATCTGTTCTTTCATATTCTAAGCATAGAAAGAAAGTGTTGCAAGTACCCTCATATTTGGGACTAGAGGTTGAGAGGGAGGTGAAGCATTACAGAGAGGTTTCTCCCCCATCTGAGGCACATTGCAAGCCCCAGCCTGATTCAAAGCACTGCACAACAAAGGGTAGGGACATACTCTTCCAAAGTGTTCTGCTGAAACAAGGACTGTGGAAAAGCCACAGCGGTAAAGCAAATTCTTTATTTAGTCCCAGGCTATTCATGTCCACAGCAGCTGCCAGGTGGTTTGCATAAATTCGGCATAGGTAAGCAGCGCCACATCTCCACACACCTGGATTAGATTCCAGCAATGGCTTAAAACCTGTTTTGAAACAGAAATGGCTATACTCCTGAGGTCTAAGCTACCCTGGCACCTCCAGCTGTTTTCTGGCTTCTGGATTTCTTGGCTGTTGCTTACACATGTTATCTTCACATCCTTAATTTGTGTCCATCTGACTTGGTGGCCCAATGCCCACACAGAAATTGGTCAGCTACTTTGTCAGGAGGCAGGTGCCAAATTCTTGTAATGTAGATGGGTATGATTCAGAATAGCTTTCCTAGACAACTTCAATACAAAGTCTTATGGTTCTGTTACCTTTAGGTTACACCTGAAGGGCCAGGGAAATAGCAAGTTGAAGGCCTGGAGTATCAGTTCTCCAATATTTCTTCGAGGATGTCTTATATTACCAATTTGTTCCTCTTGATAACTGAAGACTATTATTTGGAGGAGTGTGTGTATGTATGTGCATGTAGATGTATATGCATTTATTTGAAGGGAAAATTTCAGCAGGGGCCTTGAAATTGAATGCTATGCTCATCAAAACAGCTGTGAAGTTATACCAGCACTGTGCAGCTGGTACATTGGTAACAGCCCCAAGCATAGCTAAGTATGTGGTAAATACAGAGTTAATATCCCTTGAGATCAACTTATCATTAATAAGTGATTAAAAAACACCCAACAGAGGCCTAGAAAGAATATGAGAGCACAAGAGGCACTCAAAGATGTTTGTTTTTCCTTCATCCTTCCAAAAGCCAGGTACCTTTTCTCCATGTGACCTAGAGTATTCAGGAAAGGACTTGCAGCTAAGAATTGTAAGGCTATTGTCCAAGGCTTAGAATGCATTTCCAAGAATATGGTTATATATGTATGTATGTATGTATGTGTGTGTGTGTGTGTGTGTGTGTGTGTGTGTGTGTGTGTGCATGTATTCTTTTTTCCCCCTGAGTTCAGCCAAGGCTGTGGTTCAACTCATAAAATATAACCATGATCGGAGTATATATGAAGGCAGCCACTAATGTATTTTTCATTTAAAGGAGGGATTTAATATAATGGTCTTTTAAGTTGGGAAGCTATTATAGAACACTATGTATAACAGGAAATGATGATTAGGAGAAATATTCTATAAATTAGAATGGAAATGGAGACTGTATTTTTCATCTCAAAACACAAGGATGAAATAAGAGAAGAGCTAGAACTAGTATTTCCATTTTCGATTTTGGTGGAGGAGATTACCATTTGGAATCATCCCAGGATCAATCAGTCTCAAAGTTGGAAGGAACTACAAAGGTTATCATGTCTGACTTATCCCTAAATAGGGATCCCCTGAAGAGCATCCCTAATGTAATCAGAACCTCAAAGCCTATTGATACAGAATTTTCTCCTCATTGGTGGAGATCAGTGCCATTCCCCTGCATAAGGGGAAGGGCTGAGTTGGTAAGAGAAAGAAAGAATAGAGACTCATTCTCTTCAGTCTCTTAGGGTCTTCTGGCCAGCTCTGCCCCTGCCCTCATGCATCAATTTCCACCAATGAGGAGAGAGTCTCATATCACTGGGCTTTGGGGCTCAGCCTATCCTAACAAGAGATCATCCACTCTCAACTTAAAGATCTCCTGTGCAGGTTTTCTCAGTCGTCCCCATTCCATTTTAGACAGTTCTCATTTTAAGAAGTTTCCCTTTACTTACATTGAATCAAAACCTGCCTTTATGGAATTTCCACTCATTGCATATAGTTCAATCTTTTGGGCCAAGTTAAAAAAAAAAAGTCAAATTCCTAGGTGGTGTAGTGGATACAGAGCCAGATCTGCAATCAGAAAGACCTAAGTTCAAACCTAGTCACAGACTCTATGTTACCATAGGCAAGTCACTTAGCCCTTTTCTGCCTCAGTTTCCTCATCTGTAAAATGGGGATAATAATGGTACCTAACACCCAGGGTTGCTGTGATGATCAAATGAGATAAGACTCTGTAGACATTAAAACAGTATATAAATGCTAACTATTACTATTATGATTATCACCACATGATAATAACTCAAATACTAAAAAAATGGCTATACAACCACAGTTACTTCTAAGTTTTTTTTTCTTCTAGGTTTAGAAATCCCAGTTTCTTCAGCCAGCTGCTATATAGCATGGTTTCTAGTACCCATAATATCCTAGTTCAGTAACATTTGGAATGATGGTTCTATCTGGAACCTTCTGAAAATGTGACACTCCCAACATAAACATGTGTGGTCATGCAAAGATGATTGAATTTGGAATCAGTCTCTAGGTTTAAATTCCAGACAAACTACTTCCTACCTATTTGACCTCAGGCATCACTTAATTAAATTCAACGAATTTATGTTAAGTTTATATTGAGTCACAGACAGTGAGGTAGGAATATAGATAAAATTTAAATAGTCACTGTCTTCAAGGAGTCTGTATTTCTCTAGAATTACTATACCATCTCCAGACCTCAGTTTTATCATCTGCAAAATAATATGGCTGAACTACCATGCAACAATCTCTAAAATCCGATTACAGATATTCTACCACAATATTCCAAATGGGCTCTCACCTAGGCAATCTACGTAGAGATAATAGGTTTCCTCTTGTTTTCTTTCAGACTGTGGATTCCTCCCATTAGTCATAGAGACTGGACCTATGATTTCACTGGGGAACTTCTGGTAAGGAGATTGCCTCTATCAGTGGAATTTGGTACCCTCTCATCTTAAAGAGCTTCTTAGAGCTATATGAGTTCCAGTGACTTGCCCAGCATCACACAATCTTTATTTCAGAAGTGGGCTTTGAGCCCAGAACTTCCTGACTTTAAGGCTCACACCCTCTCTACTACTTCATACTTCTTTCTTCCATTAGGATGGTAAATCATCTATGTTACAAATAGAGGACAGTATTCTTCAAAAATGATTTCTATGAAAGCTGGCCATGACTTGAATCTGAAGATGGGTTGTCAAAAAGATTACTTTGATTTAAAGCCATGACTAACTTATCACTTTACATTGTATGGTCAGCTTCCCTGCAGAGAGCCCAGCTGAATTTTTTGTTATGAATTGAACACATCCTAAGTATATCATAGCATCCTGATGTTGTTCACTTTCCTTTGTAATTTTTAAAAGTAATGTCAGACATGGTAGAGTAAAGAGTGCATTGCTGGATTGTGTGAATGATGAGGTTGAGGTTAGGAGGTGCACACCAAAAACCTGAGCTATTACATTATGAACTCTGTAAGGGAAGGGACTTTTATTTGCCTTTCCCTGTATTCCCAACACTTAGCACAGTGCCTGGTATATGGCTGGTGCTTAATAAATGTTGATTGACAGATTGACTAAACCAGTGGATGGATATGGGTCAAATTACTTTCTACACGTGAAGTGTGTAAAAGCCACAGTGTGTTAATAGTCCTAAAAGGTTATAAATAATAACATACTGTTAACCATAGCTTTGGGAGTATATATCTGGTCTTTCTTTTCAGTCATTTCAGTCTTTTTGTGACCTCATTTGGGGTTTTCTTGGCAAAGACACTGGATTGGTTTGCCATTTCCTTCTACAGCTCATTTTACAGATAAAGAAACTGAGGCAAACAGGACTGCCCAGGGTCATAGAGCTAGTAAGTGTCTGAGGCCAGACTTGAATTCACAAAGAGGAGTCTTCCTGACCCCAGGCCTGGCACTCTATCCACTGCTCCAACTAGCTTGTCCAACACAATTGGTGAACCTCTAGACATTGGCATAGCCATGGCCACATTGTTACAATCATAAGAGGTTTTGGACATGATTTAGATCACCTGTGTACTCATCTATTGCATGGACCTATTTTAATTTGTGGTTGAGTTGTTTTTCAGTCATGTCTGACTCTCCATGACCCTATCTGGTTTTTTCTTGGCAAAGATACTGAAAGGGTTTGCCACTTCCTTTTTCAACTCATTTTACAGGTGAGGAAACTGAGGCAAATAGGGTAAAGTGACTTGCCCATGGTCACAGAGTTAGTAAGTGTCTGAGGTCAGATTTGAACTCACTGCAGGCCTGGAACTCTGTCCACTTCGCCAGCTAGCTGTCCTCTATTTTAATACAATAGGCCTTGTTGTAAGAACATTAAATAGGCTTGTTTAGCTGGATGAAAGAGTTCAAGAATGTCAATAATGTATAATAAGTCTGGCAAGATAAGCAGGAGCTAAATATTGAGAAGAGTTTTAAAAGCTAAATGAAGAAGGGTTTTTGTTTTGTTTTGTTTTTATCTGCAAAGAAAGAATTTTTTTTTTGTGGGAGGGAGTGACACTTTCACACTTGAGCTTTAGGAAAATCAGTTTGACAGCTGTTTTGGCTGGATTGCAGATGGAAGAGACCTGAGGCAGGGAGATAAATGAGGAAGCTTTTATAGTAGTCTAATAATCTTAAAGACTGGGTTAGTTTGGTCAAAATATTGGGTGGGTTTGAGTGAATTAATATCAAGTGAATATAAGATGATGTGATCAGTTCACTTAAACTGCTAGCAAATAGACGCAAATAAAATCCCAATAAATCTTGTCAGTAGTTGATTTGAGGCTTATACTATGTAAATATAATCTAAAATAATCATAAAATGCTATATAGCTTTAGGAAATGTGATTGCCTCTGTATTTTTGAGGACCTTTTAACTATGTTATGGCTAATCGTTATTGAAGCATGCACAAAGTATCGGATGATAACATTATTCTTAAAATTCAGATTGGGAGAAAGAAGCATATGTTAAGTCCCTACTATGTGCCAGGCACTATGCTAAGTACTTTACAAACCTTATCACATTTAATTTTCATTAGAATTCTATTAGGTAGGTGGTATTATAAGCACCCCATTTTGCAGTTGAGGAAACTGATGCAGAAAGAAATTAAGTTACGGGCCTATACACAAGGTCACAGACCTAGTAAGTGTCTGAGTCTGGACATGTACTCTATCCACTGCCCCTCCTAGATATATAAACAGCTAATTCTACTGAAGTCCTACTCAGTTATCTCTCTGTGGTATGAAGTTTACCCTGGCTTCTCAAAAGCTATGTTAGAGGATCTAAGCACCAATAGGTCCTGTTGAATTGGTAAAGGAAGTTTGGTTATCTCTCCTGTAGTATATTTACTTTCAGTTCTGGAACTCCATCCTGGGGCCCATGCTGTCCTGATTAGTTAGCACAAAATATATTTAGTGGCTCCAGACATGCTTTAGAGTCTACCCTACCCATTTTCAGCTAAGGCAGCTAGGTGACTCAATGGATAGAACATTGGGGCTAGAGTCAGGAAGACCTGAGTGCAAATTTGAACTCAGATACTTACTATGTGATCCTGGGCAAGTCACTTTACCCTGTTTGTTTCAGTTTTCTCATCTGTAAATGAGTTGGAGAAGAAAATGGCAAACTACTCCAATATCTTTGCCATGAAAACCCCAAATGGCTCATGAAAAGTCAGAAATGACTAAAAAACATCAAAGCGACTTTCTTGACATCTACTCCTTGCTACAATGTATGCCACTGCGTTCCTTACCTATTCATTCCTACTCTGGAATGTAATCAAATCAGTCTTTCCACAATTACTGGAAAAGGTGTAACAAACATCTCTTATAAGGTTCTGTTCCCTTCCCTGATCAATATTCTTCAAAAGGTTGTATTATATTCTACAATTAGACTATAAAGGATTATCTCACTTTCTCATATGCAACTCCTAGTGGTAATACAATGTTTGACAAATAGTAAGCACTTAATGAATTTTCTTTTCCTTTCCTTTCCTTCCTTCCTTCCTTCCTTCCTCCCTTCCTCCCTTCCTCCCTTCCTCCTTTCCTCCCTTCCTCCCTTCCTTTCTTCCTTCCTCCCTCCCTCCTTTCCTCCCTTCCTCCCTTCCTTCCTTCCTTCCTTCCTTCCTTCCTTCCTTCCTTCTTCCTTCCTTCCTCCTTCCTTCCTTCTTCTCCTCCCTCCCTCCCTCCTCCCCTCCTTCCTTCCTTCCTTCCTTCCTTCCTTCCTTCCTTCCTTCCTTCCTTTCCTTCCTTCCTTCCTTCCTTCCTTCCTTCCTTCCTCCCTTTTCCCTCCCTTCCTCCCTTCCTCCCTCCCTCCTTCCCTTCCTCTCTCCTTCCTCCCTTCCTCCCTTCCTCCCCCTTCCTCCCTCCCTTCCTCCCTCCCTCTATCCTTCCTCCTTTCCTTCCTTCCTTCTTTCATATTTCCTTTCCCAGACACAAATGATTACAGTATAAATTTTGAAGGACAATCACTCCAGTAGATCAATATGGGCTTCTGTTCATTCTGTTCCTGTTCCACTGCTGTTTCCCTCAGCTTCCTTCTGAATCATTTCTCTTAGTCATTTCTGTCTTGCCACCTGGAGCAGGTTGGGGAAAGAACTAAACGTTAAGGAGTTTGTTTGCTTGGTTATCTCTTCCCTCGAGTTTGTTTTGGATTATGATTAATTGAACTTCCTGGGCTAATTTGTTGTCTAATATTCTTATGCAAAACTGTAAATGCCATATTAAACTTAACTAGGAGAGGCAGGGGGTTATCTTCCTGCAAGACCAAAGACGTTTGAACTATGCAAATGAGCACTGGTGTTAACATTGCCACGTTTGTCTTCCCAGCATCCTAGCCACTGTGTTCCCTGCAGGATAACTTGAGCTAATCTAGTAATTAGTAACAAGAAGCTTGCAAATCTGCAAGCTAATTTACAAACAAGAAAACTGTGTTTAAAATGACATTAGCAGATCACAGCTCAATGCTAGGGCTGCACACAGCAGCTAAACTCCCCTAGCTAAAGTCCCCTGGGGTGCTTAGAAAATCAAAAGGGTATTAGGGTCTGCCATAGAACAAGAAACATGAAGGGGTAGAAAGATAAAGCTGAACATATTTTCCTTAACCTGACCCAAGTCTAAATAAGCTAGAATTGCAGAGATAGTGGATGGTATCTATAATCAGATGCTAAAAACACTGGACCCTTGAATAATGATTTTTACCAGATAATTTTATATTAGACTTGCTTCTGTAGATTATAAACTATAGCTCTTCCTTGCAAGTATTCATGGAATCATAGAATTCCAGAGTTGGAAGAAAACTCAGAACTCATCTAGACCAACCATTATACAAAGCATGAATTTTGGTTATAACGCCCTGACAAAGGGTCATCTAGCCATTACTTGAAAATTTCCAATAATAGAGAAATCTCCATCCCCTGAGGAAATTCATTCTGCTTTTAAGTAGCCCCTAGGTGGTGCAGTACATAGAGTATTGGGCCTAGAGTCAGAAAGACATGAGTTCAAATGTGACCTTAGACGCTTACTAGCTGTGTGACCTTGGGAAAGTCACTTAACCCTTCTTATCTCAGTTTTCTCATCCATAAAATGAGAGCAGAGGGGGAAGGCAAACCATTCCAGTATCTTTGCCAAGACTCAAAGTGTCAGGCATTACTGAATAATAACAACAAAAATTACTTGGAAGTTCTTTTTTGTTTGTTTGTTTTTTCCACTAACACTGACTTTAAAAATGCCTCCTATAGATTCCTTCTATCCATTAATCTTAAATTAACCTCTAGGAACAACAAACAACAAATATTTAAGTCCTTCAGATAACTAACATTATCATGTTTCCACAAATCTTCTATTTTTCATGTTAAACCTTTCCTGTTCCTTTATCTTATCCTAGTACTACATATTTTTAAATTCCTTCACTACGCTGGTCATACACCTACGAACAGATCCCAACTTGTTAAAATTGCTCTTAAAGAGAAGTACCTAGATTTGGGCCCATTATGCCATGGCTTGACTAAATGTTCTTTCCTTGGAAAATATATAGCATAACTATTCCCTCAAAGGAAACTGACCTCTCTGTTCTTACAGGAAAATCCAAGTGGATGAAGAATGCCTATTGCCCAGATGATCACAATGAGCAGCCCATTGAACTAGTCCATGGTAGTACATATATCTTTGTTAGGCACTAGAAATGGATAATGATCTTTGTCAAGAATTGAATAGGAGAAGCTGGATTACATTTGAGAAACCATACTGTACTTTTGATGATCCCAAACTGCTCTATGACAGGAATCTCTCTCTCTCTCTGTCTCTCTGTCTCTGTCTCTGTCTCTGTCTCTCTCTCTCTCTCTCTCTCTCTCTCTCTCTCTCTCTCTCTGTCTGTCTCTCTCTGTCTCTCTGATTATATCTCTGTCTCTCTCTCTCTCTCTCTGTCTGTCTGTCTCTCTCTGTCTCTTTCTGTCTCTCTGATTATATCTCTGTCTCTCTCTCTCTCTGTCTTTCTCTCTCTGTCTCTTTCTGTCTCTCTCTGTCTCTCTGATTATGTCTCTGTCTCTCTGTCTCTCACTCTCTCTCAGCGCCAATATGCTTTTATTGATGCTTTCTGACCGAGAATTATAGAACACAATGATCTCTTAAGAATTACAATTGGGGTGACCCAAAGAATATTGGGAGCTTCATCATGGGTGTAAATAGGTAGTAGCACATTACCAAAGATGACCTGCCCCAACAAGTTGTATAAATGATTTTATGAAGGAAATGAATGACTGGAAAAGGAGCTGGGGAAATTTTAATGAGTACAGTAGGATAATGGATAGTTGGCTAAAATGCTATATGGATAACTGAAGAATGTTAAAAGACTTATAAGAAGGCCTTTGGTGCACTGAATAGATAATCTCTGGATGATTTATAGGAGGAAATGTGCAAAGAATTTCACAGAATGAGAAGACATGGTTAAGTTATTATTTACACTATTGGAGGGACACATATCAATGAGATCATAGACCTGTTAAAGTATCAGTTTAGTGACTTAATAATAAAAGAAAATAAGGTTCGTCAGGCATAACTTATTATGACTTATCAACAATGTGGGACAATGGTTAGAATGTTGGATCTGGAGCCCGGAAGACAAGAGTTCAAATCTAGCTTCAGACACTTACTGTGTGACCCTCTGCAAGTTAACTTGTTTTGGTTCAGTTTCCTCATCTATAAAATGGGGATAATTATAGCATATACCTCTCAGGGTTATTGTGAAGATACTATTTGCAAAGTGTTTTGTAAACCTTAAAGTACTACATAACAACAACAACAACAACAACAATAATAATTATTACTATTATTGTTATATCCATACTAGTAAATTATTATCACTTTATCCCTTTCTGATTCAAATATCATATCTACTGACTAATGTAATTACATTAATCAGTAGTGTAGTTGTTTGTGACATCTTCTAGAACCAGATTAAAAAGAGGCCTCATTAAATGAGGCCCCACGAAGTTTTATGCTGCATGAAAATATCAACCCTATTTGGTAGGAAGTGAAAAAGGATTTACTTAAAGATCTAAGTTTGGAATTGTAATGACTTGATGGTAATAATAGGCCCAGAAATTAAAGCATTAAAAGTTTTCCAAAGTAGTTAAAGGGTTTAACATTCATGACTAACCCATCATTCCAATTAAAAAATTATCACCTTCATGAATATTTCCAAAACTGTTTAATTTATCACACTATTCAACTTTTGCTATGGGTTACAGCTCCCCCTTGGTAGAGCTCTTTATGTATGCAAAATGTTTGTTGAAATAACCTATGCTTCCCTATCAACTGCAGTGGTACCTGTCAGACTACTCCTTCTTAGAACTCTTTTGCTGCTTCTTCACCTAAGTCCGGCCCACTAACCATGGGTGTCTCCCCAAGGATCTCTTATGAGGCATCTTCTTTTCTTCTTCTATACTATTTTTCTTGATGGTTGCATCAATTCCCATGAATTAAATTATCTTCTCTCTGCAGATGATTCTTAGATCTACTTGTCCACCTCTTGGCTGACTTCATGCCTCTCACTTCCAACTACTTATTTAATATCGGATATCAATGAATTGGATACCTCATAGACATCTTAAACTCAACACATCTAAAACTGAACTAATTCTCACCTCCCCCCACCAAGCCCTTCACTCTCCCTAACTTTCCTATTGTAATAAAAGGCCCTGTCTTCCTCTTAATCATCCAAGTTTGCAACCTAGGTATTTGCTTGGTTGCTCACTCTTTCACCTTCCATATAAAATCTGTTGTCGAGTGATGTTGATTTTATCTTCACAATATCTCTTACACGTGCCTTCTTCTCTGAACTGATATTACCACCGTTGTGGTGTGGGCTGTCATCACTTTATGCCCGGATTTTTGCCCTAGCATTTTGATTGGTCTTTCTTCCTCAATTCTCTTCCCTCTCCAGACCGACTTTCACTCAGCTGTCAAAATGATCTTCCTAAAGTGAAGGTCTGACCATGTCACCCCAATATATATACACTCTTAGAGAACTTTAGTGGTTCCCTCTTACTTCTAGGATCAAATATACAATCCTCTGCCTTTAAAAACCCTTCATGATCTGGCTCTTTGCCACCTCCTTATACATTACTTCCCTTTATATACATTGAGATCAAATGACATTGTCCTTTTTGCTGTTTTTCAAACAAAACACTCCATCTTCTTACTCAATATATTTTTAACCACCTGTCCCCCATGATTGGAATGCTTCTCATCACCATTTCTAGGCTTCCCTGGCTTTCTTCAGGTCTCATCTCAAATCTTACCTTCTTCCAGAAGCCCTTCCTGATCTTTTATGATGATAGGACCTTCTCTCTAGGATTAGCTCCAATTCATCCTATGTGCATCTTGCTTGTACGTAGTTGTTTGCAAGTTGTCTCCTGTGTATTAGATTGTGAACTCCTTGAGAGTAAGTACTATTTTTTTATTTTTGTTTTTACCTTTTTTTTATCTCTATCACTTAATATGGTAAGTATTTTTTTTTAAAATAAGAGTTTGTTAACTGACTGATTGAAAGAATAAAATGATTCATTTCAAATTTATATATTCCATAATTAAGAATTCTGAACAGGAGCTAGAGAAGTAGTTTTTGAATGATAATCCCTATTTCATATCATGGGAGAAAATAAGGGAAGGAAGTGGGGAGTATAGGGGAAAGAGCACTGAACTTGGAGTTAGAAGATGCCAATTTCAGTTCTAGCTCTGCCACTTACTTGCAATATGGTCTTGTGAAAGTCATTTGGCCTCCCCAAACCGCAAACAACTTTCTTATCTGGGAATCACTGATAATAATTGTAATAACAAGTATGTCATTTGGTTGATGAGAGGATCAAAAAAGAAAATGCATGTCAATGGCTTTGTAATAGGCAAAGTACTTTACATGTCAGATATTAAATGTAAAGAGAGCATTTTTGGTGGAGTTATGAATTGATCCATCTATTTTGGAAGCTATGCAAGAAAACTCACTAAATGTCCAAACCTTTTGATCCTGTGATTCCACTACTCGGCATCAACACTAAGATATCAAAGACAGAAATAAAGGTCCTATAGATATTGAAATATTCATAGCAGCACATTTCTCTTAGTGCTACCTCCCCAAAACAACCTGGAAATCATGTGGTTGCCCAACAGTTGGAAAATGTCTGAAAAATCCATGTATGTAATGAAATATTATATTTACAACTTTTAAAATAGTAAATACAAAGAATTCTGGGAAACGTATGAAGACTTGTATGAACTGATGTACAGTGATGTAAGCAGAACAGCTATAACAATTTTTAGGATGACTATACTCATGTAGCTGGAAATAAAACTAGCAGTTGATGTAATCAATTGTAATGAGCAAACTTGGTTCCTAAAACTGCTGAAAAAAACAACAAAGAGAGACATGAAAGACTATGTAAAGTTGTATACGTACCTCTTATGTCAGTTTCACTTTTTTTTTGTTACAAAAGACAGTTCAATTGTGAAAGGGATGGCGCTGGGGAATAAAATACAGTATAAAAGTAGAAAACATCACTGTTTTTAAGGGTAAAGAGAAAGAAAAAGAAGTCCTTTTTCCTAGTGCCTCAATAATAGTCTCAGAAGGTTGTAAATATTTACCCAAGACCCTGCTATCTAGAGAAAATTCCCTGTCGTGAAGTGTAAGCACACACCAATAGATGTAACAAGGCTTCTTTGTCTGGTGAGAGACACATCCATTGACTGTATATTGATTTAATGAGCAGGTCAGTTTACCACTCTCCTAAGGATGTCAATGAAGATTAGTACAGAGATTACTCTGGACAGCCAAAGTTCAGAGAAGAGAGGCAGATTACAGCCCAAGAAGTAAATAAAAAGTGATGTCTAAAGGATGGTCCAATGAGAAATCCATCAACGTATAAACAGAACTCAATGGCTAAAATGTTGCCTGCCTGCTTTAGCAGCTCAACTGTGAGAGAAGAAGGGCTATAGGGTCAACCTGGAGTTATTTCTGAGATTATCACAATAGTACTTTAAAGTTAACTACAGGAGTATTGAACTGCATTTGATGGAAGCCCAAATCTAAACTTCTGCGTACCATGTATCCTTGTGGTATCATATAAGAAGCATATAAATGATTTGATTGAAACTCTGTTATCCAATTCACTTGTACCAAATGATACAGGGCAGTTCTGAGTACCACTCTTTAAGAGAGCGTATTCCACAGGATGGTGCATGTAGTGGTGATGGGTCTGGAAACCATGTGATATGAGGAATGGTTGGAAGCGTTAGATATGTTTAGCTAGAGGTGTGAAAAGACACCATAGGCAATGATTACTGTCTCTAAATACCTTATGGCTTTCAACTGGCAGAAAGACTAGAGTTATTTTGTGTATTCCAAGGAGTAGAGACAGGATCAATAAATGCAACACAGAATGGGAAAGCGTTTGTGTCAATCTCAAAGGATGTAGACTTAGAGTTGGAAAACATGGATTTCAGTCTGCTTTGCGATTGCTGATGTCTGACAATGGGCACTTCCCTTCATCTCTCTGAATCTGCTACCTCACTTGTAAAAAGAGCTACACTGAAGTAGCTGATCAGTAAGGTCCTTTCTGTTTCTAACAGTGTTATGGGTCTTTGATTTCTAATGAAGAAATTTCTAGAGCTGCCCCAAAATGCCGTGGGCTGCTTTTGGAGGTGGTGAGTTTCCTATTATTATAACAGCAAAGGATGGATGACCATCTATTAGGGATATGGTGGAGAAGATTCAGATGTTGGATACCTGGTTGGAATAAATAACTATTATAAGCCATTTGAAATTCTATGAATCCATGTTTCTGTGTCTCATTTTTCCCCAACCCCATTATTATTTCAAAGGCTACCATAACCTGGGATTTCTTTCCTCAGATTCAAAAAAGTTGTCAGTTAATAAGACAAGAAAATGACTTGATTTTGCCCAATGATAAGCAAATCTTGTCTTCCAATTACCCTCAGCTTTTCCACTATTAACCTCCCACTGACATCAAAGTGAAAAATGCTTTCAGCAAAATAGTTGTCAATAGCCTTCTCTTTTAAGGATAATTCTTGTTAGTTTATTTTTACTCTTAGATCTGAAAACAAAACAAAACAACAAAAGAGGTCCCTACATTATAGCAAATGTGCAGGCACATTAAGTGGGTATTAAGGAATATGGATGAGTTGACTAGGGAGCAGCTGTCTCTTTAGCTTAGCTAATCATGTAGGTGTTCACCTGTGCTACCATTGTCAGATTTATTGCCTGTTTAACTGAATTCTTCTATTTAACCACAGGATAAATTGAAAAGACATGCATCAGCTGCTGTTGGCCTTCTTGTCATCAATCCCAATTGGGTAAAGATTCACATTCAGTAAAGAGAAGACATGTAGATGGTCCACTGATCAAAAAGCATTTCCCGTTCTGGGTACATTTAGTCCTTACTTTTGTGAACTTGGATTACTATTGTGCCTTTTTTTTTTTACTTTTCCAACAGTGGGTGAGAGGAGACTTGGGAGACTCAATCCTTTTACTTTAAAATAATGGCACTTTTCCTCTTATTCATATCATTCCATACCAGTGACGATGGTTAGCCTATTTACAAGTCTTCTGCCAGAAGCTTATGTACAGAAATTTCGTTGATCAGAATTTTTTCTTTTGATTCTAAGTTCTCTCTTTTCCTGTCTCTCCCACTTTCAGTCCACTCTGTTTATGTATGCCCTGTGGACCTTCTTTAATCCCTCAACTTTTAGCATACTGCCTGACCCATAAGAGGAACGTAATAAATACTTATTTGTAAATAAACACTGTTTTTACTTCATCACTTATGGCTATCTGTTGGACAAAAGGTCAAGTTCAAACTCTTTAGTCTGATAATCAAATCTAGCCCTAACTTATCTATCAAAACTATCTCCTATTACTCCCCAACATAGACATTTATCACTATAGTTCAGATTGTATTATATATAAAAACTGTACTTTGAGAAAGATAAAAAAAAGATGAATGATATGTGATATTTGTCTACAAATAGTTTAAAATATATCAGAGCAAATAAGATGTCAGTGCAGCCAGGTGTGAGATTGAAAAAGTTTAGTAGAAAACTAATTATTCTCTCTTGGATGCGCCCCCCCTCCACCTTCCTGTGTGTGGAGGTAATCTTCCCTAACTTCTCCAACCAGGTGCCTCTGAGGGCTTACTCAATGTCTTCATTCTTCTCCTTACTCATAGTCAAATGACTGCCTGGATAGAACAATGAAGGGGAGAAAATTTGCCTGAAGTGCCTTCTTCTGAGGAGAGTATCTCTTACAGTCTCACTTGGTCTCCTTCCACCACTTAAATCTGTCTAGCATTGCTTGGTATTAATGGCCTGTATTCACAATGGTTTTTTACTCCCCTCAGGTATTTAAATATACAATAATCATTAGCATCAATAAGATACAGACATACATATATGCATGCATATATACATTTATATGTGCATACGTCTATGTATGTATGTATGTATGTATATATGCACCACCAACAAGGTAGCTCTGACACCAGCAGCTCCTGACAGAAAGTCCGAGCCTTTATCCTTTTATCTTTGTGTGTGTGTGCGTGTGTGTGTGTGTATGTGTGCCTATGTGTGTGTGTGTGCACATGCACTTGTGTCTGTTCAATCATTTACAGTTTTGTCCAACTCTTTGTGACCCCATCTGGGGTTTTCTTGCTTATAATAATTATTGTTACAGGCAGAGATATAGATGAAGATTTTTTTCTGAAGGAGACGTTTTCTGAGGGTAGGGAACAGATATAGGCAGGTATAGGGAAACAGATAATAAGGGAATGTGTCAGAGAAGGGCAAGGGATTTGTCAAGAAGAGTGGTAAGAAGGTAGATATATTGGAACTAGACTGTTGAGGGTCTTGATTTCCAGTCTGGAGAATCTGAACTTGAAACTTAAAATTTGCTAATAATGGGCAAAATTGAATATTTTTTGGTCATTCTGTAGGCACTGATGACATTTTAGCAGAAGTATAATATGTGAACTGAGAATTATTAAATGACTTGGGCTAATTTTCAAAGAGGTAAATGAATTTTAAAAAATTGACTTCATTCACTGGATTAAGGAAAAAGCCAAAGAACAAACAAACAAACCCATCTACTTCTGTTTCATTGACTACACTAAGACCTCCGACTGTGTGGATCACAATAAAATGTGTCACATCCTCAAAGACATTATGCACCAGATCATTTTAATTGTCTCCTGATGAATCTGTATACAGACCTTGTATAAGCAACAGTTAGGACCAAACATGGAACAGCTGATTGGTTTAATATTAGGAAAGGAGTAGACAAGGCTGTATATTGTCACCTTATTCATTCATTTGCAGAGTACGTGAAAAGTCAAAAGTTGGAATTTAAAGTTGCCTTGAGAAATATTAACAATCTCAGATATAGAGACAATACTATTCTGATGGCAGAAAGTGAAGAAGAATTAAGAAGCCTCTTGAAGAGGATGAAAGAGGACAGTACAAAAGCTGGCTTGAAGTTTAATATAAAACAACAACAACAAAATCCTAGCATCTTGACAACTGGTCCCATTACTTCTTGGTAAATGGAGGGACGAGAAATGGAAGCAGTGTCAGATTTCATATTCTTGGACTCAGAGATCACTGCAGACAGCGACTACAGCCATGAAATTAAAAGATGCTTGCTCCTTGGAAGGAAAGCTGCAGCGAATCTGGACAGCATACTAAAAAGCAGAGACATCACCTTGCTGACAAAGGTCCATGTATTCAAAGCTATGGTTTTTCCTGTAGCAATGTATGACTGTGAGAGCTGGACTATTTGGAGAGTTGAGCACCCAGAATAGACACCTTTGAATTGTGATATTGGAGAAGCCTTTTGAAAGTCTTTTGGACAGCAAGGAAATTAAACCATTCCATACTTAAAGAAATTAATTCAGGCTATTCAGTGGAAGGTCCAATACCGTAGCTGAAGGTTAAACATTTTGGTGACATAATGAGAAGACAGGCCTTATTGGGAAAGACCCTGATGTTCAGAATGTTTGAAGGAAAGGAAACTGGGATGACAGAGAATGAGATGGATAGATAGTATCATAGAAACACTGAATACGAGCTTAGACAGACTTTGGGAGATAGAGGAGGATAAAAGGGCCAGGTGTACTATGGTCCGTGGGGTTACAAAGAGTCAGAGGTGACTGAATAAATGAACAAGAAATATAATTTTTATTAATGCAGCAGAAAGAATGAACTGAACTAGGTTGTTGGCTGTGTTGCAAATAGAAAGGAGGAAATGGATCTGTGTTATATAGTAGGGGTAGATCTCCCCTTTTCTGAATTTCTACAATCCATTTGCATGAAAAAATACTAACACTCAATAACAGGAATAGTAATAATAATAGCTAATAATGTTTGAAAGGCACTTTACAAATATTACGTCATTTGACCCTTAAAACAATCCTGGGATCTCGGTGCTATGATTATCCCCTTTTTACAAATTAGGAAATTGAGAGTAAGAGAAGTTAAGTGACTTGCCCAGGGTCACATAGCTAGTACGTGTCTAAGGCCGAATTTGAGCTCGGGTCCTCCTGACTTCACAGTTGGTGTTCTATCCACTGTGCCACCTAGCTGCCCTGAACCTCATCCCTACATGTAAACAAATAGTAGTATATCCTTCTTTTGTTTCATTTTTTATTCCTCTTCTGCTACTCAGGATTAGTAATGTCTCTCTTTTTGCTTTATGTTCCTGGTTGTTATCTTGTACTGAATTAGGACCACACCTCCTTGATTTACCATACTGAATTCTGGTTACCTTGGATAATCCTCTTTTTATATTTCTGCTGTGCTTTGCACATTATGCTTTTCCTTGTGCATACTAAATATTTCCTGTCTATTGTCTGTCTTCTTCACAGAGTCAGGCTTGCTTTAGTGCAGAAAGCAACAGTGTTCCAGGCTCACCCATGTGGCAGGCCCTCTGCATGAGGGATTGACTGTTTGAACACTGGATGCCCAAGGGTGAAAAGCTCTCCTTTTTAAATGGGTTCAATGTGCTTTCTGATGAAAGGGTCCATTTACCCTTGAAGTGCTTCACAGGAAACAGAAAGGTCACACATATGTTTCCCCGTGATGACTTTTAAACTGATGGGTACTGGGCCTCCCAGTGGTTGTGATCAAGCTGTTAAGAAATGTTACAATCCCCTAAGCTATAACCAGAAAAGTTTGGGTGAGTAAAGAAAAATATAATATAAATCTAATAAAGTATGTGTGTGTGTGTGTGTGTGTGTGGGAAGACAACACTTACAACAAAAGACTGTTTAACTGTTTCCCCTTTCCCATTCATAAATAAAATTGGTTTGTTCACACCAATTTCAAAAATATTGATAAAAAGTCTATTGTGTTTAAAAAAGTACCACACTGGGGGTAACTAAGGATATACAGGGCAAAAGGTACTAGGTAGCCTCAGGAGACAGTGTACTCATCATAACTAGAGGTCGTCAAGTACTCAATCAATCATACCAGTAGAGGGGCTTCCAGTTCAGAACTGGTTGAAATGTCTTGTCTTTGAGATTCTCTCCTCAACTCCAAGATCTTGTGATTCTGTGAGCTCTGCGTTCTATCTTGTTGTCAGTGGTGAACCAGTAAAAGCTTTTGTTTAGGGTATGACATGGGCCAACTCATGTATTAGGAAAATGGTATAAAGAGAGCCCGGACACAAGAAACATATCACAAATTGGTTAGGCAAAAGGTAATGAGAACCTAAACTAGGGATGGGATAATAAGAGTCCAGTCAAAGGGTCAAATATGAGAGATATTGTGCATGTAGTCAATGGGATTGGTAGATGATTGGATGGGGGTGGGTGGGGCAATGAGCCCTATTCAAAAGGAGCAAGTTTTACATGAAAATAATAATAATGAAGCGTGCAAAAATCCATGTACCCAATACCCTTCTCATGAAGTCTGACTTTGATATAGCAGGGTGGGGGGGATGGGAGCCACCTATTGGTATTTTCAGGCTATTAGTCTGGGGAGAAAAAAGGGGGGGGCATTGTCTGGGTACCTGGAAATAGAGGCTTTCTTTACTTTTCTTTGTTTTCTCCTGAGAGTAATTTTGCATGGCATTAACAAAATAACAGCAGATGTCTGCTAAAGGTTCAGGTTAGAAGCCACACATATAGAAACATTTTTTTTTTGGTTTGTTTAACAACAAAACAACATAGCCAAATCTGTCTCCAGGAAGTAATGAGGGTTAACTCTCTTTATATAGCTAACGTTTGTGGTGCACTTAATAGAGGCAGTGAAACTACACACAGTGACGCTTCTCATATTGGGAGCCTTTACTCTGTTTTCTAAGACATATCTCTTCTACCAAACCAGTTACATCAGAGCTATAGAAATATATGCTAGTGCTTCTCAGCTAAATCACTATGTTCAAATCTCCCTATAACTCTGCTGTGGTCAGCAGTTGCAAGCTTTAGGAAGCAACTTGGAACAAGCTGCATATAATTTATCATTCAACTAGGATAGTTCTATTAAATAGTTACATTTTTTTAAAGAGAGACTGTATTACTGTTTGCTGTTTGTTATTTTATCCTTCCCTCTCCTCTTACCCCTCCCCTGCCCTTTCTTCCTGGATCATTTATGAGGATTTTCAAATGTGTTCTTATGTTGCAGCAATGAAGTGGAAAAGGAAGTAGCACTCAAGAAAAATCAGTAAACAAGTATTTACTGAGTGCAATACTCTGGTGATAAGAGGAGCATGGATAGAGACCCAGCATCAGTCAGGAAGAACTGGGTCCAAATTCCATCTCTGACATATGTTAGCTGTGTGTTCCTGGGTAAATCCCTTGCTCTCTTGGTGCCTTAAACACATCTATAAAACTATTAACTTGCAGAGAGGATACTAATTTGCACTGGTACAGGGAGTTTTTGGCCATGATCATTTCCTGTATCAATGAAATCACAAGTCCAGTAAAAAATACCATGGTACTATTTATTCTATACTGTGGTATGGAGTTGGATAGATAACATATAGAGCTCATCCATCAGTGCATATGTTTTGGACAGTCAATGGAAGTAGAAAGTGTCCTCAGCTTAGAATTAAACAAGACGAGGTAAGCAGGCTGTATTACCTCTGAGAAATAGGACATTTCTTTTGATGACCACAATTATCTTCTTGAAACAAAGATCCATTTAAAAAACAAAACAAAACAAAACAGAACAATCTTCCCCAAACCCAAACCAAACCAAAACATCACTACAACAAAAAATCTAACCCTTTTATTTTTAACTTTTGTTCTTACATTAATTAAATTTCCTCTCTCCCCTTCCCAGAGAGCCATCCCTTATAACAAATAATTTTTGAAGAAAAAGAGGAAGAAAAAAAAAAGCAAAACTGATCAATACATTGATAAAAGTTAACAATACATGCAGTGTTTCACTCTTGTGGACCCCCTTTCCTCATCTCTTCAAAGAAGTTGAGAGAGGTGTCTCATATCTCTATTTTGGCACTAAGTGTATTCTTTGTAATTTCGCAACCTTCATTTTCATTTCTTTTATGTGTGATGCTCTTTCTTACACTGCAGTGGTCATTGTGTATATTGTTTTAGTTTTCTCTCTCTATTTCTGTCTCTCTCTCCCTCTTTCTTTTTTTTTCTTTTTTAATACCCTCTCAGTGATGTTATATGTCTGACTGTCACTGAACAGTATGGTCTTCAAAGAAATGAAGTTGAAAATCAGCCAAGAGAGTACAGTGTAAATAAATTGTGAATATGTCTGGATCATGGTACAGGAAGAACAGGGCAAAGGGTGCCATCCAAGAAATGCACAACTGAAAAATATATGACCTGATTTTGAAGAAAGAGTCAACTACAATAGATGGATTGTCCGTGTTCTCTTTAGGTCTGCATGCAATGTCAATAGAATACAAGGAAGGAACCTAGAATGTTATGTGGACTCTGATTTGTAGATTTTTAGGAAATTACATAGACAAGGGCTACACAGAATAGGCAGACATGGAGAGAACGGAATCTGTGTCAATTTCAGAGGCATGTTTCACACCTTCCCTCCAACTCCAATTAATGTAAGTGGAAGCCTTAAGCCTTGATGCCTGTCTCAAGTGAGAATGCTTCTGATTGAGTCATGGAATCAATAAATCAAAAAAGTGTAAGTAGGTACCAACAACTAGACAGCTGTATTAAATCAATCAATCAACTAGGTTTCAGGAGTGAAGTGATTTAAACATTGGATGAATTCATTGAACAAATGTGTTGGAATTCGATGAATGAGTTAGACATAGACATATCTGGCCTAGGCATATTAGAGCAAAAGATTTGAGCAGGATAATGGGTAGGCCTGTCTTAGACTGGTGACAATTTTACATCATCCAACACTTAAGAAAAGTAGACTTACTTAGCTATAGTATAGAAAAGATATTCAGGGGAGGGGCGGAGCCAAGATGGCTCAGTGAAAGCAGTTATTTGCTTGAGCTCTCCCTCAAACTCTTCTAAATACTATAAAAAATGGCCCTAAACAAATTCTAAAGTGGCAGAACCCACAAAAAGACAGAGTGAAATGAATTTCCATCCCAAGACAACCTGGATGATTGATCAGAAAGGTATATCACCCAGGGTTGGGAGAGGAGCGTGGTGTGATATGGGCATGCAGGCCAGAGGGGACCTGCAGCAGGCCTCAGAGAACTAAATCTTGGGCAGCTATGCTGGAACACGGGGTCCCAGATCCAGTTTTCCTACAGCTCGGCCCGGGGACAGTGGCTGCCTACTGAGCTTCCAGACCACAGACTGAGGAGGAATCCAGTGGCTGATTAGAGAGAGATTGCAGGGATCTCTTTGCCAGTGCTGAGGCAGGAACCACTTGCTTTGCCCATGCTTGGATCTGGGTCACAGTTCTGAGGGGAGGACCTAGGGCAAGGAGGAGCTCTGGCATGGTGGAACTTGTAGTAGCAGTGAACAGAAAACCCTCCTCACACTTACAGGACAGAAAGGAGTACTTGTGGTCACTAATAGACCAGAGCAAAGGCCAAGAAAGGAGTAAACACCTTGCCCCTTATCATACCACCTTGGAAGAACTGAAAATTTACAGGGCCCTACAAGTATCTCTAAAAACAGCTGTACAATCCCCCGAAGCTTGAGACAGTACATTCTCCACATTGGAAGCAGACTCTTTAAAATTCAAGTAATTGTAGGGGATCATGAGCAAGCAGCTCAAAAAGAGTCAGACTATATTATCTTACTTTGGTGACAAAGTAGATCAAAATATACAACCAGAAGAAGACAAAAAAATCAAAGCTCCTACATCCAAAGCCTCCAAGAAAAATATAAATCAGTCCCAGGCCTTGGAAGAGCTCAAAAGGGATTTTGAGAAGCAAGTAAGAGAAGTAGAGGAAAAATTGGGAAAAGAAATGAGAGTGATGCAAAAAAATCATGAAAAACAAGTCAACAGCTTGCTGAAGGAGACCCAAAAAAATATTGAAGAAAATAACACCTTAAAAAATAGCCTAACCCAAATGGCAAAAGAGGTCCAAAAAGCCAATGAGGAGAAGAATGCCCTAAAAAGCAAAACTGGCCAAATGGAAAAGGAAGTCCAAAAGATTACTGAAGAAAATACTTCCTTAAAAATTAGAATGGAGCAATTGGAAGCTAGTGGCTTTATGAGAAATCAAGACACTGTGAAATAAATCCAAAAGAATGAAACAATAGAAGACAATGTGAAATATCTCTTTGGAAAAACAACTGACCTGGAAAATAGATCCAGGAGAGAGAATTTAAAAATTATTGGGCTATCTGAAAGCATGATCAAAAAAAGAGCCTAGACATCATCTTTCAAGAAATTATCAAGGAAAACTGCCCTGATATATTAGAACCAGAGGGCAAAATAGAAATTGAAAGAATCCACCCATCTACCCCTGAAAGAGATCCACAAAGGAAAACTCCTAGGAATGTTGTAGCCAAATTCCAGAGTTCCCAGGTCAAGGAGGAAATATTACAAGCTGCCAGAAAGAAACAATTCAAGAACTGCAGAAACACAATCAGGATAACACAAGATTTAGTAGCTTCTACATTAAAGGACCACAGGGCATGGGATATAATATTCCGGAGGGCAAAGGAGATAGGATTACAACCAAGAATCACCTACCCAGCAAAACTGGGTATAATCCTTCTGGGGAAAAAATGGTCATTCAGTGAAATAGAGGACTTTCAAGCATTCTTGGTGAAAAGACCAGAGCTGAATAGAAATTTGACTTTCAAATACAAGACTCAAGTGGAACATGAAGAGGTAAACTGGAAAGAGAAATCATAAGAGACTTATTAAGGTTGAACTGTTTGCATTCCTGCATAGAAAAATGATATTTTTAACTCATGAGTCTTTTGTCAGTATTAGGGTAGTTGGAGGAAAAAAATTGTATGTATGCATGTATGGATAGATAGATAGATAGATAGATAGATAGATAGATAGATAGATAGAGGGCACAGGGTGAGTTGAAGATTAAGGGGTCGTATCTGGAGAATAACATTAAGTGATGAGAGAGGATTATACTAGGAGAAGAAGGAAGGAAGAGGTAGAATGGGGTGAATTATCTCACAAAAAAAAAACAGAAAAGAAAAGGCTCTTACAGTGGAAGGGAAATAGGGGAAGGTGAGAGGGCATTGGTGAATCTTATTCTCATAGGATTTGGCTTATGGAAGCAATAACATACACATTAAATTGGGTAAGGAAATCTGTCTTACCCTACAGGAAAATAGGGAGAGAAGGGGACAAGAGAGTAGGGGGATGATAGAGAGGAGGGCAGATTGGGAAAGGGGTTAATCAGAAGCAAATACTTCTGAGGAGGGACAGGGTCAAAAGAAAGAATAGAATACATGGGAGGGCAGGATAAGATTAAGGGAAATAGAGTTAGTTTTTTACAACATGTCTACTATGGAAGTGTTTTGTGTAATTGCATATGTATAACCTATATTGAGTTGTTTGCCTTTACAATGAGGGTGGGGGGGAGGAAAGGAAAAACTTTGAAACCTAAAGTTTTAAAAACCTATGTCTAAAAAAATGTTTTCACATGCTACTGGCAAATAAGAAATTCAGGAAATGGGGTACAGAAGTCTGTCCTGCCCTACAGGAAAATAGAAGGGGAAGGGGATAAAAGAAGGAGGGGAGAGATAGAAGAGAGGAAAGAGTAGGAGAAGGGATATTCAGAATGCATGCCATCTTGGGGTTGGGGGAGGGGTGAGATGGGGTGAAAATTTGGAACTCAAAATCTTGTGGAAGTAAATGTTGAAAACTGAAAGTAAATAAGTTTATATTTAAAAGCTAAAAAAAGAAAAGATATTCAACAAGGATACAATAACATTTATCTCGGGTACATTTTGCTCATCTTGCTTTCATATAGCAACTTGTCTGGTCAGCAGAGCAGAATACAAAATTTGTGGATGCCAAGTCTGAAGGGACCGAATTCCATGTGGGTAGGCCTTTTTATGCCCTTGTATCACCAGGCAAACATGGTAATGCCATGGAAAATGATACCACAAGGCTGAATCAAGGGAGGCAATGCTTGAACCTTAACTTCCTTGGCAAATAAAGTTCCAGGGATAGCTTTATTGCCTTTCAGGGAAAAAAAAAAAAGCCCAACACATATGGTGGGGGAAGTGGGCATCCTGGTAGATAGTGGTCCGAACACAAGCAGGTAAGCTGTTATTTTTTGGAAGAACTTTACGGAATTAGACCCTAGTTCTTGTATCCAGAAGTCCAGGGAGTGATTGCAGAAGTAGTGTTACATTTCTTATTTCTTTCCTATTGTCCATTATTGAGAGACTAGACCAATAACAAATAGTACACATAAATGGGAACTGAGAGAGGACAAATGGGACAATGTTAGCATCAGGAAATGTGACCTTGTCAGGGTAGAAGGGAGGATAGCTTCAGGACTTTACAAGGACTCTAACCCTTGGGATCCAGTAAAGAGCTACACACTCCTCTAGATAAATTCCTGAGAACTCCGCTAAAGAAGACAAAGATTTCTTTCCACAGGAGCTGTGAGTTGTCCTTTTGCCACATTTGCTTTTTAAGTTTGAAATTATTTTCTTCTATACTTATGGGAGAGTCCATGTTGGACTTTTGGGATGATATTTTTTCCCCAATTTTATTTATTTATCAACAATCACTTCCATATGCTTTTGAGTTGAAAATTTTTCTCCCTTTTTCTCCCCCCCACCCTCCACAAGACAGCGTACAATCTGACATAGGCTTTACATTTACATACCCATTAAACATATTTTCACATTAGTGAAATTGTAAGTAAAAATTAAAACCAATAGGAGGAACCATCATAAAGGTGAAACAAAACTCAACGGAAGGTAAAAATAAGTGAGAGTGATTTACTTCCATAGTTCTTTCTTTGGATGTGGACAGCATGTTCCATCCCAAGGCCTCTGGAGATGTCTTCAATTCCTATAATGCTGAGAAAGGTTCAGTTTAACATTCTTAGTCATTGTATAATGTGGCTGCTATTGTGTACAAAGTTCTCTTGGTTCTGCTCACTTCACTCAGCATCAGACCATATAAGTCTTTCCAGGTTTTTCTGAAGTCAGCATGTTCATCATTTCTTATAGCATAATAGTATTCCATTATATTCATATACTACAACTTGCTCAGCCATTCCCCAATTGATGGGCATCCTCTCAATTTCCAATTCTTTGCCACCACAAAAAGAGCTGCTTTGAATATTTTTGTACATGTGGGTCCTTTTCCCATTTGTTTGATCTCTTTGGGATATAGCCCTAGAAGTGCTATTGCTGGATCAAAGGGTATGCACATTTTTGTAGCCCTTTGGGCATAGTTCCAAATTGTTCTCCAAAATGGTTGGATCATTTCACAACTCCACCAACAATGTATTAGTGTTCCAATTTTCCCACATCTCTCCAACATTTATCATTTTCCTGTTTTGTCATGTTGGCCAATCTGATAGGTGTGATGTGGTACCTCAGAGTTGTTTTGATTTGCATTTCTCTAATCAATAACGATTTAGAGCATTTTTTCATATGACTATAGATGGCTTTAATTTCTTCATCTGAGAACTGTTATATCCTTTGACCATTTATCAATTGGGGAATGGCTTGTGTTCTTATAAATTTGTCTTAATTCTCTATATATTTTAGAAATGAGGCCTTTATCAGAGAGACTGGTTGTAAAAATTCTTTCCCAATTTTCTACCTTCCTTCTAATCTTAGTTGCATTGGCTTTGTTTGTGCAAAAACTTTTCAATTTAATGTAATCAAAATTATCCATTTTGCTTTTCATAATGTTCTCTATCTCCTGTTTGGTCATGAATTCTTCTGTTCTCCATAGATCTGATAGGTAAACTATTCCTTGTTCTCCCAGTTTACTTATGGTATCAGCCTTTATATCTAAGTCCTGAACCCATTTTGACTTTATTTTGGTATATGGTGTGAGATTTGGGTCTATGCCTAGTTTCTGCCATACTCTTTTCCAGTTTTCCCAGCAGTTTTTTTCAAAGAGTGGGTTCTTATCCCAGAAGCTGGGGTCTTTGGGTTTATCAAATAATAGATTACTATAGTCATTGACTACTGTGTCTTGCATATTTAACCTATTCCACTGATCCACCTCCCTATTTCTTAGCCAGTACCAAGCAGTTTTGATGATTGCTGTCTTTTAATACAATTTAAGATCTGGAATTGCTAGGCCACCTTCCCCTGCATTTCTTTTCATTAGTTCCTTTGATATTCTGGACCTTTTGTTTTTCCAAATGAATCTTGTTATTATTTTTTCTAACTCTATAAAATAATTTTTTGGTAGTTTGATTGGTATGGCACTGAATAAGTAAATTAGCTTAGGTAGGATTGTCATTTTTATTATATTAGCTCGGCCTACCCATGAGCAACTGATGTTTTTCCAATTATTTAGATCTGATTTTATTTGTGTGAAAAGTGTTTTGTAATTGTGTTCATAGAGTTCCTGGGTTTGTTTTGGGAGGTAGACTCCTAAATATTTTATAATGTCTACAGTAAGTTTAAATGGGATTTCTCTTTCTATCTCTTGCTGTTGGGCTTTGTTGGTAATATATAGAAATGCTGATGATTTATGTGGGTTTATTTTATAGCCTGCAACTTTGCTAAAGTTGTTTATTATTTCAAGTAGTTTTTTACTTGATTCTCTAGGATTCTCTAAGTATATCATCATGTCATCTGCAAAGAGTGATAGCTTTGTTTCTTCTTTGCCTATTCTAATGCCTTCAATTTCTTTTTCTTCTCTTATTGCTAAAGCTAAGTTTCCAGTACAATATTGAATAACAGTGGTGATAATGGACATCCTTGTTTCACCCCGATCTTATTGGAAATGCTTCTAGCCTGTCCCCATTACATATAATGCTTGCTGAAGGTTTTAGATAGATGCTATTTATTATTTTAAGGAAGACTCCATTTATACCTATGCTTTCTAGTGTTTTTAATAGGAATGGGTGTTGTATTTTATCAAAAGCTTTTTCTGCATCTATTGAGATGATCATGTGGTTTCTGTTGGTTTTGTTGTTGATATGCTCAATGATGCTGATAGTTTTCCTAATATTGAACCAACCCTGCATTCCTGGTATAAATCCTACCTGGTCATAGTGTATTATTCTTGTGATAAGTTGCTGTAATCTACTTGCTAATATTTTGTTTAAAATTTTTGCATCTATATTCATTAGAGAAATTGGTCTATAATTTTCTTTCTCTATTTTGACTCTTCCTGGTTTAGGTATCAACACCATATTTGTATCATAAAAAGAATTTGGTAAGACTCCTTCTTCACCTATTTTCCCAAATAGTCTATATAGTATTGGAATTAATTGTTCTTTAAATGTTTGATAGAATTCATGTAAATCCATCTGGCCCTGGAGATTTTTTCCTAGGGAGTTCATCAATGGCTTGTTCAATTTCTTTTTCTGAGATGGGGTTATTTAAGTATTTTACTTCCTCTTCAGTTAATCTGGGCAATTTATATTTTTGTAAATATGTATCCATTTCACTAAGATTGTCAAATTTGTTGGCATATAGTTGGGCAAAATAATTCCTAATTATTGTTTTAATTTCCTCTTCCTTGGTGGTAGCTTCCCTTTTCATTCTTGATACTAGTAATTTGGTTTTCTTCTTTCTTTTTTTTAATTAAATTAACCAAAGGCTTATCTATTTTATTGGTTTTTTCATAAAACCAGCTCTTAGTTTTATTTATTAGTTCAATAGTTTTCTTAATTTCAATTTTATTAATTTTTCCTTTGGTTTTCAATATTTCTAATTTGGTGTTTAGTTGAGGATTTTTAATTTGTTCTTTTTCTAGTTTTTTTAGTTGTATGCCCAATTCATTAATCTCCTCTTTTTCTATTTTATTTATGTAAGCATTTAGAGATATAAAACTTCCCCTAAGAACTGCTTTTGCTGCATCCCATAGGTTTTGGTATGTTGTCTCATTATTGTCATTTTCTTGAATGAAATTATTGATTGTTTCTATGATTTGTTGTTTGACCCAATCATTTTTTAGGATTAGATTATTTAGTTTCCAATTATTTTTTAGTCTATCTTTCCATGGCCCTTTATTACATATAATTTTTATTGCATCATGATCTGAAAAGGATGCATTTAATATTTCTGCCTTTCTGCATTGGATTGTGAGGTTTTTATGCCCTAGTACATGGTCAATTTTTGTGTATGTTCCATGTACTGCAGAAAAAAGTATATTCCTTTCTATCCCCATTCAGTTTTCTCCAGAGGTCTATCATACCTAACTTTTCTAATGTTCTATTCACCTCCTTAACTTCTTTCTTGTTTATTTTGTGGTTAGACTTATCTAGTGCTGAGAGGGGGAGGTTCAGGTCCCCCACTAGTATAGTTTTGCTGTCTATTTCTTCCTGTAACTCCCTGAACTTCTCCTGTAAGAATTTGGATGCTATACCATTTGGTGCATATATGTTTAGTAATGATATTACTTCATTGTCTATGGTGCCTTTTAGCAGGATGTAGTTTCCTTCCTTATCTCTTTTGATTAGATCTATTTTTGCTTTTGCTTTGTCTGAGATCAGGATTGCTACCCCTGCTTTTTTTACTTCAGCTGAAGCATAATATATTCTGCTCCAGCCTTTTACCTTTACCCTGTATGTGTCACTCTTTTTCAAATGTGTTTCCTGTAAACAACATATTGTAGGATTATGGTTTTTAATCCATTCTGCAATCATTTCTTTTATGGAGAGTTCATCCCATTCACATTCACAGTTATGATTACTATCTGTGTCTTTTTCTCCATCCTTTCCCCCCATTTATGCTTTTCTTTCTCCTTTTTCCTTTCTCCCCTTCACTAGTGTTTTGCTTTTGACCACTGCCTCCTTCAGTCCCTTCCCCTTTTATTATCCCTTTCCCTTTTCTTCCCCTTTAGTCTTACTGCTCTTCCCTCCCTTCTTCCCTCCCTTTTCTTTCCCCCTCCTTTTCTTTCCCCTTTTCCCTCCTACTGCCTATAGGGCAAGTTAGATTTCTATACCTAACTGATTATATTATGCCCTTCTTGAGCCAAATCTGATGAGAGTAAGGTTCAAACAATGCTCCCCCCTTCCCTCTGCTGTAATAGGAGCTTGTGTCTTTTCCTGTAATGTAATTTACCCTTGTCTGCCTCCTCCTTTCTCAGTACATTTTCTAAGATCAGATTGATCCACTTATTTGGATCCATTTAACCCACTTGATTAGATTTTTTTTTATCATTACATCAAAGTCAACTAATATCCACCACCCTCTTTATGTATACTCCTTTAACAAGGTGTAATAACAATACAGTTCTCAAGGGTTGCAAGTCTCATATTCCCTTGTAGGGGTTTAAACAGCCCCCCCTTATTAACAACATATTGTATCCTTCTGTCCCATTTACCTTTTTAAGTCCTTCTTGAGTCCTGTACTTGAAGATCAAATTTTTTTTGAGCTCTGGTCTTTTTATCAGGAAAGTTTGGAAGTCTCCTATTTTGTTGAATATCCACCTCCTCCCTTGAAAAATGATGCTCATTTTTGCTGGGTAATTGATCCTTGGCTGCATTCCAAGCTCCTTTGCCTTATGGAATATCATGTTCCATGCCCTGTGGTCTTTTAATGTAGAAGCTGCAAGGTCCTGTGTAATCCTGACTGTGGTTCCATGATATTTAAATTTTCTTTCTGGCTGCTTGCAGCACCTTCTCTTTCATCTGGTAATTTTGGAATTTTGCTATTATATTTTCTTGGCATTGTCAATTTGGGATCTCTTTCAGGTGGTGATGGTGGATTCTTTCTATGGTTATTTTCCCTTCTGGTTCTAGGACTTCTGGGCAGTTTTCCTTTATGATTTCCTGAAAGATACTGTCCAGGCTCTTTTTTCATCATGATTTTCAGGTAGTCCAATAATTTTTAAATTGTCTCTCCTGAGTGATTTTCCAGGTCGGTTGTTTTACTGATGAGGTATTTTACATTTTCATCGATTTTTTCATTTTTTTGTTTCTGTTTGACTGATTCTTGCTCTCTCATAGAGACATTAGTTTCCATTTGTCCAATTCTAGTTTAACAGATTGTTTTCTTCTGTTAGTTTTTGTAGTTCCTTCTTCAACTGGCCAATTGTTTTTTAGGGACTTGTTCAGTTACTCTTCTGTTAGTTTTTGTCCTTCCTTCTTCAATTGGCCAATTGTGTTTTTTAGGGACTTGTTTCCTTCAGCATACTCTTCTGTTAGATTTTGTACTTCCTTCTTCAACTGGCCAATTGTGTTTTTTAGGGACTTGTTTTCTTCAGTGTACTCTTCTGTTAGTTTTTGTCCTTCCTTCTTAAATTGGCCGATTGTGTTTTTTAGGGACTTGATTTCTTCAGTGTATTTTTTTTTCCAACTGGCCAATTGTATTTTTGAAGGACTCTTTTACCTCTCTCATTTGACTATTAAAATCCTTCTTGAGTCTTCTAAGAAGGCTTTTTGGGCTTCAGACCAGTTCATATTCCCTTTTGTTGTTGCAGATGTGGGTTTGTTGACAGTGTTGTCCTCTTCAGAATTTCTGTCTTGATCTTCACTCTTCTCATAATATGAATCTATGGAATGTTTCTTTTTACTCATGGTGTTTCTTTATTCCCTGGCCTTTAAAGAGATTGAGCTCTCCTGCTCAATCAGAGGGCACTGACTCAAGCTTATTGTGTTGGGAGCCTAGGTCTTGGTCACTGGCTTTGTGTGCTAGGGCCTCTTATGCTGGGAATTGGAGGCTGTAGGTTTCTGGCAGCTTACCTTGTGTTGGGCTGGAATCAGCAAAGCTGGAACTTT
The DNA here is from genome assembly GCF_003287225.1 of Phascolarctos cinereus. Lineage (NCBI taxonomy): Eukaryota > Metazoa > Chordata > Mammalia > Diprotodontia > Phascolarctidae > Phascolarctos > Phascolarctos cinereus. The sequence goes on from NW_027555625.1 coordinate 377,983,821, forward strand.
CAGGCAATTCTAGGTTGCCTGCTTTTCCTTTCCTTTAGCTTTCTTCCACTCCTTTTAGATGGCTGCTACAGGATGTTTATCTGCCTGGGGCCCCCTGCAGTGTTGTCTCCCTCGTTTCTGCTAATGCACCGGGAGATTCCTTTGTGGTGGAGTGCCCAGACTCCTGGTGGTTTTCTGAGCTGGTTTCCACCGGTTCCCCCCCACCCTCACTGAGGCACTCTGAGGTCCAGGTGTTGGTGTTTGCCTGCTCTACCACCTGGGCTTCAGGATTTCTTCACAATTGGAGGCTTCAGGGCTCCTAAAGCTCACCTGGTGTTGGGTTGGAATCAGTAAGGCTGGGGCTTTAGGAAGCCTTTAGGTTGTTTTCTTCACCACCTTTCAGATGAATGCCACAGGGTACTTATCTCTCTGGGGCCCCTTATTTTTGCTGAGGCACTGGGAGACCTGTTTGCTGGGCTACTGCACTGCTGCTCCTTGTCTTTCTTCTAGTTTAGGTGTTCCAGGTTTTTTTTTTTTTCTGGGGTGATACTTTCTGGGTTTTCAGAGGTTGACAGGGGAGAGTGAGAGCGACTACCTTTTCAATCTGCCATCTTGGCTCCCAGAAGCAGAAGTCCAAGAAAAAACAACTTTCAACCCATCACAGTTACCCCTAGAGCTCTGAGGGAGGAATAGCACTTTCTTCCTAGGGCTGATCCTCCAATTCCAAAGTAACTCTAGAGGGGATGCTATATCTGAAAACTTGGAAGGAGAACTCAGCATTGAAGAGATCACACATTAATTCACATATAGGAATATCAGATGCTTTTAAAAGGTGTGGCCGAGAATACAGTCATAACACAAGTTCAGGAAAAAGAAAAAGTGATGTGAGGTTAGTGAAAAGAGTAATTGAGTAACAGCCCAAAGAGCAGGGTTTTATTCCCAGTCTTGAAATAGCTATAGTCTAGCTATTTGACCTTATATAACTCATAGTATTGATTTCCTTACTTACAGAATAGTAAGTCAGTCCATCAAGAAGAATTTATTAAGCACTTACTATTTGCCAGGAACAGTGCTAAGCACTGGGAATACTAGCAGGAATACTAGAACATTAAAGACAGTCTCTGCCCTCTGGGAATTAACCTTTTAATGGTGGAAGATAACTCATGAAAGAAAGGTGGGAAAGGCTTTGGGGAGATGTGAAGTCATGCTGTGTTAGGGCATTGTTAAAAAATATTCAGGAGGAGAGTTCAGAAAGCAGCTTAGATAGGAATGTAGTGCTTGTGGTGGCAGCCTGGTCTCCTTCCCACCATTGGAAGTTCTGCTAGGATCAGGCAACTGGGGGAGGAGCCATGGTTGTGGAAGGTACATCCAGTGTGAAACATGGGGCTGGAGCGACCTGTCAGGGTGGAGAGGTTTCTGGGGCATCATAGAGAATGTACATTTGGAAAGTCAAGAATGAAGTCTGAAGAGGAATGAACACACAATATAAATAATTATCCCATCCTACCTAACTGCTAAGGTTTTTATAAGAACAGCAACAAAAAAGACTATGTGAAAGTGCTTTCTTTAATCGTAAAACAGTATGCAAATGCAGCAGATTATCATTATTACATGTTATACTATTCAATCAGTAGTATTAGGATCTAGTGGCTCCAATTCCCCTTTGAAAAGGATTGCACCTATGCCAAAGGACTCCCAAAATAGTGACATCTGCCTCTTACAAGGCCTCCTTGATGTAGACTTGCTTAGTCATATAACTAGAAAGATTTGTCGTCCTGCTTATGGATTTCAACATATCTGTTTTTCTTGGTTGTTATTAAGTAGAGGGGTATAGGGAGAAAGGAAGGAAGGAAGGAAGAAAGGGAGAAGGAAGGAAGGAAGGAAGGAAGAAAGGGAGAGAGGGAGAGAGGGAGAGAGGGAGAGAGGGAGAGAGGGAGGGAGGGAGGGAGAGAGGGAGAGAGGGAGGGAGGGAGGGAGAGAGGGAGAGAGGGAGGGAGGGAGGGAGAGAGGGAGAGAGGGAGGGAGGGAGAGAGGGAGAGAGGGAGGGAGGGAGGGAGAGAGGGAGAGAGGGAGGGAGGGAGGGAGAAAGAAAGAAAGAAAGAAAGAAAGGAAGAGAAGAAAGAAAGAAAGAAAAGAAAAAAGAGAAAGAAAGAAAAGAAAAAACAGAAAGAAAGAAAGGAAAGAAGGAAGGAAGGAGGGAATGATGACAGATAAATATAGAGACCTATAGGCAGAGAGAGAGATGGAAACAAAGAGAAATTGGGTAGAGATTGACAAAGTCAGTTTATCTTTGATGATGAGTCGAGCTCTTAATGTGAAAAATCATATCATCTTAGGACTCTTAGGTTACCTCAGAGGCCAGCTACTAGAACAAGAACCTTTTCTATAATGTACTATATGAATAGCCATACAGATGATTTTAAAGCCTCATCTATAGTAAGAGGCAATGATTTGTGATTTTTATGATGGGACACTTGTTTCCCTGGATCTATAACTAACAGAAAGCAAGCAGCCTGGGAAAATTAATGAATGTGATTTTTTTTAATTGCTAGGAAACTGTCTTTTCATGCACCCCCTACCCTATGATTGGTGACTTAAACAGCAAAAACCAAATTTCTCCCCTTGTTGATGAATTATCATTTGCCTCTTTAGCTATCACTTTAAACTGTAAATCCAGATTAGATTTCACTAGCAGCTCAATGCCCAGGACAGGGAAGGTAGAGGCTTTCTGACAGAATATGGGGGAAGAAAGAAAAGAAAGGAAAATAAAGGAAGGAAGGAAAGAAAGAAGGAGGGAAAGAAGAACTCTCATTTATATATGTACATATAACCTGGTCCCTAGCCTCTGTTTAAATCAACTATCCAGTCAAATCCAACTATGGGCTGCAAAACTAGGTAATATTCCCTGTTTCAGTGGAGATATTACACCTTTCTGTATTTACTTATTTATTTTTTTAGGGATAGGGGACAGGAAAACAATGATTAAAAGAAGTGGATGTGAATAGTTTAAAAAAATTCAAGAAGCCACTTTGAAATTATTTTCTTTATTTTTTTCCAATATTCTTCTTTTTCTTTTTTTTCCAGATGGTCTTAGTCTTCAGGGATTTGCTTTTGTTTTTCTGTTTTTTTTTTTAACCTCAGATGAGTACTCTTAAAGATTATTTTATGACTTTCTTCCTCTTTCATTTCCTTTCCTAAAAATGAGTTGTTTAGTTTTTACTTTTTCATCAATATTTTAAGGAGATATGAACAAAGGTTATACAATGTGGATAAACATGGATAGGTCACAACTTTCAAACTGAGGGGATACCCACAGCAGTGAGATCACAAATACATAATGTGAAGCAGAGGTAGAATTGGTCCAGCCAGGGAGCATGGGCCCAGAACTCCTGTGGTTCTTTAAACTGAGGGAATTATCACAGCTTTATAATTAGAAGGAAGCTTTTTTGCAGTGCACAATAGCTGAGGATGTGAGGCACAAATTAATGTTACTAGAGGTGAAAAGATGGATCTTGTAGCAACGAATCCTCTTTCAACAAGGTTAAATTTGAGGCAATGATCCCCACAATATCCAAGTTTGACACCACCACTATTTTGGGGAACCTAATCTAGATAGCTGTTCAGATCATTATTTGCTCAGAATTCTTAAGGGAAAGGGAAAGAACATTAATTAACAATTGGTATATGCCAAGCACTGTACTAAAGACTTCACAAATATCTGTAAATTTAATCATCTGATCTTCACAACAACTCTAGGGCTATTATTATTTCTATTTACAGTTAAAGAAATTGAGACAGACAGCAATCAAAGCAGACAACAGGCAAGTGGTTACTTAAGTGGTGTTCAGGGTCAGACAACTAGTAGGTACCTGAGGCTGGATTTGAATTCATATTTCCCTGACCTCAGGCTTAGGGCTGTACCCATTGCATCATCTAGCTGTCTGGGTATAGAATAGACATTTGCCACCAAACACTTTTGATTATGTGTACGTGTAAGGTCCTTCATCTGGAATTCATAGACAACTTTCTAGGAGATCTACCAACTTGAAGAGGAAAAAAAATCATCTTTATTTCAATATAATTTATTTTCTTTATAATGCCAGCTATTTCATGCACTTAAAAATATTATTCAGAGAAGGTGATCATAGGTTTCACCAGACTGCCAAAGGGTCCATGACATTAAAAAGTTCAAAAATTCCTACTTAGCACAATGTCAAACATCCAAATGAGTTGCAAAAGTGAAATTTGGTAGACCTTGGCAATAACTTGGATATGGGAAGTTAGAGATAGTGGGGAGTTCAGGATAATTGATAGGTTGAAAGCCTGAGGGACTGAGAGGATGGTATAGTCTTCCATAGTAATAGGGAAAGTAGGAGAGATGGTGCGGAGGGTTTAGGGGGAAAGATATTAAGTTCTGTTTTGGACATGTTTAGCTTAAGATGTCTACTGAACATCCAGTTTGAGATGTCTGAAAATCAATTAGAGATGCAAGATTGTAGGTCAGGAGACAGATTGGGGTAGGAAAGATACATTTGAGAATAATCAGCATAGAGATGGTAATATATGGGAACTGATGACATTACTAAATTAAGTTGTTTAGAGTGACAAGAGGACAAGGCCCAGGACAGAACTCTAAGGGACACTTATAGCTAGAGAGTGAGATTTGGATGATACTGAGAAGAAGTCAGTTAGGTAGGAAGAGATCTGGGATAGAGTGGTATCCAAAACCCCAGAGCAAAAAGAGTATCAAGATCGAGATCAGCAGTGTCAGAGGCCACAGAGATGTCAAAGAGAACAAGGACTGAGAAAAGGTTTTGGATTTGTCAACGAAGAGATCAGGTAGAAATAGTGTTGATACAAGTAGGTATCCTGCTATTATTTCTTTATATTCTGATTTTTAGCATGTGAAGTGGTAGAACATTTTGAAATCAAAAATTAAACATTGGCATTTTTAAATTCAATTGTCAAATTCATCTTCATTTGAAATAAAATGTGTCTGTGTTATATGTATGTGCTCAGGGTCATTACAGTAGTATCTATTTATGTCACCAAATATATAATAGTACCTATATGTAATCAGAGAGTAGGAGGAGTTAAAAAAAAGTCTGTGTAAGCTATCAGAAATTTTTTTCTTATTTTCCATTTACATCAGAAAGTTCAAACAAGTATTTCCCCAAATCACAAAATTACTGACTCATCAGGTATAGAATGTGATCGCAACTGCTGGTTTGAAAACAATGTTAAATGAAAAGTTATGAATGAGACTCCTAAACTTTAATTGCTTTTAGCCACAATAGGGGCCATAAAGTGAGCAGTTTTTTTTCCACTTTCTCTATTTCCATTGCATCTTCTGGGGACCCTCAAGAACCTCAAACATGAGAGCAGGATTCCAATTCAATAGTAAATGAATCCAGTATTGATTCCTTGTACACTCAAGTCCATAATACAGTAGGTAAACAGACAAGCTGTTCTCAATAATAAAAATTAATATGAATTATGAAGCAACTGAAAATGATCAAATAAAAGTCTACTTTTTTTTTTGGTTTGTTTGTTTTTAGTAAACTAGCATTTTAGGGAAAAGACATAATGTTTGTGGAGATGAGACCATATTTTGTAAAGTCAAAATCTGTCAGTATATACTTTAAACTTTAAAGTATGATATAATACTAGAGTTTCATGAGCATTTTCTATAGTTAGGATTCCAAAGACAAAAGGACGTCAATTAGTGCAAGATTTGAGTCTAGAGGGGGCAGAGCCAAGATAGTGGAGTAAAAGCAATGACTTGCTTGAGCTCTCCCCCACACCCCTCCAAATACCTATCAAAAAGGACTCAGTAAATCCTAGAGCAGAAGTACCTACAAAAAGACAGAGTGAAACAAATTTCCAGCTCAAAACAACCTGGATGGTTGATGGGAAAGGTCTGTTGCTCCAGGCTGGGAGAGGAGCACAGTTCAGAATGGGTCATGCAGGTAGACTGGGCCTCAATGAAGTGTAGCATGCGTCAGGGGACTGAATCACTAGCAGTTGTAGAGGTTTGCAGACTTCTCAACCCACAAATGCCAGAACAACTCAGAAGGTCAGTGGCAAAGGTCTGTTGGACCTGAGTGAGAGAGGAGTGTGGTCTGGCCCCAGTCCTGGTCTAGCCCTGGGGTGGTGGCTGCTTCCAGAGCTCTCGGTCCACAGACAGTGGGGAGATCAAGTGGCTGATCAGAAGGGGTTGCAGGGGTCTCTTTACTGGTGCTGAGGCAGGATACTCTTGCTTTGACTTTGGTTGGATCTAGGTGGAAGTCCTGGGAAAAGGAGGAGGGCTGGCATGGTGAAGCTTGTGGCCGTGGTAGAGAGGAAATCCTCCTCATAGTTCCAAGGCAGAAAAGAGTGCTTGTGGTCACTCACAGAACAGAGCACGGGCCAGGAAAGGAGTAAATACCTCTCCTTAGATCAAGATCTCCTTAGAACCGAAAATTTACAGGTCCCTGGAAGTATCTCTGAAAACAGTTGCACAAAACACTTGTGGCTTGGGACAGTACATCCTCCACACTGGAAGCAGACCGTTGCCTTAACAAAGAGTTTAAACATTAAGTAATTGGCTGAGAACATCAGCAAATAGCCCAGAAATTCAGACCATAGAATCATACTTTAGTGACAAAGATTAAAACATAGAACACCAAGAAGACAAGCAAAGTTAAAGTTCCTACATCCAAAAGTCTCCAAGAAAAATAAATCAGTCTCAGGTCATAGAAAAGCTCAAAAAGGATTTTGAGAAGCAAATAAGAGAAATAAAGGAAGAAGTGGGAAGATAAATGAGTGATGTAAGAAAATCATGAAAAACAAGTTAACAGCTTGTGAAAGGAAACCCAAAAAATACTGAAGAAAATTAAACCTTAAAAATAGACTTTTATAGGTGTGCAAACTCCCTCTATGTAATTAACTCTCTCTATGCACTTAGGATCATTATATGCCTGTATCTTATAGATATTGAAAATTACCTGATATTTAGAGTGGTTATGTGACTCATCCATGGCCATGCATCAAGTAATATCATAGGTGGTATTTGAACCCAGGTCATTCTGGCTTGAAGTCCATTTCCCAACTCTATTTACTATGTCAGGCTGCCTCTGAATTGGTATTATTATTTTAGATTCTCAGCAAATACACATTGAATTGAATTTAATCAAATTTAATTAAATCACATCATTCATTCCAGAAATAATCTAGTATGACATAAAGACATTTACAGTACAACATGGGTTAATGGGGTTTCATGTGTTCTGCACATAGGAAACTTTCAACAAATATTTGTTAATTAATTTTCTAAAGCTAGTTAACTCAGACAATGATTACTTTTAGTCAGTTATGGGAATCCTGAGAACTCATCTTCCAGAGTTCCAATACTATTGACAGTCCCCTCTCCCCATGCAATTGACCTAGAAGCATATTTTAGGAACCCCAAGTTTGGAATGTTTCAGATTGACTGCCTGTTATGTCACAGGGTACATTTTGTATTTATAACTGCATGGCTGGCCTTTATTCTAGTCCTTTGATTCTCAGGGCCTCAGAATTCTACTGCTAGGGTTCTGTGGTACTCTTAGAAAATCTACTCAAGGCCATGACTTCTTAATGGTGAGGGCTATTTAGGCTAACAAAGATCAAAAGAGGAATTAAGGAAGGATTTATTCCTATATAATATCCAGATAGGTGGTTCTATTGGCATGCCAAGTCCTACCTAAGGGACTGAGCGTGGAAGGTGGGCAAGGATGGAATTAGGGAAGCTGAATGGGGAAGAAAACCTAGTCAATCAGGATCTCAAGATATCATCTATGGAATTGGCAGCTTGCCAATTTTTCTAGAAAGTTAGAATCAACCATCAAATGAAAATGCAAAATGAAGTCTTTTAATATTTTCAGCTCTGTGAGCTTCAAAAATCTTTGACATCAAAGTTGTTTCTGAAGTTTGGGAATTTTAAATACATTTGTTGAAATCCGCAATACTGCAAAATTCATGTATCATGCCAAGCAAAAAACCAATTCTTTGAGAGAATGAGTGTAAATGTGAAGTTTCATAAAGCTAATCTTTTGGTAGTGCATAAATAATAAATAATAATTTTCAGTGTTCAGAAGAGAGAATCGATAGCTTCTGGATTACTTGTTAGAGGACCAAGAGAGCAACTAGTACAAGGTCCTAAGTCTTTGATTATAAGGCTTCAATCAATATCACTGACTAACTGACGGACTGATCAAGATTTGCACTGTTCTTTTTCAGTACTGAACAAGCTCGCAGGGAGCAGCACCAGTAGTATATTGAACAGAATGAACTTAGAATCTAGAAGCCCTCAGTTCAAATCCTTGCTCTGATATTTCCTTCTTTTGTGATGTTGGATGAGTTATTTGAATCATCTAAGCCTCCATTTCTACATCTGGAAAATGAGGATAGTAAGGTTTTATTCCACATGTGAAATGAAGCCTTGAAAATAAAATAAGGCAAACAAGTTTTCCAGCCAATAGAATGTTTTCTCCAGCTCTCTTTCCTCCCTGACTACACAAGCTCTACCTTACCTTATTATAAAGAAAACAGTTTGCAAACATTAAGGATGCCATATGAATGTTAATTATTGTTAACAATAGTGATTTATTTAAAAGGGTGAAGGACATCGAGTTTGAAATGCAATTATTATGGTGAACCCATACAGCTAAAATTTAATAATGCTGTTTTCTCTGTTTTTCTTGTGTTATAGACGCATTTGACAAATAAGTATGACAGTTGTGTCCAGTCTTTCTGCAGCACATGAATACAAATGCAACAGGATGCTAGAGGTAAATGTCCACTGGTGGGTAGAATTCCTTAATGTTTCCTTTCTCAACGCCCTAGAGACTTGACCTGACCCTGAAACTGACTGGAGCAAGACTTTGACTAGCAAGCTAATGGATGAGTAGGGTACAAGCCATTGAGAGAAGAGTGTGAGCCTGGAGCTGAAAAGAGATAAGCTATGGAGCAGGGAGAAATCCAGAAAGCAGCCTCAACAAGAGCTGAGCAGAAGACCAGGGGAGCAGAAGCTACAAAGAGCAATGCCAAGAAAGTGATACTCAAATTGTGGCTATTATGTAGTGAGGCAGAATGAAAGTTCCTGATTCCTTAGTCCCTTCCTCCCTTGTTTCTCCGCCTTTCTCTTCTTTGAAATGTGTCAGTTCCTGAAACATGTTTCTGCTTCTTTAATGTTTATTTACCTTTCTCTTCACTTTTTCTTTAAAGTGATTTTTTAAAAAATGAATGACATTAACCATTGTATTATTGATCTATGTTTTTTCTATTTCTTATACACAGTTGAGAGGTATAATAGAAGGGAAATGCCTGAGAAGAATGAGAGAGAAAAGTAGATTTTTCTTTTTCAATTGCAATACATTTATCTGCCAGGACAGTCTTCATGACTGTGGGCTCAGATCTGTAGAAAAAGATCATCCATTGATTTTTACAACTTCGTCATTGCAGGATTGAAAGGAAAACCAGTTGGCTGATGGGAAGAGCCAAAGGAGTAGCTAAACATAATTTCATATCTTAGTTGAAGAGGTGAAGGAATGGCTAGGAAGGAGTCAAACTGACCTGCAGAAGGATGGATGGGAGAGACAGAGACAGAGAGACAAAGACAGAGTCAAAGAGAAAGGAGGGACAGACAGAAAGATGAAAACAGGGAAAGAGACAGAAACAAAGAGCAAAAGAGAAAGGAGACAGACACAGAGACACAGACAGAGAGACAAACACAGACAGAGAGACAAAGACAGAGAAAGATAGAGACAGAGCTAAACAATTTTCTGATACTATTCCAACATAGCATGACACCATCATCATGCAAGAACTTACTAGGACAGATAGGTCTATTTTGTTAAAATCTGGTCCAAGTCATTCTTTTTTTAAAAAAATTAACTTATTTTGATTTATCAAGAATCAGTTCCATATGCCTTTGAATTTAACATTTTTTCTCTTCCTTCCTCCCCACCACCCTCCCCAAAACGGCTCCCAATCTGATATAGGCTATACACACACATTCCTATTAAACATATTTTCACATTAGTGGTGTTGTAAGTAAGAATCATAACCAATAGGAGGAACCACCAGAAAGAGGAAACAAAACTCAATAGAAGAAAAAAAAATAGCAAATAGTATGCTTCAATCTGCATTCAAACTCCACAGTTTTTTCTTTGGATATGGATAGCATTTTCCATCATGAGGCCTTTGAAGATATCTTAGAGCAGTGTATTGCTGGGAAGGGTTAAGCTTATCAATATTAGTCATCACACACCGTGGCTGTTATTGTGTACAGTGTTCTACTTGTTCTGCTCACTTCACTCAGCATCAGACCATATAAGTCTTTCCAGGTTTTTCTGAAGCCAACCTGTTCATCATTTCTTATAGCACAATAGCATTCCATTATATTCATATACTACAACTTGTTCAGCCATTCTCCAATTGATGGGCATCCCCTCAATTTCCAATTCTTTGCCACCACAAAAAAAAAAAGCTGCTATGAATACTTTTGTACATATGGGTCCTTTTCCCATTTGTATGATCTCTTTGGGATATAGCCCAAGAAGTGGTATTGGTGGGTCAAAGGGTATGCACATTTTTGTAGCCCTTTGGGTATAGTTCCAAATTGCTCTCCAAAATGGCTGGATCATTTCACAACTCCACCAATAATGCATTAGTGTTCCAATTTTTCCACATCTTCTCCAACATTTATCATTTTCTTGTTTTGTCATCTTGGCCAATCTGATAGATGTTCAAGTCATTCTTAAGGTAAGGGAAGTTTGCAACGTGATTTAAGAAAGTAGCACTGGGCATTTCCACTCAGCAGTAAACATATACCTCTGGCCTCTGCTGTACAAGTAAAATTGTCTCCTTTGACACTGTTTGTGAAGGGAACATATTATAATAATACGTGAGGATTTCTTGAGTACTTTTCCCTAAAAGGAATCAAATTTAATGTTTATTAGTATGTTTATTAAATAACAATCATGTATCTCCTATAGTTGACAATGGAATAGGAAGACCTAGAAGACATGATTTCAGTCCTCCAGTAGTATGCCTGTTCTGCATGGGATGTCAGGTTGCATAGTATTGGCTAGGTACCTATCTGAGGATTGCAGAGAACACAGCTGGTATAGCTTAGCTGTAATGATTGTTCCATATACCTCTTCTTCTGAAGTCAATACCACAAAGAGGTAAATATAATTCCCCTAAGATATATGAGAATTTTCATCTCTTAACAAAAGTCAGCAATGAGAGACTTAGAGAGCTCTGATTTCTAAATATCTGGCTTAGGAATCTCCTCTCCAATCAGGCATAGTGGAAATGGGAGGGTGAGGGGGGGAATTCCAAGGAGCAACAAAGGAAAACTGACAGAAATGTAGAACCTTAGGAAGGATTTTAGAAAATGTCTAGTCAAACCCAGTGACTAATGCATACAATATCTTTTATCCATAGTCATTTTATTTCACCTTGAACACTGTTAGAGATGGTAAACTCACTACCTCATTTGACAGTTCTCAGGTAGTAGAATGCCATTTTAACTTCTTCCTTCTCCCATAGGGGAAACTAGTGGTGAATGTCTTTCTGGAAATTTGACTACAAAAAGCCATTAATATATCAGCTCCCCTCTCCATCTTGATAGCCACCCACCAAGAGAACGGAACCAAATTAGACACAGAATGTGAAAGATTTAGAAAATAAGTGAGAGTCAATTTGTTTAACAAGCATTCAAAACTTTATCATGGTTTTTTTTGGTAATTTCTGCTTTTATTTCTTCCTCTAAGTCCCTTCCCATGTCTCAACATTCCAGAAGAATGGTGCATATGTTCCCTTGTGCATCTTATTGGACATCAGTATTTTAATTAATGTGGTGCCATGACAGTCAGAACACCTATCATGCTGGGCATCATCTGTTAATTAAAAATCTCAAGGAGAGTCATTCCAGAGTCAGACAATGTCGGACAGAACTTTGCAATCAAAAGGGACCAAAAGTATCTCTTTAGTCTTTCGTCAGTCCCTGGTTGGCAATTGTCAGAAATTTCAGCTTTTTGCTTTCACCATAAATCAAATGCCAAAATGAAAAATTAGTACTATTATCACTTATAGCCTTCCTTACATCACTGAATTTCATTACATAGTCATACCTGATTCTCTGCTCTTCTTACTGTCTTGTGCTTTGAGAAACAAAATGAAGTAATTAAAAGAGCAGAGAACTTTGGCCCTGAAGAGTTGGGTTCAGTTTCTGGCTTTACTAGCTTAAAAACCTTGAACAAGACAATAACATTGAATTTTCTCTTCCTTAAAATGGGGCTAATATTTTTACCATTTGCTTTGAAGGAGTGTTGGAAAGAAATAATTTTGTAAATGATAAAAAGCTATACAAATTATACTCACATATATGTTTGTGTGTATATGAATGTATACACACAACACACACACATACACATATGTAATATGTACATATTCATGATGTATGTATTTCAAAGTGTAAGAGAGGCTAGGACAGATAGTCCCTGCATGTCAATGTGTGTTCCATTGTCCCTGTTGTAAAAACAAGTGATAGTGCCATCTTTATATATGAAGGACAAAACAGGACAGTATACTTTGTTAGCCTCCCAAATGCACAATGGTGGGAACTATTACTAGATTTGAAAAAAAAAATAAGAAGAAAGAATAAGATCTGGGAGTTTTAGTGGAATTGGATTATAAGCTCAATATGAGTGTGATTTGGTAGCCAAGGAAATTAGGAAATTAGGAAGGACCTGCACTAGTAGGTTCAAGCTACATTTAGAGATACATAGACAACAAGAATAAGGAGATAATCATTCTGCTTTGCTCTGCCCTGGTCAGACAACATCTGGCATATCATGTTCAGTTATAAGCACTACAAGTTAGGAAGGGCATTGATAAGCTGGAAAGTGTCAGAAGAAGATTAACTAGGATAGTGAAGGACCTTGAGTTTTTGCCATATGATTAATGATCAATTGAAGTAACAGAATGTTTAGCCTAGAGAAAAAATGAGCTGCATAGTGTTTGCCATTTGGAAAAGGGATTTAACCTTTTTTGCCTGCCTTCATGGGACAGAACCAGGAGAAATGAGTGGAAATTTCCAAGACGAAAACTTGAGCTTGGTGAAAGGAAAAAAAAATCCTACCTATAATATTTATTTTTAAAAAAATGAAATGGTCTGCCTTGGAAAGTGTTGTAGGAGAAATATCCTAACCCCTCCCCTCACGTAAGTTGGGCTAGCTTTTCCTTAATTGGTATTGAGGCATTTCTCAAAAATATGTGACATTACTTATTCATTGAGCACAAAGCAGCCACAAGGAGTGCCAGGGGTACATTGATGTTGGTGAATGACAAAGGGTAACTCAAGCAATGGAACTTCACTCAGTTAAATCAACTCAAGGAATCCACAATGCCTATCCCTGCTGAATACTCTTGTATTGTGATGACTAATTAAATCTCTTTTGGTTAACTGTTGAATAACCTACAAGTATCTTCTCTTATTCCAATATTGTATACTGGGGAGAGAGAGAAAGAGAGAGCTCTGATCTCTGCTGGTATTTTTTTTTACCTAAGTTCAGACTAAAGCCTGGGCATTGTGGAGCCTGGTTTGCAGGCTTGGTTTCAGTGGCCAGACTTCTGCTCATGTAATGATTACTTATGAAATCATGAAGGGAGCTGTGAAGGTTAACTCTCTTCCCACTTCCCTGATGTTGCAAATGGCCAGTATTTCTACACAATTTATCTGCTTCTTTAAGATGTTGTTAATACCCGATTTGTTTTTCTATAAAATTAGGGTTGATCATATTGTGATTTTTGTGATTCTATTAATTAATTTTGTGCAGTAGAATTTCAAGGGAAGAAGTCAGTGAATAGCCTTTAGTATAGAATAGCAAGGAAATAATTATTTTCTTGCACTTTCCACCCTCAACCCAGTTGGTAACTGAGCCAAGTGAAAAAATATTCTGGTTTTTTATTTTCATTAAAGATCCATATAAGCTTCCCGATTGCAGAAATAAACCCATGTGACTTGGAATCATTCATCTCTAAGCTATGGAGTCATGAGTAATAAGTCAGGTACCTTAGAGTGGTAGACCTTTCAGATTTTGGCCTTAGGAGTTAGGGGTGGAGTAGAGGCATCAAACAAGTGAAGGTTATGCATCCTGGGCTGCCCAGTAGGAGAAGAAAGGTCTGGGAAAAACAAAAAATGAAACAAAACAACAAAACAAAACACAATGAAACATGACATGTTCCTAGAGTAGGATTTCTTCTTCATCTAAATCTCCAAACTTGGCCTCATATCACTTGTTACATAATCTATTAGTTACATAAAAACATAGAATAAATCATACTTTTAATACACTTTGCTACTTACTACTCCCCATCTGTTCCTAGGCAAAGTGGATAAGATATATATTTTGCATATTGACAGAATGGGAAAAGTTATTGAACCCAAACAGTATCTACACATAGTTAGCATTCAAATATCATTTTTAATTGATGGAAGGAGTATTATCAATGAAGAATCATAGGGTAAAGACTGACAGATATACTCTCATATCCCAGCATGTCCAGCTTTCTGACTACTAAGCAAGAAGGCTATAGGCTAAACAAGATATTCTTTATACTGGCTCCTCCCACCCACCTAACAATATAGATAACACTCTAGATGGTATAGAGAATTTCACTGGGCAGTGGGTTAGGTAGGTTAATAACTATCAGTGTTCAGGAACATACTTCTCTTGTGCTTTGTGGAATGGCAATGATGAAGTAGAAAAGGAGTTCCTAGAAGAGAAGCCATCTAGCAAAGGAGTTCCTGGACCAAGCCTGCTAGAAATAAAAGGAAGAAAGGAAACAAACATTTATTGTCTACTATGTGCTAAGCAGTATGCTAAGCACTTTGAAAACATTATCTCATTTAATCTTCATAACAACTCTGGGAAGTAGGTGCTATTATGATCCCCATTTTACAATTAATGAAACTGAATCAGGCAAAGATTAAGTTTCTTTCCCAGGGTCACACAGCTGGTAAGACCAAATTTAAACTCAGGTCTTCCTGACTCTATGACTTATGCTCTATCCAGCATCTACCTGTCCCTAAACAGATACAATGCACTCATCTACCAAGCAGAAGCTGGAATAGAGATAGAACTTCAGTGAGGAAAAATGATCCCAGACTTTCTTCTTCATTGCTGTGAGATTCAGACCTGAGACATATTCTGATGTTCTTAGGGAAAATGGGTTGGAGTATGAACCACAAAGTAGTTTGTGATATTCTCACAAGGAGAAGAGAATCCATATAGATCCAGAGGTGGGCTTCTGGGCCATAGGATGCAATTATTTTTTTAAACACTGCATTTGAAGAGATATTTACACTTTCCAAAGTACATTGGCAACTTTTTTTTTAGCCGTTATTCTACCAGTTCAACCAAACCATCAATATGCGTTTACTGATTACTTACTACGTGCCAAGCACCATGCTAGGCACTGGGGATACAACAAAAAAATGAACCAGTCTCTGCCCTCAGGAATCTTATATTCTATCAAGGAAGACAACATGCACGTAAATAAGAACCTATAGAATAAGTATTCACAGAAAAAAAATAAAACAAACACAAGATAATTAGCGAAAGAGGGCTCCAGCTGTTGGAAGGGAAAGTCTTGCTGTAGAAGGGAGTAGTGTTTCTTCTGTGTCTTAATGGAACTGAGGCTTCCATGAGGTGAAGGTGAGGGGAGAGCACATTCGAGACATAAGAGAGCTAAAGAAAAGGCATAGACATCATGCTATGTGTGAAGAAAAGGAAGAAGTTGAGTTTAACTGGACCATAGATTTTTTAGGAAAGGAAGTAATGTAGAATGAGGATAGCAAGATAGTTGTTGGTGTTCCCTACTCCCCCCCACCCCTGAATTATCTTGTATTTTCTTATCTGCTTGAATACTATTCCTTTTTTTATTTAAAAAATTATTTTTAGGAAATTGGTGTTAAGTGATTTGCCCAGGGTGACACAGCTAGTAAGTGTCAAGTGTTTGGTCTGAGGCCAGATTTGAACTCAGGTCCTCCTGAGTTCAGGGCCGGTGCTCTATCCACTGTGCCACCTAGCTGCCCATGATACTGTTCCTTCTAATGGGATGTAAACTTCTAGAAGGTAGACACTTTTCTTTTGTCTTAGTATCCTCAGTACGTAGCATAGTATCTTACTCATGGTACACACTGAATAAATATCTGTTGAATTTAATTGAATTGAGGCATTAATGAGTAGGGGAAAGTACACTAGATTTGGAGTCAAAAGAGCTGGGTTCAGATCCCACCTCTGCTACTCTGTTTACTGCCTTGTAACACTGGGAAAATAACTTTACCTCTTGAGCCTATTTCCTCATCTATAAAATGAGAGGGTTGAACTAGATACCTCTTTCCTACTCTAGTTTTTTTTTTTTTATCTTTACTTCCCACTTAGTTTGATTCATTACCAGAACTTCTGCAACTCTTTGCCAGGAGCCCTCTTACTTTGAAGACACCTCCACTCCAAGGCCTGCTCTGCTGATTATTGAGTCCCTAGCCTGGATGATCATTTCATGAGAGTCCTCAGCCATGCTCTCTTACTTCCAACTTGAATCCTCTTTATGTGTTATTGCAGGTTTCCTTTCCCTCCTCACACTCACTTCCCCCTACCCACTTTCAATCTCTGATTTAGGTGTGATCGTTCTCCATCAGAAGATAAGCTTCTTGATGTTAGGACCTATCTTATTTCACTGTATTTGTGTATCCAGTGCTTAGCATGGCACGAGGCACAAAGTAAATGCTTAATAATTGCCTAATCCAGGGGTGGGGAACCTGCTACCTCCAGGTCACATGTGGCTCTCTGGGTCCTCATGTGTGGCCCTTTGACTGAATCAAAAAATTTGCTCTGTGAAGTTTGGATTCAAAGGGCCACACTTGAGGACTTAGAGAGCCTCATGTGGCCTCAAGGTTGCAAGTTCCCCATCCCTAGTTAATCTCTCCATTTATCTATCCATCCATCATTATCAAAACTAATGTTTACATGTTGCTTACTATGTCCCAGGCACTGTGCTAAGTGCTTTATAATTATAATCTAATTTGATGCTCATAACAACCCTGGAAAGTAGGTGCTATTATTATCTCTATTTTACATATGAGGAAATTGAGGCAGGCAGCTGTTAAGTGACTTGCCCAACGTCACAAAACTGGTAAATGTCTGATACCAGATTTGAACTCGGGCCACCCTGTCTGTAGGCCTGGCATTGTATCTGCTGTATCACTGAGCTGCCCCTTCCATCTGTCTGTCTGTCTGTCTATCTATCTACCTATAATTCATCTAAGGATGATTCTAGGAATTAAGTCCTGAGGGGGTAGTGGAGAATTTCTAAGAGAAACAGTTCCATTGGTAAAACAATTTCCTAAAGAAAAAGTGAGAAAGCAATATAAAAGACCAGCTTCAGCAAATAACCCCTTGACTAAACATGATCCCACATGGGAACATGTTATGCTGCCAGAGGAGAAATCATTTTTGGAGTTTCCAATCAAAACTGTCGTCATCCTTCAGTGAGATATCTTATCCAGGCAACCTACTTTTCCCATCTCTCAGGTGGTCATGTAAGAGCTGTCCACACACCATCATTGTCATCCTTTTCAAATGTAGCCTGAGCAACTAGTGGGGTTGCTGCAGTGCCCTAATTACACATACTATGTTGACGAGTAGGGAGATTTATTACTTTATGTCCTTTAGCACTCCAGATTGGGTTCATATAGCATTTTCCTTGCAACCCAAACAACCTCTGAGAATAGAAATTGTAATCCACCCACCCAGGCCTCTGAATTGCTCTGTGTAGGACAGGTAATAGCTCTTGTTCCAGAGCATCTTGCTCCTTAGACAACTTGTTGTTGTTTTCCCCAGCCTTTGTCTCCATAGTGACGTCAAGTTATAAGTTTGGACTTCTTTCTTTCTCCTTATTATTGTCTACTTTCTTGAGTGGAAAGCAGTAATTCCACTGTAACTGTACTAGGTCCAAGTTGCTTTTGGTTGGAGTTTCTGCAGGAAAAAGTGCAAAGGAAATTTGGACCATTAGGTTAAGGCGGACGGTACATCTTAACAATTCAGAACCCTTTAACTTTTTCTCCACAGCAGAATTGTATCTGCAAAGTTTGGAATAATTGCCTCCATTCTGGATTCACTTTGCTAGCATAGACCTGTCCTAAGTCCTCTATAAGGCGTGGTAAGTCAATAGTACCACTATAGCTTAACAGCAATGTGGTGAAAATAATTACCCAGGTAGAGGAATTCTCCATTTAATTTGGTATATGTCTCTCTATAGATGTCATTAAGCATTCTCTTGGTTGTATAAGAAATATTGATGAAATGTGTCCAATGTAATTAAAAATGGATTCATAATGGAAATGCCAATTCAATGAACATAACTAATAACTATGTGAGTTCATATAATTACTTCTTAAATGGTCTAAAGATCTGATAAAGGCTCGACTATCATATTACAGTATTTCAGAAATGAACATCAATGGCAAATTCATAAAGTAATTACAAGAGTCTGTGGTGGGGGGAAGGGGAAAGAAAGTAGAGAAGGAAAGAGGGAAATGCTTCTGTTTCTGGTAGCCAAGATGGTGGAATGAGAAATATTGACCTCTGAAAGCCCACAAAATATCGACCCAGGAAAAACCCTGAGCCAGCAGAAAGACAGGGAACAGCAGTCTTGTACTCCAGGAAGCTTTGGGGATTAATGGGAAAGGCCCCGCTTGCTCTGGGGGATGGAAAGTTGTACAGGACTGGAGGTGTCCCAGCAAGCCAGTGGCAAGCCCCACCTCAACATATCAGGAAGAGATTATGAGACCTAGTTGGCTGGAGCAGGCAAGTGATGACACCAGGACCTTCCTTACACCCTCAGAACCTCAGTACAGGTAGGGGAACCAGTAGACATCAGGTCGAAAAACCACCACGGGCAATGACATTCTCCAGCAATGCAATCTCTAAGTGCCTAAGCGCAACTCTGGGGAGCACAACTGCAGAAGGCAAACTTCCAGGCTGACAGACATCCACTGGCATCAAACCATCCCTGCACAAGGCCCAGGCATTGCACTGAAGTGCAAGGCCCTGGCGAGCAGGAAAAGAAGCTTGACTAAGTGCCTCCTTTGCTCAAGCAGCAGAACTCAACATTTTTTTAAGTCAGGAAATAGGTAAAAAACCTTGAACGAAAAGAAGAAACATGAAATGACAATAGATTCTTATTTTGGGAAAAGGGAAGATCAAAACACAAATTCAGAAGAGGGCTACATTGTCAATATTCTACATCTGAAACCTCAAAAGGGAATATGAATGGAT
Organism: Phascolarctos cinereus; assembly: GCF_003287225.1. Taxonomy (NCBI): domain Eukaryota; kingdom Metazoa; phylum Chordata; class Mammalia; order Diprotodontia; family Phascolarctidae; genus Phascolarctos; species Phascolarctos cinereus. The sequence goes on from NW_027555625.1 coordinate 378,003,173, forward strand.
TTCAAGACCAAAAAGCCTTCTTGGAAAAGCTCAAGAAGGATTTTAAAAGTCAAATAAGAGAGGTAGAAGAAAAATTGGGAAAATGAATGAGAAGTATGCAAGAGAGAGTCAATAGCTTGGAAGAGGAAGGACAAAAATTAACAGTCAAAAACAAATCCTTAAAAAGTCGAATTGGCCAAATGGAAGACGAAGAACAAAACTTCACTGAAGAGAACTCCTTAAAAAGTAAAATGGGCCAAATGGAAAAGGAGGTACAAAAGGTAATAGAAGAAAATAACTTGTTAAAATTTAGAATGGGGCAAGTGGAAGCTAATGACTCTATAAGAGAGCAAGAATCAGTCAAACAGAAACAAAAACAATGTAAAAAGAAGAGAAGAAAACATAAAATATCTCATTGGTAAAATTAATGACCTGGAAGATAGATTTAGGAGAGACAAATTTAAAATTATTGGTCTATCTGAAAACCATGATGAAAAAACAAAGAACCTGGACAACATCCTTTAGGAAATCATCAACAACAACTGCCCTGAGGTCTTAGAACCAGAAGACAAAAACAAATTAGCCATCAAAAGAATCCACCAGTCACCTTGTAAAAGAGATCCCAAATTGAAAATGCCAAGGAATATTGCAGTGAAATTCCAAAATTACCAGGTCAAAGAGAAAATATCGCAAGCAGCCAAAAAGAAACAATTTAAGTATTGTGGAACCACAGTCAGGATTATGTAGCACCACCTTCTACATTAAAAGAACAGAGTCTTGGCACATGATATTCTGCAAGGCAAAGGAGCTAGGATTACAATAAAGGATCAACTACCCAGAGAAACTGAGCATAATCTTTCAGGGGAGGAGCGGACAGTAAACAAAATAGGAGACTTCCAAATATTCCTGATGAAAATACCAGAGCTCAACAGAAAATTTCACCTTCAAATACAAGACTCCAGAGAGGCATAAAAAAGTAAACAAGAAAGAAAAAAAGCATTTTATTAATAAGGGCAAATTGTTTACATCACTACGAGGGAAGATAATGTAACTCTTGAGAACTATAATATTATTATGACATGTAAAAGGGGATATACTTACACAGAGGGTCTGGGTTTAAGTTGACTTTGATGTGATGATAAAAATTCTAATTAAGTGGTGAAAAGAGATTGTACTGAGAGAAGAGAAAAGGAGGAGGCAGACAAGGACAAATTACATCACATGAAAAGGCACAAAAAACAAATAAAGTAGAGGGAAAGAAGGTAGAGAGATTAACATCATTTGAATTTTACTCTCATCAGATTTGGTTCAAAGAGAGAATAAGATAATCAGTTAGGTACAGAAATTGAACTTACCCTATAGGAAGTAGGAGGGAAAAAGAAAAAGAAAAGAAAGAGGTGAATAGAAGGGAGGAAAGAAGTAGAAAGGGTGAAGGGGAAGAAAAAGGAGGGGGCTAATAGAAGTGAGGGCAGACTGAAGGAGGTGGTGGTCAAAAACAAAACTCTACTGAGGAGGGAAAGGGAGAAAGGAGAGAAAACAGTGTCAATGGGGAAGGAGGAGGAGAATAAGATGGAGAGGAAGACACAGATACTAATCATAACTGTGAATGTGAATGGGATCAACTATCCAATAAAATGGAAACAGATAGAAGAGTAGATTAAGAACTATAATGCAACAGTATGTTGCTTACGAGAAACACATTTGAAGCAGAGGGATACACACAGAGTAAAGGTAAAAGGCTGGGGCAGAATATATTATGCTTCAGCTGAAATGAAAACAAAACAAAACAAAACAGAAAAAACAAGGATAGAAATCCTGATCTCAGACAAAGGAAAAGCAAAAATAGATCTAATTAAAAGAGATAAGGAAGGAAACTACATCCTGCTAAAAGGTGCCATAGATAATGAATTTGGTAATGACATTACCAAACATGTATGCACCAAGTGGTATAGCAGCCAGATTCTTAAAGGAAAAGTTAAGGAAGATAGAGGAAGAAATAGACAGCAAAACTATACTAGTGGAGGACTTCAACCTCCCTCTGTCAGAACTAGTTAAATCTAACAACAAAATAAACAAGAAAGAAGTTAAGAAGATCATTAGAATCTTAGGAAAGTTAAATATGGTTGACCTCTGGAGAAAACCGAATAGAGACAGAAAGGAAGGAATGTACCTTTTTCTCAGTGGTATATGGCACAAAAATTCACCATGTAATAGGGCAGTAAAAATCTCACAATCCAATTCAAAAAGGAAGAAATATTAAAAGCATCCTTTTCAGATCATGATGCAATAAAAATTATATGTAATAGAGGGCTGTGAAAAGATCAAATAAAAATTAATTGAAACTAAATAATCTAATCCTAAAGAATGAGTAGGTCATACAACAAATTATAGAAACAATCAATAACTTCATCCAAGAGAATGGAAATAATCAGACAACATACCAAAACTTATGGGATGCAGTGAAAGCAGTACTTAGGGGAAGTTTTATGTCTCTAAATGCTTACATGAATAAAATAGAGAAAGAAGAGATCAATGAATTGGGCATGCAACTAAAAAAAGCTAGAAGAAGAACAAATTGAAAATCCTCAATGAAATACCAAATTTGAAATTCTGAAAACCAAAGGAGAGATTAATAAAATTGAAATTAAGAAAACTATTGAACTAACAAATAAAAGTAAGAGCTAGTTTTATGAAAAAAAAGCAATAAAATAGATAGACCTTTGGTTAATTTGATTAAAAAAAAACAAAAAAAGACCAAATTACCTGCATCAAAAATGGAAAGGGTGAATTCACCACCAATGAAGAGTAAAACAAAACAATAATTGGGAGCTATTTGGCTTAACTCTATGCCAATAAATTTGACAATCTCAATGAAATGGATGAATATTTACAAAAATATAAATTGCTCAGATTAACGGAATAGGAAATAAAATACTTAAACTACCCCATTTCAGAAAAAGACATTGAAAAGGCCATCAATGAACTCCCTAAGAAAAATTTTCCAAGGCCAGATGGATTTATAATTGAATTCTAGCAAATATTTAAAGAACAACTAATTCCAATGCTATATTAACTATTTTGGAAAATAGGTGAAGAAGGAGTCCTATCTAATTCTTTTTATGACACAAATATGGTGCTGATACCTAAACTGGAAAGGGCCAAAATAGAAAAAAGAAAATTGTGGACCAATTTCCCTAAGGAATATAGATGCAAAATTTTAAAATAAAATATTAACAAAGAGATTACAACAATTTATCTTGAGGATAATACACTATGACAGGGTAGGATTTATATGAGGAATGCAGCCTTGGTTCAATATTAGGAAAATATCAGCATATTTGATCATATCAACAACAAAACTAAAATAAATCACATGATTATCTCAATAGATGGAGAAAAATCACTTGACAAAACAGAGCAACCATTCCTATTAAGACAAACTAGATAACATAGGAGCAAATGGAGTCTTCCTTAAAATGATAGGTAGCATCTATCTAAAACCATCAGAAAGCATTATATGTGATGAGGATAAGCTAGAAGCATTTCCAGTAGGATCACGGGTGAAACAAGGATCTCCATTGTCACCACTGTTATTCAATATTGTGCTAGAATTTGTAGCTGTTGCCATTACGGAAGAAAAAGAAACTGAAGGAATTAGAATAGGCAAAGAAGAAACAAAACTATTGGCAGAGCCAAGATGGTGGAGTGAAAGCAGTGACTTGCTTGAGCTCTCATCCAAACCCCTCCAAATACTCATAAAAAATGGCTCTGAACAAATTCTGAAGAAGCAGAACCCACAAAAAGACAGTGAAACAAATTTCCGGCCCAAGACAACCTGGATGATTGATCAGAAAGGTGTATCGCACTGGGCTGGGAGCACAGCACAGCACGGGCGCACAGGCCACAGCGAACCTGGAGCAGGCCTCAGAGGACTGAATCTCGGGCAGCTGTGGAGGGTTCCAGGTTCCTCAATCCACAAATGCCAAAGACAATTTAGAAGGTCAGTGGGAAAAGTCTGTTTCTGTTGGTGCTGAGAAAGGAAGGCGGGGGTTCAGCTCCACTCCCCAAGATCGTGGCCCTGGGAAGGGGTAGCTACTTCCCTAGATTCTGGCCCACAGACAGAGGGGGAATCCAGTAGCTGATCAGAGAGGGATTGCAGGGATCTCTTTGCCAGTGCTGAGGCAGGAATCTCTTGCTTTGCCTGTGTGTGGATCTGGGTCACAGTTCTGGGCGGTGGTGCTGGGGTGAGAAGGAACACTGGCGTGGTGAAGCTTGTAGTGGTTGTGGAGAGAAACCCCTCCTCACAGTTACAGGACAGAAAGGAGTACTTGTGGTCACAGGCCAGGAAAGGAGTAAACTCCTCGCCCCTTATCACACCACCTTGGAAGAACTGAAAATTTACAGGGCCCTGTAAGTATCTCTGAAAACAGCTACACAAACCCCCCGAAGCTTAGGACAGTACATTCTCCACATTGGAAGCAGATCTTACCTTAACAAAGAGTTTAAAACTCAAGTAATTGGCTGGGGTCATGACCAAGCAGAGCAAAAAGAGTCAGGCTATCTTATCTTACTTTGGTGAAGACCAAAATATCCAACCAGAAGAAGACAGCAAAGTCAAAGCTCCTACATCCAAAGCCTCCAAGAAAAATAAGAATCAGTCCCAGGCCTTGGAAGAGCTCAAAAGGGATCTTGAGAAGCAAGTAAGGGAAGTAGAGGAAAAACCGAGAGTGATGCAAGGAAATCATGAAAAACAAGTCAACAGCTTGCTGAAGGAGACCCCAAAAAATACTGAAGAAAACAACACCTTAAAAAATAGCCTAACCCAAATGGCAAAAGAGGTCCAAAAAGCCAATGAGGACAAAAATGCCCTAAAAAGCAAAACTGGCCAAATGGAAAAGGAAGTCCAAAAGCTTACTGAAGAAAATACTTCCTTAAAAATTAGAACAGAGCAATTGGAAGACAGTGACTTTATGAGAAATCATGACACTGTAAAACAAATCCAAAAGAATGAAAAATTAGAAAACAATGTGAAATATCTCTTTGGAAAAACAACTGACCCAGAAAATAGATTCAGGAGAGAGAATTTAAAAATTATTGGACTCAGAAAGCCATGATCAAAAAAAAGCCTAGACATCATCTTTTAAGAAATTATCAAGGAAAACTGCCCTGATATATTAGAACCAGAGGGCAAAATAGAAATTGAAAGAATCCACCTATCTACCCCTGAAAGAGATCCACAGAGGAAAACTCCTAGGAATATTACAGCCAAATTCCAGAATTCCCAGGTCAAGGAGAAAATATTACAAGCTGCCAGAAAGAAACAGTTCAAGTACTATGGAAACACAATCAGGATAACACAAGATTTAGCAGCTTCTACATTAAAGGACCACAGGGCATGGGGATATAATATTCTGGAGGGCAAAGGAGATAGGATTACAACCAAGAATCACCTACCCAGCAAAACTGAGTATAATCTTTCAAGGGAAAAAATGATCATTCAGTGAAATAGAGGACTTTCAAGCATTCTTGATGAAAAGACCACAGCTGAATAGAAAATGTGACTTTAAAGTACAAGACTCAAGTGGAACATGAAGAGGTAAACAGGAAAGAGAAATCATAAGAGGCTTATTAAGGTTAAACTGTTTACATTCCTGCATGGAAAGATGATATTTATAACTCATGAGACCTTGTCAGTATCAGGGTAGTTGGAGGAAAAAAATTATATGTATGTATATGTAGATAAGTAGAGGGCACAGAGCGAGTTGAAGATTAAGGGGTCATGTGTGGAGAATAAAATTAAGGGATGAGAGAAGATGATACTCAGAGAAGAACAAAGGAAGAGGTAGAATGGGGTAAATTATCTCACAAAAAAAAAAACCCAGAAAAGTCTCTTACAGTGGAAGGGGAAATGGGAGAATGTGAGAGGGAATGAGTGAATCTTATTCTCATAGGATTTGGCTTAAGGAGGGAATAACATACACATTCAATTGGGTATGGAAATCTGACTTACCCTACAGGAAAATAGGGAGAGAAGGAGACAAGAGAGCAGGGGGGATGATAGAGAGGAGGGCAGATTGGGAAAGTGAGTAATCGGAAGTAAATACTTTTGAGGAGGGACAGGGTCAAAAGAAAGAATAGAATAAATGGGAGGGCAGGATAGGATTAAGGGAAACAACAGATAGACAACATAATGAAATGCAAAATGGATAATTTTGATTACATTGAATTGAAAAGTTTTAGCAAAAAAAATAACCCAAATGCATCCAAGATTAGGAGGGAAGCAGAAAACTAGGAAAGCATTTTTACAACTAGTGTCTGATAAAGGCCTCATTTCTAAAATATGTAGAGGACTGAGTCAAATTTATAAGAATACAAGTCATTCCCCAGTTGGTAAATGGTCAAAGGATGTGAACAGGCTGCTTTCAGAGGAAGAAACTAAAGCTATTTTAGTCATATGAAAAAATGTTCTAAATCACTATTGATGAGAAATGCAAATCAAAATGACTCTGAGATACCACATCACACTTATCAGATTGGCTAACATGACAAAGCAGGACAATGATAAATGTTGGAGAAGATGTGGAAAAACTGGGAGACTAATGCATTGTTGATGGAGTTGTGAAATGATCTAGCCATTTTTTTTTTTGCCTGGGCAATGGGGTTAAGTGACTTGCCCAGGGTCACACAGTTAGTAAGTGTCAAGTGTATGAGGGAGGATTTGAACTCAGGTCCTCCTGACTCCAGGGTCAGTGTTCTATCCACTGTGCCACCTAGCTGCCCCAGATGTAGCCATTTTGGAGAGTAATTTGGAACTATACCCAAAGGGTTATAAAATTGTGCATACCCTTTGACCCAGCAATACCATTTCTAGGTCTGTATCCCAAAGAGATCATAAACATGGGAAAAAGACGTGCATGTACAAAAATATTTATAGCAGCTCTTTTTGTAGTGGCAAAGAATTGGGACTTGAGAGGATGCCCATCAATTGGGGAATGGCTAAACAAGTTGCAGTATATGAATGTAATGGAATACTATTGTGCTATAAGAAATGATGAGCAGGCAGACTTCAAAAAAACCTGGATAGACTTGTATGGATTGATGCTGAGTGAAGTGAGCAGAACCAGGAGAGTACTGTACACAGTAGACTTGGCTCTTCACAGCAATGCAAGAATCTCAGGCTAAAAGACTCATGATGGAAAAATGCTATCCACACCTAGAGAAGGAAATATGGAGTCTGAATACAGATGGAAGCATATTATTTGCTATCCTTTTACTCTGTTGTTTTGTTTTACTGCTTAATTCTTGTGGTTCCTCCCTTTATTCTAATTGTTCTTTATGTCATGACTGATGGGAAAATATGCTTAATATGAATATATAAGTACAGACTATATCAGATTACATGCTGCTCTCTTATGGGCAGGGGGAAGAAGTGGGACAGAGAGAAAATTAAAAACTCAAAATCTTATGGAAGTGAGTGCTGAAAACTAAAGATAAATTAATTAATTATCAAAAAAAGAGGAAAATGAAAAGAGACAGAGAGAAATAACCAAGAGACCATGAGAAATGATGCTGCCCAGGTCTGCTGCAGTCTCAAATGTTTTCATCTTTCCATTCATAAACTAGATGGAAATATATAGATACAGATACAGGTAGATATAGCTAGATATTTGTATACACACAGAGATGTAGATTTAGATATATAGATATATAGATAGATATAATCTCAGCTTGGTACTATCGGAAAATTTGAAAATTACTCTCTCTATCATTTATCTATCAAGAAAGAAAGTAATTTTTGAAGTTTTCAAATAGTACCAAGCTGGAAGAACACTAAAGGACAGGATAAGAATACAGATAACTATGGAAATTTAGAAAGTGATGAGAAACAAAAATACAATTCAAATAATACTAGAACTAGAAATGAGAGAAAGATTAAGAAGTAGTAATAGAGAAGAGCATCTGAAGCAAAAAGTGCCAGCCCCTGACAGCTGATTAGTTTTGTATTCCAAGCATGTGATTGAGTGAAACATGACACTTGAATATTTTATGTAGAATCCTGCTCCAGGAAATCTGACATGCCCTAATCTGAAAAGTAAAGTGACTATTGCCACTGCCTCCTCCCTTCTTCTCTTCAACACACTCCATTTCCCCCCAATTCTAAACCTTGCATAGAAAACAAATTTTACAACTTTCCTATACACAGTTGTTTTCAGGCCCCTTTTTCCTGATCTGCTTCCTGTTTGGGGACAGACCAGTATTACCAGATCCCAGAGTCCAAATATTTCTGAAACCTTTCAGGACCAATGTGTACATCAGGCTTTTGGCCCTCAGGCCAACAGAAGGCCCCAGAAGGTGTCCAAAGCACTTCAGATCTTCTCACACATTTGAACTCTTTCTTTGCTGTTGGCATGTTCAAAGCCCCTGGGAGAGTTTACACTAGGCAAGTTCTGAACTCTTTCCCTTAGGAAGTGAGTATGAAGGTTGATCCTAAAGCAAGTAATCTTGAGTTGAGAAAACCTATTTAGATTATAAATGACAGATTTTTGCACAAGGGACACATAGTTTATTTATCCACTTACGATTGATTCTATGTTATATTGTGTCATGTAAAACATTATGACTGTTTATTTCCAGTTGTTTTTACTTTGCTCATAATTCGCCTAAATTAACCCATTCATTATTACCAAGCAACTCATTTCTATGATTGATATGTGTGTGTGTCTTTAACATGGATTAGTCATTAAATTCTGCTCTTGAGAAGCATATTTTCCAGGTTGATACAGTAAATATCTTCTTAGATAAGCATTTTACCTCTTTCTTATTTCTTAATTGGTTTGATTTCTATTCATTTATTATTTCAGTATGTTTAAAGTTAACACATACCTTAAGAAACTAATCAATCAATAATAACTTATTAAGTGTCATCACCTGTGAGATGAATACAATGGCAAAACTAATACCATATCTGACTTCAAGGATCTTATGCTTAATTCATTAATCATTCATTCATTCATCTATCTATATATTTATTTATTTTATTCTGAACTCAAAAAAGGAATAAATAACTTTCTCTTGCCTTCTGTCACAGTTGTCAGAGACAGACATCCTTTGGATTCAACCCTATCTCATTTTCTCCCAGATCTATACAGAAGCCTCCTCAGTTTGACAGTCTTGGGAAGCTTTGCAACTTCCAAGTGAACAAATGCCTACTTTTCATCAAGCCCTTAACCCACATTCCCTCCATCATTTTGCATCATATTTTAATTCACAAGTGGTAGAGAGGATTTTTAAATAAAGATTCCTTCAGAGCAACATAATGTTGTTTGTGTGTTCTTTGAAGTTGAGGCCTTAGGTAGATCATAGGAGTCCTTTTTCTAATCTCTTACCCCACCTTCCATATTACTTATTACTTCTGGGACTCCAAAGTACAAATCAATGAAGAGCCTTCGACAGGTACTGAATAAACTCTGGAGCCATCATTCTTAGTGACATTCTATGCATGCAACAGGCCATATACTCATTCACTTGAATTTTCTTATCAGGCATCAGGGTCTGTGGCATGTTTACCAATGGGCAATTAAAATACTCGAGCTACTGATTTTCTTGAAAATGACATGGTCTAATTCCTTATTTTTGTTTTGTTATTGTTGCTGTCCCTGACAAGTTTTACACCTCCTTGAAAACTGTACTCTCCAAATCTTGACTCCAACCAAAATTGATCTCAGCAAGGAATCAGTATAAAACTTTTCCCATGAGACTTTGCTTTAAAATCCTTCTGCTTCCTGGGTGTGTTCCAGTTGAAATGGTCTGTTACCACAAGATGTCACCTTGGTTTTTCTTTTTACCTTCTAACAATAATGAAACCTAAATGTATAGAGCATTTTAAGATTTAGATTGTGCTTTACATATATTATCTCATTTGATCCTTAAAAACAATACTGTGAAGGAAATGTTATTGTTACCCCCATTTTACAAATGAGAAAATAGAGGTTAAATGACTTTTTCAGGGTGAAACAGCTAATAAGTATCTGACACAGTACTAGAATTCAGGTCTTTTGGACTTCAGATCTGGCACACATATCCATTATATTTACTTTATCCCTCTTCTAAAGTAAATACTTGCTGCTGTCACTACTGCTTTTCTCCAGGCAAGCAGCTTACGTTGGCAGCATTTTCCTTTGAATACACTGAACACAGTAACAGCACTTCTTCCATACATCTGGTAGCATCTTGGGCCAAGAAAACCTGCTCCACACAAGCTCCAGGGTTTCTCTTGGATAAATTATCTAACATCATCACAGAAGGCTTCCAAAGCCATAGGGTGGTAGTACCTGGATGGTATCAACATCCTTCTGGTACTTTTTGTAGGATTGCTTACTCTTATGTAATTACAGGCTTGTAAAATTTGCATGTTTTAGCAGATAAAGCATTAGATTGTCATGAAGACTTGGATTCAGATCCTGCCTCAGACACTTAATATCAGTGTGTCCTTTTAAATCACTTAATTTCTCTTGGCCTCAGATTCCTTATCTGTAAAATGATAGAGCTGGATTTTCCTCTAAATTTTCTCCTAGCTCTAGAGCTATGATCTTTCAACTCCACTGTAGAACCCAGCTTCTGACATGTCTTCTGGAGACCTAAACTGAATCTCCAAGGGTCACAACTCTTTCCCCTTGCCTGTAATCATCAGTTCTTATGGATTTTCATCCTCCAGCTATGTTTGTTACCTATGGACAATCTGGGCAGGGAAGACGGATCTGATCTTAGATTTACTGCCACTAATGAGATACTCTCAATCCCAGTTTTCAGCTGTGAATTCCTTTGTTAGCAGACAAGTTTACTCTGTTGAAAACTGACTTCTCCTTTTCCCTGAGGACCCCAGAGTTTCAGATTGGCCAAGGGCCAATGCTATGGGGCAACTGTTTTGACTGATTTTCTGTGGCTGATAATTCCTGATTAACTCATAAGAAGCCAGCACCACTAAGTGTGCTTGTTGGCAGCATTGAAAATATTGTTTGTCAAGATATATATCAGTGGGTTTTTGTCAATATATACTTGGAATCAATCACTGTTCACATAACCACAGAACTTATCAGTGACAGCTCAATTGAATGTCAAGAACCTAACTTTGAAAGGGATGACAAGTCTCACTTATCCTATACTGGCAAATTAAATTGGTTTTTGGTGGCCATGATTCTCATGATACAAAACTGTTCTTAATTCCTCTAGACTGCTATCAGAGTATGTCATAAAAGATTTGCTTGGAGCTGCAACTGCCAAAATTAACATTGCTGCATATATGAGGCAACTAACTAAATTCTTGATCCAATGATCTGCAAAAGGTATCATAGGGCCCAGAGCAGTTTTTTTTTCTTTTTTCTTTTTGTTCTTTTGCTCTTCTGCTTTTTTTTCTCTCAACCACATGCTATCAGACAGAAAATCTGCAATGATGTCAGAATTCCTAGCAAATATCCGATACTAGCCACTGTTTGAAAATTCTTGACCATGTCTCTGTAATGAGCAAGTCAGGCTCTGCAGAACTGAAGGCAGCTAGGTGGTTCAGTAGATTGGGTGCTGGGGTTGGAGTCAAGCCTGGACAAGTCACATTACCTCTGCTTTAATCCACTGGAGAAGGAAATGGCAAACCACTCTAGTGTCTTTGCCAAGAAAAACCCCATGAACAGTATGGTCCATGGAGTCATGAAGAATTGGACACAACTGAACAATAGCAACAACTGAAGAACTGATACTGGCTGAATCACAAATTCAGTAGTAATATCTACTCAAAAGCTCTAAGTCTGAAACCCATTAACTGTCAGGAAGAAGGTTTATAAGATCTTATATTTATTGTATGGTGTATTAATCTATCTTAATTCTCCTCTTCAAAGTCTACTAGTTGTCAAATGATTATGGGAAAAAAAATACATTGCATAAAGGGCCATGGAAAGATAGACTGAAAATTAATTGTAAACTAAATAATCTAATCCTAAAGAATGAGTGGATCAAACAACAAATTATAGAAACAATCAATAACTTCATCCAAGAGAATGGAAATAATGAGGCAATATGCCAAAACTTATGGGATGCAGTGAAATCAGTACTTAGGGGAAATTTTATATCTCTAAATGCTTACATGAATAAAATAGAGAAAGAAGAAATCAATAAATTGGGCATGCAACTAAAAAAGCTAGAAAAAGTACAAATTAAAACTCTCCAATTAAATACCAAATTAGAAATACTGAAAACCAAAGGAGAGATTAATAAAATTGAAATTAAGAAAACTATTGAACTAGTAATAAATAAAATTAAGAGCTGACTTTACGGAAAAATAAAATGGATAAAACATTGGTTAATTTGATTTAAAAAAAAGAAGAAAAGAAAATTAGCAGTATCCAAAATGTAAAGGGTAAATTCAACACCAATGAAGAGGAAATTAAAGAACAATTAGAAGTTATTTTGCACAACTATATGCCAATAACTCTGATAATCTTAGTGAAATGGATGAACGTTTTTCAAAAATATAAATTGCCCTGATTAACAGAAGAGGAAATAAAATACTTAAATAACTCCATTTCAGAAAAAAGAAATTGAACAAGCCATCAATGAACTCCATAAGAAAAAATCTCCAGGACCAGATGGATTTACAAGTATTCTATCAAACCTTTAAAGAACAATTAATTCCGATACTATATAAACTGCTTGGAAAAATAGGTGAAGGAGTCCTGCCAAATTATTTTTATAATACAAATATGGTATTGATATCTAAACCAAAAACAGAGAAAGAAAATTGTAGACCAATTTCCTTAATGAATATTGATGCAGAAATTTTAAATAAAATATCAGCAAAGATATCACAAAAATTTATCATGAAGATAATACATTATGACCATGTAGAATTTACACCACAAATATAGGGCTGGTTCAATATTAGGAAAACCACCAACATAAATGACTATATCAATAATAAAATTAACAAAGTTATATGATTATCTCAATAGATTAAAAAAAGCTTTTGAGAAAATACAACACCCATTCCTGCTAAAAAAAAAAAACACTAGAGAGCATAGAAATAAATGGGTCTTCCTTAAAATGATAGGTAGCATTCATCTAAAACTATTATCACCACCGTTATTCAGTATTGTACTAGAAATATTGGCTTTAGCAATAAAATACAAAGAAATTGAGGGATTTGAATAGGCAGTAAAGAAACAAAACTATAACTCTTTTTTTTTCAGCCAAAGATAAGGTTTATTAGAACATCTGTCATGCTGGGCAGACTCTTAAGGAGTCTGAATGTTACTGAGCTATTGGCTAGATTATAAGAATCTGAGCAGTGGCTAGATTTTAAGAATCTAAGCATCTTAAAGGAGACAAGATGGACCTTATATACAGAAAAACTGTGGGAGGGCTCTAGAAGTGGCCAAGTAGTCTTGGGAGGGGGTAACTACAACTGTGAGGTAATAGAAAGCCAGGGACCTGGACCACTTGGCCAAGGGAGAATGGAGCCTAGATAAAATTAAGGGTGGGAAGTGGTCATAGGGAGGTAAGACAATAGAGGGCTAAGCTAGGTTAAGGGTAACAGAGAATTGGGAGATTGGGTGTAGCCACAATGAAAGGCCAGTTGATGGGATCATAGCCTCAGGCAAACACCAGAGATTTGGCCAGGGTTTTTTCCTTTTCAGGGTCTAGATACCATCTTCATCATTCTCCCCTCAAACAAATGGGACCCAAATTATTTTGGTGTAAGGGACAAAAGTTCTTGGCTTCTGAAACTGCTTCCTGCTGGCAAGGGGTATAGAGATGTCCCTGCCTTGAGGAGGTTCCAAACAGGAGGTTGACTGAAACTGAGCAGAGGCTGCATCCAGAGAACAATGGGGAGACATAGGCTGGTACCCACTGTTTGCTACCAACTGTAGGTGAATGGACTGTAGTTTGGAAGACACAAATCTTGCAGAAAAGACTGCAGGGCCCAGATATGATAAGATAAAAGATCTTTAGTTCAGTTTGGATTCAGATAATTCAGTTTTCCAACCACGCAGTGTCAAATCTACCTCATAGCCAGACTCAGGAATAGCCAGGTAGGTAACATTCCTTTTCAAAGGAACATAATGGGGAAACTGAGCCAGGAGGATCCCATCTTAGACTGAGGCTGTAATTATCCTCTCAGCTTTTCCTGATGCTAACTTCCCACCAGTATCACATTCTCTGAGGATCTTGTGGCACTTCTCTCAGATGGTGGATTATTGATTATTGATGGGTTATTATAATCTATAATCAGACAACTCAAAATAAAATCCTATGAGCGTTTACCTCAAGCAGCAAGTGTCACTAATCACAATTTAGGAAAATCTTTTCCAGGATTTACATCACAAATTTAAATTCATTCTGGTATAAGAAGCCAATCATTAAAGATTATTCCTATATAATTGCAAATTCTTAGCAAGACAAAAGCCAAACAAACTTTTTGGCAAGTTTACACATTAAAACAATAACCAACAATAGACAAATTATTTTAGTGGTAACCAATTTATGAAAAGTAGCTTGACATAACTGATACAAAAAGTTCACCAATTTGAAACTTGAAGCAAACCCATTACCAATCAGGTGACTTCAATTTTGTTAAATTCATTTTCAAATTACTTTACACAGAGAATCAACATCTCATCATTAACAGCTAAACTACAACTTTAAAAAGAGTGCTCTTACCCACATTCAAGTTCAGAGGCCAGCTTCTTTACCTTGAGCAGGATGTGCTGAACCTGGGTGATGCTTCCAGGCAAAGGTTGCCCCAGGACCCAAGGCCATTGCCAGTGGGGCCCATGCTGTAGCTGCTGCCCCTCCCCCCTCCTTCCTTTCCCCAAGTGGGGGAGGGTGAAATCAATGGTGAGGGGTAAAGGGTGAAATTCTCTTCTCCTATGAGAGTGGTTAATAGATACCCTCTTGACTCAAGGGAAGGGAGTTGGAGAAATGAGTGACCAGGGTTGTAAGGAGAGTTTCAAAACTGCTTAATGATAAATCACAAAACCTCCAGAATCTGCCAAGATATATTTAGCTGTTTTACTTTTTCCCTGTAACCTCTATGAAGGAGGATTCAGGGGTGTGGAGGGAAGGGAGTAAGTAAGCCTCAGGGAAACAAAAAGCAACTGCAGTTTTTCCCAATTCCCTAGCGCCAAGAGAATTGACAGAATTGGGCATGCACTTCCTGATAGGGCATTCTTCCTTGTCCTCTAGGCTGTGGAAGGTGTACCCACGTCCTTGGTCTCGAGCTGACCCAGTGGACCAAGAGCCTGAGAGTGTCAGGCTAAGTGTGAAACAATCTCATAATTCTCTGCTCAAAAAGCACCTCAAAGCCTTGGTGCTTGGACAATGACTCCAACTGCAGAACAAGAAAGGAGGGGGAGAGGGAGGCTTACATACCTTCCAGTCTTGGCTGGAGAAGAACTTGGTGTTAGGCAGTTGCCCCGTAGGGGCTACCAAAATGTTGAGGCTTAGGAGTTCAAGATTGCTGAGACCCCAAAATTACAACACACAGGTCCTGCCTGAAAGAATTCGACCCAAACCTTCTTACAGTTAAAGCCAAGGTTTATTAGACCATCTGTCATATTGGGCATACTCTTAAGGAGTCTGAATGTTAGTGAGCTATTGGTTAGATTAGAAGAATTTGAGCAGTGGCTAGATTTTTAGAATCTGAGCCAAAGTTATCACTCTTGTAGATGATATGATGATATACTTAGAGAATCTTAGAGAATCAACCAAAAAAACCCCACAAAACCCACAAAACTATTTGAAATAATTAAAACTTTACCAAAGTGGCAGGATATAAAATGAATCCACATAAATCATTGGCATTTCTATATTTTATTAACAAAGCCCAGCAGCAAGAGATAGAGAAATTTCACTTAAAGTAACTGTAGGAAATATAAAATATGTGGGACTCTACGTGCCAAGACAAATACAGGAACTATATGAACACAATTATGAAATACTTTTCACACAAAATCAAATCTAAATAATTGGAAAAACATCAGCTGCTCATGGGTAGGCCAAGCTAATATAATAAAAATGACAATTCTACCTAAATTAATTTATTTATTCAGTGTCATGCCAAGTAACTACCAAAAATATTTTATAGATCTAGAAAAAAAATAATTAAAAAATTTCATCTGGAAGAACAAAAGACCTGGAATATCAAGGGCATTAATGAAAAGAAATGCAAAGGAAGGTGACCTAGCCATATCAAATATAAAACTGTATTATAAAGCAGCAATCATCAAAACTACTAGGTACTGGCTAAGAAATAGAGTGGTGGATCAGGGGAATAGGCTAAGTACACAAAGACACAATAGTCCATGGCTATGGTAATCTATTGTTTGATAAACCCAAAGACTCCAGCTTCTGAAATAAAAACTCACTATTTGACAAAAAGCTAGGAAAACCAGAAAATAGTATGGCAGAAACTAGGCATAGACCAACATCTTACACCACATACCAAGATAAGGTCAAAGTGAGTACATAATTTAGACATAAAATGTGATACTATAAGCAAATTAGGAGAGCAAGGAATGGTTTATCTGTCAGATCTCATCTCTTCCATGCTGCTACTATGACTGAGGCAAAGGATATTTACTAACAACATTTTCAATGGTTCCTGATGTCTTCTATATCTAAAAGAATTACTTTCCAAGATCACTTTCACAAAGGGTCAGTGCTATTGAGGATTGTACAACTTACTCATTGGGGTCTTCCTACCTATAGGGAAAACATTTTGGCCCTAATGCTGAGTTCTTTTTCCCTCTAGCTGACCCTTTCATTCTTTAGGCACTGGCTTAAACTTCTCTGGATCCACCCTTGAGCTGAAGGGTTCAGTGCTCCTATGATATTCTCCCCCAAAAGCTTCCTCTCTGTTTTTGTAAGCACAGATGGCATAGGTTGTCATATTGTTCAGGCACTGGGCTCCCATTTGCTCCCCATAGTACTCTGTTAGAACTTTGAATTGGCTGAACTTGGTCCCAATTAACAATGAAACCAAAGTGATATTCACCAATTGGGATATACCAGGGCAATATAGTTTATCTTCTTAATGATACCCAGGAATTCTCCAGTGAATTCTAAACTCATTATAGTATAACCCCAACATGGATAATTCTAATCACTCTGCCCTTGCATAGACTATAAATATATATTCCACAAATGTTTTTCATGAAATGATTGGAATATGGACAGTGTGGTACAGTGGAAAAGGCAACACATTTAGAGCCAGAGGACCTGAGTGCAAATCTCAGTTCTTGCACTTACTGCTTGTATGACTTTGAAAAAGTCACTTTACTTAAGACCTCAGTTTCCTCCTCTGTAAAATGAGAGTATTGGATTAGATGGACTCTGTGATCCCTACTGGCTCTAAATCTGTTATCTTATTCATTTTGGATCTATTGACCAATGGAGAGGAATATGTTATAGTTTTCATCCTCTCTCTTACTGCTTCATGTGGTACTTGAATCCAAGTAGAAAGGTTGGTGGGGTTGTTATTTAGTTCTTGAAGGTTTGTGATGTATCATAATCTTGGTCTTGTCTCTGTTCCCCAAGGTTAACTAGGTAGAATTCATCCACTGGAAAACCAAAGTTGAATAATTTTTCCATCTAAACCCAGAACACATGTACTTAGCACCACAGTGTTTGGCACACAGTTAATACTGGATGAATGCTTTTAAAAAAATTCATTCATTCATTCACACACCCATCTCATCCACAGCTACAGTAAAATCTAGTTCAGATTCTTTGGAATCACTCTTTGATTCAGTTCCCAAGTTCTTCCTCTGAACCAAAATTTGCTGTTCCTAATTTGAAGAATGTGGAATGAATGAGCAATGATTTGGCAGATAGAAGGCCTGGAATGAGGTCACTACGGTATGGCTTCACCTTCACTTGAGTTTTAGTGACATATATTTGAAGAGATGATATGTGAATACATTTTTTGCAGCCTGTAGATATTCCCATAGCTTACTCTATGCTTTTCAAATCAATCACATGGGTTCTGAGTAGTTAGGGATAGAAATGGGGTTATGAATATTGTTTCTACCACTCATGAAGGAATATATAAGTTCACTAATGGAATTTTGTGCTATATGTTCTTTGATTATTTGAGTCACCCTAACACTGTGTGGAAAATTTATGTTCACAAATAAACGTGTTTCCAATACAGAAGTAGTTATGGTAACTACTCAACTCTAATGAAATAGTTCCTAGAATCAAGTTTGTCTGGGTTGCTAGCCAGGTATGTGCAGAAAGAAATGCTGTTACTCTGGTAGTCAAGACCTTGAAAACCTTGAGTTCCAGTTTTTCCAACCCATCCCACAAACAAACAAAACAAATGAAATACTTTAATGGATTCTTGTAATGCAAATTCAAATTCTCTAACTTTGACCCTTTGACCTTTGATGAATATGGATCCTGAATAAACCTCTATATTGTAGTCCATGGGTCCTACTTCTGTGGACCCACATAAACTCAGATTTGAAGTGTGGTGACTTTTAATAATAATTTGGATATCTTTTTTCATTTATCTTCACTTAGGCTTAAACCAAGAACTTCTGAAGTTAGGTCAGATCTAGGTTTTCTGTTGCTCATCATACTAACAGATCCAGACAAAGAATAGCATTGAAGCACTAGACATTTAAAGGGATAAAACATAAACACTAAAGTAATGAAATCAGTAACAGTTTCATTACTGAATAAATGTAATGTTGTTTCACTTCCTCCTCAAAATAATTTGAAACTCTAGAAACACTAAACTCATGCCTTTGGTGGTGAAGACATAGGCTTAGTTCCTCTGAAGTATTTGTCTGGAAGACCCTAAGGTTGACTCATGTAGTAAAAGGTTAAGTCCAAAATCATCTTTATCTCTTACTTGTTTCCACTTATCTAGCCTGCAATTCATCTTTCTCTATGTGATTTCTAGTTACAGTCTCCATGCAGATTCATAGCTTTTCTCTCTGTTCCCTATGTCCATTACTCTTTTATTACATAAGGGTTGGGGATAGGTGGAGAGGAGAGAAAAAAATAACCTTCCTTCCTGGCCATTTTTCCCTGGGGAGGCCTGGAGCAAAACTTCCCTGCCACTATTAGCAAAAGATTTGGCTTTTCTAGTTTTTCCCTAAGGGGAAGGTCAGAATAAAACTTTCTCAGTCACTGATGCAGAAACTCTTTCTGGCTGTTTCACCAAGATAAGGGGTGAGAGCTCAGCCCTCCTTAACCTTAGCAGGAAGATACTTTCTCTACCTCCAATGCACATGTAATGAAACACTGTACCTTCAAGGCAGTAAGGGAGGAGGAGAAGAGAAAGAAATTGTATATAGGAAGCAATCCTAAGGAACCACACACACACACACACACACACACACACACACACACACACACACATACATATATCACACATCATAATGCTGCATCTTTGGATGGAATTGAATTCAAACAAAATGAAAAGTCTTAATGTTCCTATAGATTAGCAGATCCTTTGCAATAATTCTATATACCCCTCTACCCCTTCCCCTTCCACTCCCAGTCCAAGGTCCACAGGTTAAGGAAAAATGTCTTAAAGAGCTATAAAATAGAAGATGAAAAAACATTGTTCTTCATCCACCCGTGCCAAGACAATGATCTGTCTGGTAATGGAAGCATGGCATTGTAGATAAAGTGCTAGACCTTGAGGCAGAATGGCCCAGGGTTAAACCCTAATTCAGGCCTTTAATAGTTGTGCAACCTTGGGCAACCGACTTAACCTCTCTGAGTTTCATTTTCCTAATTTCTAAACTGGGGGAAATAATAACATCTATTTATCACAATTGTGGTGAAGATTGAATGAAACAATTAGATAAACTGCTTTAAAATGTTAAAAAAAAGCAACACAAATGTCAACTTAGCTATTAATAAGCACTGTTAAATATGGAGGATAAAGAAGAGTAGTATCTCCGTCTATAGAGTTGAGTCAAGTCAAGAAGCAATTATTCATCATCTACATGAAAGCCACTGTACTAAGCACTGAAGATAAAAAACAGGTAAAACAAAACAAAATAAGTAAAAATCAAGTAGCTGTTCTCAAGGAGCTCAAATCTAATTGAGGAGATAACATACAAACAACTATGTATAAAGAAAATGTAAAGATGTTGTATGTGTGTTATCCATATATGTTACGCATGTCTACACGAGTCTGCCTAAATATAGTTTGCAGAGAGCCAGGAATGGATACCTCTTGAGTCTCTTTCATCAGTGTCTCCAAGGAAGACGTTGATTACTTCCAAGAGAGTAAGCAGGACATCAGTGCCAGGGGGTGACTACTTTGCTCTCCTCAGAGAGAATCATATCCACCTACCTTATCTGTTTTAAATATTGTTAGGTAGGGGAAATAATTTCTAAGTTCAAACTGAGCTTCTGATGGCTATCCTTTAGTGTGGAAAGCATATATACAAGATTTGACTTCCTTAACACCAAATGCTTCCAGCTTCACAAAGAATACACATGGTAAATAGCAAACAAACTCACTTTTCCAAGCTGATGGCAAACAAGTATATACACAAGAAATTTTAGATAACACTTATTGGAAGAAAGATATTTCAACTCAACTATGGGAGTTTCAAGTAGTTGTAGAGTAAATAGCCCAAAATCTCTAGTGTTGTAACCTGAGGATAGGAATATGATTGAGGTACTAGGTGTTCTACATGTCTGCTTCTTCTCTGAATCTTTTTTCACTTCCAGGGATTTGAAGAGAATTTGGAATTTCATTTCTCCCCTCTAAAAGTTGAAAGGTTAACCAGGATCTCTCTTCTCCAAACTCTCACTAATTTGATCCATCATTAAAGCAAGGAAGGATAAGGTAACAAGCATTTATTAAGCAGTTACTATGAGCCAGGTACTATTCTAAGGGCTTTAAAAATAGTATACAATTTTATCCTAACAGCAACTTTGGAAGGTAAATGTTACTATTGTACATTGTACAGTTGAACAAACTAAGATAGCCAGTGATTAACTGACTTGCCTAGGGTCACAAAGATAGTAAGTATTTGAGACCAGATTTGAAGTCAAGTCCTCTTGAGTCCAAGGTCAGGACTCTCTCCACTGCACTATAAAACTACTTTTAGTTTGTTCCAGCTCTCTTTTTCTGCACTGAGTAATAAACATGCAAAAAAAAAAAAAAGAGAGGTAGGCGGGGGATCCTTGCAAATGAGCTTCCAGCTACAGGTTATGACGATATGGAGAGGATAAATTGGAAACAATCAACAGGAGGAAGGCATTAAGTTTAGGAGGAATTAGGAAAAGCTTTTCATAGAATGTGGGATTTTAGGTGGGTTGTGAACAAGACAGGAAGACAAGGGGATAGAGATGAGGATTAGTCTACACATGGAGGGCAACTAGTGCAACTACCTACAAAAACTACTATGTAACAAAGTAGCAATCATCAAAACTATCTGACCCTAAGAGATAGAGCAGTTGATCAGTAGAATAGATTAGTTACACAATATATAATATTTATTGAATGACCAGAGTAACCAAGTGTTTGTTGAACCCAAAGATTGAAGCTTTGTTGGTAAGAACTCACAAATTGACAATAATTGCTGGGAAAATTGAAGCAGTTTGATAGAAACTAGGCATAGACCAACATCTCACAATGTATACCAAGATAAGGTCAAAATTTTTACATGGTTTAGAAATAAAGGATGAGATCATAATCAGAATAGGAGAACATGGAAATTTTTTCCTGTCAAATCTATGGATAAGGGAAGAATTTATAACCAAACGAGATCGAGAGGAATACAGGAAGCAAAACAGATAATTTTGATTACATGAAATGATAAAGTATTTGCACAAACAAAACCAATTCAGCCAAAATTAGAAGAAAAGAAACAAACTGGGCATGGGGGGAGTATTACAGCAAATTTCCTGATAAAGATCTCATTTCCATAGAAAATAGAGCTAAATTAATGACACTAAGAGCCAGTCTCCTAATCATAAATGGTCATGAACATTAAGGACATGAACAGTCAATTTTCAGAAGAAGAATTAACACTGTCAACAGTGATATAAAAATGATGTAAATCACTACTGATGGGCAAAATGTGAATTAAGGTACCACCTCATACTTATCAGATTGGCTAACAACAGAAAAGGAAAATTATAAATTCTGGAGGGGATTTGTAAAAATAGGGACAATAATACACTGTTGGCAAAGTGTGAATTGTCCAACAACTCTGGATAACTCTGGAAATATGCTCAAAGGGCTATAAAACTCTGTATACATTTTGGCCCAGCAGTATTACTACTAAGTCTATATTCTTCTGGCAAAGAATTGGAAATTGAGAGAATGGCTGAACAAGTTGTGCTATGTGATTGTAATGGAACACAGACATACCTCTGAGATATCATAGGTTCGGTTCTAGACAACCACAGTAAGGTGAATATCACAATAAAATGAGTCACATGATTTTTTTGGTTTCCCTGGGTTTACACTATACTGTAATCTATTAAGTATGAATTGTATTATGTCTAAAATCAATGTACATACTTTAATTTAAAAATACTTATTGTTAAAAAAAAAGTTGTCATCTGAGCCTTCAGAAAGTAGAAAACTTTTTGTTAGTGGAGGGTCTTGTCTTGATATTGATGGCTACTGACTGATCAGGATGGTAATTACTGAAGGTTGGGGTAGCCATGGCAATTTTTTAAAAAATAAGACAGTGATGAAGTATGTTGCATTGATTGACTCTTCCTTTCATGAAAGATTTTTCTGTAGCATGTGATGCTATTTGATAACATTTTACTTTCTTTAGAATAACTTTCAAAATTGGAGTCAATCCTCTCAAATTGAGCTGCTGCTTTATCACTAAGTTCACATGATATTCTTCAATACTGTTGTGTTTCAGGGAATGAGAAAGCCTGAGAAGAGAGAGAGACACTAGGGAATGGCTGATCAGTGGAGCAGTCAGAACACACGCCATTTATCAACTAAGTTCATAGTCTTATATAGGCATAATTTGTGGTGCCCCAAAACAATTACAATAGTAACATCAAAGATTACTGATCACAGATCATTATAACACATAAAATAATAATGAAAAAATGAAAATACTGTGTAAGTTATTGAAATGTGACACAGAGACATGGTGTGTGCATGTTTTTGGAAAAATGGTGCTAATTGACTTGCTTGATTCAGAGCTGCCACAAAACTTCAATTTGTTTTAAAAAAAATGTGATATCTATGAAGCACAATAAAGTGCAATAAAATGAGGTGTGTCTTTATTGTGCTATAAGAAATGATGTGCAGGATGGTTTCCAAAAACCTGGGAAGACTTATATGAACTGATAAAAAGTGAAGTAAGCAAAACCAGGAGAACACTGTACACAGTAATAGCAATATTGTAAAGATGAGAAATTGAGAAAGACTTAGCTACTCTGATTAAGACAATATCCAAGATAATTCCTAAGAATTCATGATGAAAAATGCTACCCACCTCCAGAGAGAGAATGGATATAATATGAATGTAGATTGAAGCATACTTTTTTCCATTTTCTTCATTTTTTTGCTTTTGTATTTGTTTATCTTTTACGACATGGCTAATATAGAAATATGTTTTGCATGACATCTCATGTATAATCGGTATATTTCTTGCCTTCTCAATGAATGGTGGAGGAGAGGGAGAGAGAGAATTTGGAACTCAAAATTAAATGAATGTTAAAAATAAATTTAAAAAAGAAAACCCTTATATATGTATAAGTGATTCCATTTAATTCTGTCTTCTCTAGCATATTAGCCCTTTCTTCACCTCCACTTTCTTGCTTATCTTCAACCTCTCTATCTATATTGTCTCTTTCTCTACTGCTTACAATCATGTTCATGTTTTCCCCATCCTTTCTTTGATCTATCCATTCTCACAAGCTATTGCCCCATCTTATTCCTCCTCTTTGTGGCTAAACTCTTTGAGAAGGCTCTCTACAATAAGTGCCTACACTTCCTTTCCTCTCACTTTCATCTCAGTCCCCTCAGTCTGGCTTTAATTATGCCATTAAAACTGACTTTTCCCCAAACTTACTGAAGATCTCTTAGTTGTCAAATATGATAGCTTTTTAAAATCCTCATCCTTCTTAGCCTCTCTGCCACCTTTGACACTGTTGATTACCTTCTTCTCTTTGATACTCTTTAGACTTTTGAGATATCCCTTACCTGTTGGACTGCTTCTTATTAGTCTTATTAGTTCTTATACTGGATCTTCATGCAGGTCAAATTTTGTAGGTCATTAGCCATGGGTGTCTCACAGAACTTTGCCCTTGGCCCTTTTCTATTCTCCTTCTATCCAATTGATCTTGGTGATCTTATCAGTTCCCATGGATTAAATTATCCTTTCTATGATGACAATCCTCAAATTTACTTATATAACCTAACCACCTTGTTAACCTTCAATCATACATCTTCAACTGTTTATTGGACATTTTGAACTGGATGTCACACAGACATCTTAAACTCAGCTATTCCCCAAACTGATCTCATTTTCTTTCTTCTCAAGCTCTCCTTGCTTCCAAACTTCCTTAGTGCTTTTGAGGGCACCATCATTCTCCTGCTCAACCAGGTTTGCAATTAGGTGTCATCCTTGACTCCTCTCTCTCTCTCTCTCTCTCTCTCTCTCTCTCTCTCTCTCTCTCTCTCTCTCTCTCTCTCTCTCTTTCTCTTCACATATCCAATCTCTTGCCAAGGCCTATTGATTCTTACCTTCTTAACATCTCAAACATATGCCATTCCTCTCTTTGACACTGATATCTCTGAAATAGGCCCACATCACCTAAAGCCTAGACTATTGCAATAGCCTGCTAGTTGGTCTGCTACAACAAGTATCTACCCACTTGAGTTCCTCTTATGGAAGAACCATAACCTGTGAAATTGATCTTCCTCCAGTGCAGGTTTGATGATGTTTTCCTACTCAACCAACTCCAACTGGTCTATATCATATCCAATATAAAATGTGAAACCCTCTGACATTCTTTCCCAAACTGCCCTCCCCCACCATTCAAATCTCCTTGTACCTTATACTCTTCCATGTGCAATTCAGTGACACTGACCTCCTTGCTATGCTCCATCTTCCAATTTCAGTCATTTTCTCTATCTCCCCTTCCTGGAATGCTTTCCTTTACTATCTCTACCTCTTGATTTTCCTGACTTCCTTCAAGAAGTTCCAAATAAAATCCCACATTTTACAGGAAGTGTTTACAGATCATTTTAAAATCCAGTGCCTTCCTTCTGTTGATTACTTCCTATTTATCCTCTACATACTTCATTTGTGCATAGTTGCTTGCATACTGTCTCCATCATTAGATGTTGAGCTCCTTGAGGGCAAGGGCTGCCTTTTTTTCTTTCTTTCTCTAGCACTTAATCCAGTGACTGGCAAATAGAATACACCTAATAAATGTTTGTTGAATGAGTGAGAAGTATTGTGTGCAAGGAACAGCAAGAAGCCCAGTGTCACTCAGTTGTAAGAAATGCATTTTCATTGGATCTCAGAGTATGCATATGAAAGAAATGTTCAGTTTTGGACATATTGAGTTTAATATGTCTGACATCTGGCTCAAGATACCCAAAAGGCAATTGGTGATGAGAGACTGGAGGTCAAGACAGAGGTTAGGATAAGTAGATATGAAAATCATTAACATAGAGACCTATGGGACACCCATGGTTTCTGGCTTTGACCTACTTGAAGATCCAGTAAAGAAGACTGCATAGGAGTAGTCTGTCAGCTAGGAGAACCAGGATAGAGTACCGTTAGAAAAGAGAATACCGTGTCTCTGTCCAAGGATGCAGACAGGTTAACACTGACGAGAATTGGACATTAAGATATCATTGGTAACTTTGGAGAAAGCAGTTTTAGTTGATGAGGAAGTCAGAACCTAGACTACATAGTTAAGAAGAGAGTCAATTAATAAACATTTATAAAATGCCAACTATGTGCCAGGTGAGGTGCTAAGCACCAACCCCTGCCCTCAAAGAGCTTAGAATCAAATGGGAAATACACAAAAGGAAGGTGAAAAGCAGGGTTTGGGAGAAGGTACCTGTTGGGAAGGGGTCCATGATCTACAAGTCCAGAGGAGTGCTCCTGAGTGAAAAATAGATGGCTTACTCGGGTTCCCTCCTTAAATAGAAGTTCTAGGAGGAGTTGTCTGCTCTCCAAGCTCCAAACAGAGGTAGGGAGGGTCTAAAAAGGCACAGCACACTAATGAGGTAAGAATTATAGGGCTGAATTGATCTTGCAGATCAAAAGTTTCCTGGGGCATGACAGAGAAATTTAGAGTTCAGCTGTGTTGGAAATGAAGAGTGAGACAAAATGGTACCTATTGCAAATGAAATTATAAAATAGTTTAGCCACCAAAGGGACAAGAGATATAGGATATTGCCTCCTGTGGATGGATAGATCAAATAAAGTTTTTTGGGGGGTTGGGTTAGGGAAGACATGGAGGTATTTGTAGGCAGTAGAGAATAGCTACTACACAGGGAGAGATTGAAAATTATTAAGGAAGAACAGATAATAGAAGACTGCTATAGAAGTCAGGATGAAATAGGATCACTTCTGATTGTAGAAGAGTTTGCCTTGGCAAGGGGAAGGGACATCTCTTCATAATGATGTGGATGGAGAAGAAAAAAAAGTGTTGGAAGGCATGTGAATAATGTGAGATGAGGTAGAGGGAATGAGGGAGCTCTCAGGGAATGGCCTCAATTTTTTCAATATGAAACAGGGCTCTCAGCAGAGAGGGTGCAGAGAGGGAGCAATGGAAGTTTGAGGAGGGTTGGAAAGTATTTGGGAAAAAAAAGTTCTGTGCTGAATGAAATAGTGAATCCATCAAAGAGGAATGAAAGAATGACATTGCTTTAGTAAGGACCCAATTGAGTTATGTAACAAAAATTTTCAGTGCGTGGGTTCAGCAAAGTTTCATGACTTTTTTTACTCAATTTTAGTTTAGTAGCACACGAGTAGGAGGCAAGACAGTGAATGGTGGGAGTAAACCAAGGCTGAGGCTTGTCAGGGCAAGATTGGCAATAGGATAAGGGGATAAGTGACTCAGGAGAAAAGGACAGTTTAGAGTTAAACCAGAGGACCTTAATAGGCAAATAGATATTTGCCTGGGACAATCATACCATAAATCGGACTATAAGTCTAATTACTCACTATATACATATGTGTATATATATATATATATATATATATATATATATGTTGATATATATGACTATATATATATATACATATATATATCTATACTTGTTCTTATAATATCTTATATTGTTCTCTGTTTTATGTCTATCAATTAGTTTGTAAGCTTCTCATGGGCAGCTACTGTTTCATCCTTTTATGATCCACAATGCCTAGTGCTTCAGCCAAATTGTATGTTCTCAATAAATAGCAAATATGATAATGACAATGGTGATAAGAATTTAAGTTTATATAGCACTTTAAGGTGTAAAAAGTGCCTTCCTCTCATCAAATCACAAGAGTTATATCTTGACTTGCATGTGGACTGGGTATGATTGGGGCAGAGCCACATGAATTCATAAACTTCACTTTCTCCTCCAGTCATCAAAATATATCAGTTCTATTTTAAAAATGAGGAAACTGAGCCTCACTGCTTGTTGCTGAATAGAATTGTAAGTATTCCTGTTTTCATTCTCATGATTCTAGAACATCAATTTTGCAGGGTGAATATACTTTTTCATTATGATAATTGAATTAAGTCATCATTTTAGTAATTATATTTTTCTCATTGATGTCCCTAAGGAATATACAAAGGTGTTAATTAACTGTCATTGATAAAGTAGGATAACCAGATATATTTAAGGCTTAGGTTATCTTAAATGTATGTATTTAAATATTATAATTATTAAATTATTATATTAAATATATTATTTTGTATTAAATATATGTCTATATATCATATATTATTGTATTAAATATATATATCATATGCAATATATATATATATTCATGCATTTTACATATATACACATGTATATGTGTGTGTTATGAAATTCCTCAATGCTAGTCTTTCCTTACCATGAGTATCTAAAACCTGAAGTTGGAAATTGGGAAATGCAATAGGCCTTGAGACTCTTGAGAATCTGGTGACAGCCCTACAAACCTGGACAAGATTATGTGTAGCATTATTTTGTAAATAGCATTCACACTTGAATTGACTTTCTTTTTTTTTTTCTTTAAAAATAACTGCCAAGAGCTCTCAGTCACACTTATTTGCCAAAGTGATTTCATTTCACTCTCCATAACTGGAAAAACTAAAAGAGCTGCAATAGCAAGACATTTCATAGCTTAAAGTAATGGCCAGCTTTACCTGGGTTAATATATGGCATCCAAGATTATAAAAATAGAGTTATTTTTAAATGGAATGACTTTCCATCCGCTGTACATGTTTGTCAAAACTTATAGTTACCAGGTGTTTTTCCTACTGATAATTTTTGGCTTTTATGTGTTTCAAAACTACTTTCTGAGTTTAGAGTTTAGCAATTAACATATGGAGATGTCACGGCTCAATGAAAAGAATATGACATTGGGAGTCAGGGGACTGAGGTGGCACCTCCCAGGTCTGCCACCAATGAGCTGTATGATGATATTACTCTGCAAAGAATAATCTCTGACCTGAAGACAACGTTGTGAGTCCAACACAAAATCCTAGGATCATAACTCTGGAGGTGAAGGCCTCCCGGAAGCTCTCTGATTCAGCTCTCTCACGTTACAGATGAAGAAACTCAGGTTCATGCTGGTTAAATGACTTGCCTAAGGCCGCACAGGTAGCAGGTGTGAGAGGTGGGCTATGAACCCAGGTCCTTTGATTCCTCAATGTTCTTGTTAGATACCACAGTCTAGCATTTCAAAAAAACTTAAAATGTTTCCTCTCAGCCTTAGTTTCTTTATGTATAAAATGAAAAAAGTTAGTTATATTAAATCAGGTCCATAGATTCCTTGGAATTCCATGAATAGATGTTAGTGTGTATGTGAGGATGAATTTGTTGTTTTAATTTTTTAAAAATGGATATTTGCATTGCAATGAAATTAGTTTCTTTTGTAACCTTATTATCTTATTTTGTGCATTTAAAAACATGTTCTAAGAAGAGATCCATAGACTTCACCAGACTGACAAAGGATCTATGACATACAAAAAAGGTAAAGAACTCCCAGATAAGTTGAATTTCATGGTCTCTTCTACCAATAATGTGCCATGATTCTCCTCCTCAAACAAACAAACAAACAAACAAACAAACCACGTATTCTTTTGGCTTTAGCTTTAAGGCTATTTCTACATTTTTTCAAAGATTGCATGGTTAGATGTTAACATATTCAAGAGATAACTTTGAGGAAATTATCTCAGGTAATCCCTCTTGCATATTGCAGAATCCAAGAATGTTGGAAATAGATGACAGTGAGGAATGAATACAACTGAGAATGGACACCTCCAAAATAAAATCATGTGGTTAAAGGTAGAAGAGAGAAGGCAAAAGGAGTAGTAAAAAAGTTAGGAAGAGTGAAAAAGGTAGGAAGGAGACAGAATAAAATGGATGAGAAGAAAGGGAAAGAGATGAGAAAGGAAAGGTGGGAAAGAGGGGAAAAGTTCAAGTGAAAAGGAAGAAATAACAATGGGGTAGAGGGAGAAGAGAGAATTAATTTAAACATAGGAAAGCACTAAATCAGAATTCAAGTAAGCAAGCACTTACTAAAAGCTGATGCTCTGCCCCCAGTATGCTAGGTGCTGTGTTGGATACAAGAACACATAAATCCCTCTATACCACATTTTCTTATCAGCCCAATAATTGCAGAGAATGGATGGTGTGCTGCAGTGATACAGCATTGCATGGGTATGTAATACATCTTCATTTTCATGAAACACTGCTTCCTGCTATTCTAGGCATAGCAGACACATATGACATCAGTTAGAGCAGAGAGCCAGCTAAAAGGAAAGACTCACTTTAGATGGATTTGTTGTATTTAGGCCTTGCAGGAACAGATTTTTCATAGAGATAGCTATTTACACAAGCTTTGCACAGTTGTTTTTGGCTGGCAATCAATATTTTTTTTCTCTCTTGAGAAGAAACACTTTCTCAAAGTGAGACCAGGTCTATATAGAGATAGTAGAGGAGAATTGGGCTTGGGATTTCATTAGTACAGGGCACTCCCAGATGAGGAACCTCCCTCTAACAATATGAGCTGCATCTTTTTCTTTAATATGTAGTCTTAGAGAGTTGCCTAGAAAATATAGAAGTCAAGTGACACACCAGCGTGTGTCAGAGGCAGGATTTCTGAATAGATCTTTCAAGGTCTGAGGCTAGCTCTCTATTAAGGACTACATAGCCACAGGCAAATGGGTACTGGGCCATGATCAATCAATAAACCAATAAACATTTATAAGTGTCTACTACATGTCAGGAGGGACTGTTTCTATCCTCATTACATTAAACTAAAATAAGAATGTGATAGCAACAATAATTGGCATTTAAAAAACTCTTTAGGGTTTCAAAGCACTTTTCGTACATTATCTCATTTGACAAATTTTTATATGAATCTGGTTGTGAAGATTGAAATCATATCCAAATTATGATTATACCCTAAGTGTGCTCCCACAGATGGAATAAAATATAAATAAAATTGTACCCACTGCTCAGTCTGGAGACCAGAATGTTAGTTCCAATTTGTTCCCTTGCTAGGAATAGTCTAGCTAGTTCTATAATCCTGAACGATTCATGTCCCTTACTTGGGTCATAGATTCCTTGTCTATAAAATGAGAAAGTTGGACTACATAATTTCTGAGGTCCTTCCAAGCTTAAAATCAAATTATTGCATGAATCATTGAACAAACTTTTTTAAAAAAAAATTATTTAGTATTTATCTTCCCCCAGTTACATATAAAAATAACTTTAAGCACTTAACTTTTAGTTCTGAACTCTTGACCTTCTCCCTTTCCGACCCCCTCTTCATTGAGAGGCAGACAACTTGATATAGGTTATACATGTGTACTCAAACAAAATATTTCCATATTAGTCATGTGGTGAAAGAAAACATAGACAAAAAAGCCCTCAAAAAAAATGAAGAAATTTCAGGAAAGAAAGTATGCTTCAGTCTGTATTCAGACACTATCAGTTCTTCTCTGGGGATGCATAGTATTTTTCATCATAAGTCCTTCACAGTTGTTTTGGATTATTGTATTGCTGAGAACAGTTAAGTAATTTACAGCTGATCATCTTACAATATTGTTGTTACTTAGCACACAGTACATTTCACTTTGCATCAGCTTACGTAAGTCTTTCCAGGTTTTACTGAGAGCATTCTGCTCATCATTTCTTATAGCACAATAGTATTCCATCATAATCACATAGCACAATTTGTTCAAACATTCCCCAATTGATGGGCACAATCTCAATTTCCAATTCTTTGCTGCCAGAAAAGGGCTGCTATAAATATTTTTGTACATATTGGTCATTTTCTTTCTTTTTTTTTTATCTCTTTTGGGATATAGATCTAGTAGTGGTATTTCTAGGTCAAAGGGTATTCCTGGTTTCATAGCCCTTTGGGCATAGTTGCAAATTGCTCTACAGAATGGTGGAATCAGTTCACAACTCCACCAAGGGGGTATTAATGTCTGATTTTTCCCAAGCCCCCTCCAAAATTTGTCATTTTCCTTTTCTGTCCTATTAACCAATCTGATAGGCATGAGGTAGTACCTCAGAATTATTTTAACTTGCATTTGTCCAAACAATAATGAGTTAGAGCATTTCTTCTTAAGGATGTAGATAGCTTCGATTACTTCATCTGAAAATTGTTCATATCTTTTGGTCACTTATCAATTAGAGAATGACTTTCATTTTTACAAAATTGACCCAGTTCTCTATATGTTTGAGAAATGAGGTTTTCATCAAAGAAACTTGCTTAATTTTTTTCATAGTTAGTATTGCTAACTGTATTTCCCTCCATTCTATGCCCACTGTGCCATTTATTCTGTTCTCTATCTCCTTTCACGCTGTCCCTTCTCAAGAGTGTTTTACTTCTAACTACTGCCTTCTCCAATTTTCCCTCCCTTCTATCACCCACACCCCCATCCCTTATCTTCTTCCCCTTCTACTTTCCTGTAGGGTAAGATAGATGTCCATACCCAACTGAGTGTGCGTGTTATTCTCTCTTCAAGCCAATTCTGATGAGAGTAATATCACTCCCTCCCCATCACCACCTTCCTCTTCCCCTCCATAATAAAAGCTTTTTCTTGACTCTTTTGTGGGAGGTAACTTACTCCATTCTACTTTTCTTTTTCCAATTCTCCCAGTACATTCCTCTCTGACCCCTTGATTTTGTTTAGATATCATCCCTTCATACTTAACTCATACGTGTGCATATTTAACTCAACTACTCCTTCTCACTGTCTTAATAATGAGAAAGTTCTTATGAGTTACAAGTATTATCTTTCCATGTAGGAATGTAAACAGTTTAAACTTAGTAAGTCCTTTATGATTTCCCCTTCCTGTTTCCCTTTTTATGCTTCTTATAAGTCTTGTATTGGAAAGTCAAATTTTCTATTCAGGTTTGCTCTTTTCATCAAGAATACTTGAAAGTCCTCTATTTAATTGAATATCCATTTTTTCCCTCTAAAGGATTATACTCAGGTTTGCTGGGTAGGTGATTCTTGGTCACTTGTAATCTTAGCCTTTTTTTTCCCCCCTCCAGAACATCATATTCCAAAGCCTTCAATCCTTTAATGTAGAAGCTGCTAAATCTTGTGTTATCCTGACTGTGGCTCTATGATACTTGAATTGTTTCTTTCTGGCTGCTTGCAATATTATCCCCTTGACCTGGGAGCTCTGGAATTTGGCCATGATATTCTTGGGAGTTTGCATTTAGAAATCTCTTTCAGGAGATGATTAGTGGATTATTTTTATTTCACTTTACCCTCTAGTTCTATAATATCAAGGCAGTTTTCCTTGATAATTTCTTGAAAGACAATGTCTAGGCTCTTTTTCTGATCATGGCCTGGTAGTCCAATAATTTTTAAATTATCTTGCCTGGATCTGTTTTCCCAGGTCAGTTGTTTTTCCAGTGAGATATTTCACATCTTCTATTTTTTCATTCTTTTGGTTTTGTTTTATTGTTTCTTGATTTCTCATAAAGTCATTAGCTTCCACTTGTTCAATTCTAATTTTTAAGGAATTATTTTCTTCAGTGAGCTTTTGTACCTCTTTTTTCCACTTGGTCAATTTTACTTTTTAAGAATTTTTAAGGATTTTTCTATTCTTCAGTGAACTTTTGTATATGTTTTTCCATTTGGCCAATTCTATTTTTTTTAAGTCATTCTTTTCCTCATTGGCTTTTTGTACCTCTTTTGCCATTTGCCCTACTCTGTTTTTTAAGTTGTAATTGTCTTCAGTAGTGTGTGTGTGTGTGTGTGTGTGTGTGTGTGTGTGTGGCCTTTACCAAGCTGTTGACTTGTCATGATTTTCTTACATTATTCTCATTTTTCTTCCCAATTTTTCCTCCACCTCTCTTGATTTTCAAAATCCTTTTTGAGCTCATCCATGGCCTAGGACCAATTCATATTTTTTCTTGGAAGCTTTGAATGTAGGAGCTTTGATTTTGTCATCTTCTCTGAGTGTTTGTTTTGATCTTCCTTGTCACCATAGTAACTTTCTTTTGTCAGATTTTTCTTCTGTTATTTCTTAATTTTCCCAGACTGTTTCTTGACTTTTAAGTCTTTTTTAAAAGTACAGCTTAGCTTTGTGGTTGGAGAGTGAACTGTCCCAAGCTTTAGGGGTTTTATGCAGCTGTTTTCAGAGATACCTGCAGGGACCTGCAAGTTTTAAACTCTTCCAATTTGGTTTAAGCCAAGGAGAGGTGTGTTTACTATTCTCCTGCCCTGTCTACTGGTCTGTGAATAACCACAAGCACTCTTTTTTGCTCTGGAAATGTGACAAAGGTCTCTACTCCACTGTGGCTACAAGCTCTGGTGTGCTAGTGCTCCTCCTTGCCCTGGGATTGTCATGCCACAATTGCAGCTCAGATCTGAGTAATGGCAAAGCAACAAAGTCCTACTCCAGTGCCAGCAAAGAGATCCCTGTAATGTTATTCTGATTGATCCTCTTACCTTCTGTGGGCTGAGAGCTCTGGAAGAAGCTGTTGCCACTGCCACTATAGATTCAGTCACTCCCAAGGCCTGCTCCTGGTTTGCTGGGGCTGGGTCTGTGCTGGTGTGCTACTGCTAACATGGTCTGTGCTGGACTATGCTCCACTCTCACCCAAGTGTTACAGACCTTTTCTGACAACATTTTAACTTGTCTTTTGCTGGGAAATCATGTCACCCTGTTCTTTTGTGGATTCTGCAGCTGCAGGAGTTGTTTTACAGCATTATTTAAAGATGTTCAGAGGAGTTTTGTGGAGAGAGCAGGCAAGTCATTGACTTTTCTTCATCATCTTGACTCCCCGCCTCCAGAACTTTTAAAAAAAATATTATAGTGATATACTGAATAAACAGATTAAAAGAAATGAATTTGTGAAACAGATTTTTACTAGTAGTTATCCTAGGAAAAAAATGGATTTCTTTTCAGATACTTTCTTTAAGAGAAATACATGTATGTTATATATCTCCACATTTATACACATGTATTTATGTAAACATATCTGTTGTGAGTAAGATTACACATATACATATGTAAGGAGTATAGTCCTTACTACTTCAGCAGTCACAGCTGCTGAAGATACATCAGAGAAAATTTTTACCACCAAAGTGCATGGTAATGGTTCAACATCAGAAACACATGTAATATGATTAATGGAAATGTAATTAAAGTAGATGTAATAAAATCTTCTCTGCTGCCACATCCTAAGGACAACTAGACCTTTCCATATTATTTGCAGCTAAAACTTCCAAATATGTTGTCTCTTCTTATTAGAATATGAACTATAAGAGAGCAGGAACTATCTTGTCTTTTTATATCCCTAGAATTTAGCACAGTCATTGCTGTATCATAAGAAATTAACAAATGCCTTATCACTTATTCATTTATATACATTTGTGTTTGCATATATTACTTCATATATGTGTGTACTCTTTATGACCCCATTTGAGGTTATCTTGGTAAAGATACCAAAGTAGCTTGCATTTTCCTCTTCAGCTCATTTTACAGATGAGGAAACTAAGACAAACAGAATTAAGACTTGCCCAGGGTCACAAAGCTAGTAAAGTACCTGAGACTGGATTTGAACTTACGAAGATGAGTTTTCCTGATTCCAAAGTCCACTGTACCACCTACCTGCCCAACAGATATATGGATATATAATCAAAAGAAAAATATTTCAAGTTTTGGGAAGAGCAATTTTTCAGAAGTGAATCAATCAGTTCTTTTCTATTTTTTGTTTTTTGCATAGAATCTGGGGGGTAGGGAGAAACAAGCAACTTGGCTGAGCTCTCTCTTGACCTGATTCTTGGTTCAAATGCTCAGTCAGAGAGCAGAGCAAAGTTGGTGGCCAAACAAAGTCATTATATTTTACAGTCGATTAATGAGAATCAAGTAGAGAAAGCTTTCTGCTCTGTAAATGTGCCACTTACAGTCACATAACATATGGCTTAATAAGAGAGGCAAGCAGAAATGGTCACTGGATGAAAAAGGCCAGAAACTGCCAGAGAAAGTTATTTCAAGGAGAGTGAGGGATGTTCTGACCCACTTCCTTCCTTGCTTGGCAGTTTTTGTAATGAAGAGGAGAGTGCTTTGCCAATTGCTGACTGGCTTTACTCTGAACCTCTCAAAGAAGTCTCATAAATAGAGATGCAGACTAAAATTTCCTAAAACTCTAATGATACAAGCAGTATCCCTCCCAGCAGAGATGGACTCCAGGAGGGAAAGGACTCATTTTTCTGCCTGGCATTTTATAGCACTTAGAATGCCATGGATGTTTAATAAATAACAATTAGTGAGAAGGAAGAGCTATTAAAGCTTTCAATGACACCTCTGCACATGGGTACAGAGCTAACAGATCCTCCGTGTGCTATCCTGAATATCATCCTTATTGGTTTCAGCTTTTGATTGCCAACCCTGAAGGGGATGACTCATCACTTCAAAACATCAGATAATTCAAGGATAATCATTGACTTAGGAATTAGTTTTAAGCCTGAGATTTAGAAATAGTCATGGCGATGTTCTGGTATTTCAGAACTACTCAAGCAAAATGAAAGCTTTTCTTTTTTAAAAAACTCTATTTATTTATTTTTAGCTTGCAACATTCATTTTTGTGTACATTTATTTTTATTTTTACCTAGTAGTATTTTATTTTCTCCAATTACCTGTAAAGATAGTTTTCAACATTCACTTTTATAAGATTTTGACTTCCAATTTTTTTCCCCCTTTATTCTCTTCCCCTTTTCCTCCTTCCTCCCCAAGATGGCAAGCAATCTCATGTAGGTTATGCATGTACAATCATATTAAACATATTTCCATTTTAGTCATGTTGTGAAAGAAGAATCAGACAAAAGGAAAAAAAAAACAGAGAAAATAGCATGCTTTGATCTGCATTCAGACTCCATAGTTCTTTCTCTGGATGTGAATAACATTTTCCATTAAAAGTCTTTGGGAACTGTTTTAGAGCATTGTATTGCTGAGAAGAGCTAAGTCTATGAAAGGTGGTCATTGCACAATGATACTATGTACAATGTTCTCCTGGTTCTGCCCACTTCACTCAGCATCTGTTCATTTAGGTCTTTACAGATTTTTCCCCTGAAATCTGCCTGTTCCTCATTTCTTATAGCACAGTAGCATTCCATTACATTCATATACCACATCTTATTCAACTATTCTCCAGTTGAGGGCATCCCCTAAGTTTCTGATTCTTTGCCATTATGAAAAGAGTTGCAATAAATATTTTTGTATGTGGGTCCTTTCCCTTTCTTAATGATTTCTTTTGAATACAGACCTAGAAGTGACATTGCTGGATCAAAGTGTATGCACAGTTTTGTATCCTTTAGGGCATAGTAAAAAGAACACTTTTCAACATCCTCATCTTGGCCTTTCAATTCAGAACTCTTACCTGACCTAATACCATTAATGAGAATAGCCAGTATTACCTTAGTAAGGTATAAAACACCAACCTAAAATTGAACCTAATTATGCCTATAAGGTTCCTGGTTTAAATCTTACCTGCTCTGGGGACTTATTTAATTTATTATTTTATGTTTCCCCTATTTCTTTGGGGGCAGAAATCAAGAACAAATTTGTTTGCATCAAAATAGGGTAGTTAATATTAACAAATAGTTCAGATGGTCTATAGAAGAGAAAAACTTGAAGCAGGTACCAGGAATATCTATCTATCTATCTATCTATCTATCTATCTATCTATCTATCTATCTATATCTATATCTATATCTTTGCCGTATATAGATGTACCTAGGTGCTTGTGCTTAGACCAGAATCCTGTAGTCTTAGGTGCAACAAGTCTTTGTACATGTTTGTATGTATGTAATATTGCATATGTGTTTGTGTGCACATGTGTGATTATTGGCATATGTATGTTTGGAGCAAGAGTGAGGAAAGTAAGGTAAAGGGTTTTGGGATCAGGTCTTTTAAGAATCAGGTAGAAGAGGGGGGGGACAGAGCCAAGATGGCAGAGTAAAAGCAGTGACTTGCTTTAAATCTCCTCCAAACTCCTCCAAATACTTATAAAAAATGGCTCTAAACAAATTCTAAAGCAGCAGAACCCACAAAAAGACATAGTAAAACAAATTTCCAGCCCAAGACAGCCTTGATGGTTGATCAGAAAGGTATATTATGCTGGTCAGGGAGAGGAGCTCAGTTTGGTGTGGGTGCACAGGCAAAACAGGCCTCAGCGATCCCAGAGCAGGCCTCAGAGGACTGAATCAGGGGCAGCCATGGCAGTTTCCTGACTTCTCAACCCACAAACACCAAAGAAAACTTAGAAGGTCAGGGGGAAAAGCCTGTGACTGCGTTGAGAGAGAGAAGCTTGGTTGCAGACCCAGTCCCCAAGCTTGGCCTGGGGTGGTAGCTGCCCCCAGTGCTTGCACCCCACAGATTGAGGGGGAATTGAGTGGCTGATCAGAGGAGGTTTTCAGGGATCTCCTTGCTGGTGCTGAGGCAGGATTCTCTTGCTTTGCCCATGCATGCATCTGGGTTATAGTTCTGGGCGGTGGTCCCGGGGGGAGGAGGAGTGCTGGTGTGGTGGAATTTATAGTGATGCTTGAAAGGAAATCCTCCTCATAGTTCCAAGGCATAAAATAGTGGTTGTGGTCACTCATAGAGCAGAGAATAGGCAAGGAAAGGAGTAAACACCTCGCCTTTGATCATACCATCTTGGAAGAACTGAAAATTTACAGGTCCCTAGAAGTATCTCTGAAAACAGCTGCACAAACCCCCCAAAACATGGGACAGTACATTCTCCACATTGGAAGACCCCTACCTTAACAAAGAGTTTATAACTCATATAATTGTCTGGAATCATGAGCAAGCAGCACAAAAAAGAATCAGACCATAGAATCTTACTTTGTTGACAAAGAAGATCAAAACATACAACCAGAAGAAGACAACAAAGTCAAAGCTCCTATATCCAAAGCCTCCAAAAAAAATATAAATTGGTCGCAGGCCATGGAAGAGCTTAAAAAGGATTTGGAGAAGCAAGTAAAAGAAGTAGAGAAAAAAAAAAACCTGGAAGAGAAATGAGAGTGATGCAAGAAAATCATGAAAAACAAGGCAACAGCTTGCTAAAGGAGATCCCAAAAAATCCTGAAGAAAATAAGACCTTAAAAAAATAGCCTAACCCAAATGGCAAGAGTCCAAAAAGCCAATGAGAAGAATGCCTTAAAAAGTAAAACTGGTCAAATGGAAAAGGAAGTCCAAAAGCTTACTGAAGAAAATTTCTTAAAAATTAGAATGGAGCAATTTGAAGCTAGTGATTTTATAAGAAATCAAGACACTGTAAAACAAATCCAAAAGAATGAAAAAAAAAAAAAGAAAACAATGTGAAATATCTCATTGAAAAGCAATTGACCTGGAAAATAGATCCAGGAGAGAGAATTTAAAAATTATTGGACTATCTGAAAGCCATGACCAAAAAAAAAAAACCAGCCTAGATGTCATCTTTCAAGAAATTATCAAGGAAAACTGCCCTGGTGTTTTGGAACCAGAGGGCAAAATAGAAATTAAAAGAATCCATCAATCACCTCTTGAAAGAGATCCCCAAAGGAAAACTCCTAGGAATATTGTAGCCAAATTGCAGAGTTCCCAGGTTAAGGAGAAAATATTGCAAGCAGCCAGAAATAAACAATTCAAGTGTTGTGGAAACACAATCAGAATAACCTAAGATTTGGCAGCTTCTACATTAAAGGACCACAGGGAATAGAATAAAATATTCTGGAGGGCAAAGGAGATAGGATTACAACCAAGAACCACCTACCTAGCAAAACTGAGTATGATCCATCAGGGAAAAAAATGGATATTCAATGAAATAGAGGACTTTCAAGCATTCTTGATGAAAAAGACCAGAGCTGAATAGAAAATTTCCAGTCTGAATTTAAGATTAATCTTAAAACTCCTTAACCTGTACTCTGGACCTGATACCTGACTTCCCTACGAACCCAAGTCATATGCATATTATCCCAGGTGGACAGTAAATGGAATGGGGCTTGTAGGCTGTAAATATGGGAGGTACAGTCATGAGTGACTTTGGAGAGTCTTAATTGTGAACATGAACATTTATACCTTAGACTCTGGAAAATCCTACAAACTAGGATTTGATTTATTTGTTGATAGTTTAAATTTAAAGAAATAATGGAAAAATTATAAGAACGCAAATTAAACCAAAAAGTGTTTCAAGTAGACTTTTTTTTCCTTGAAGAAAGACAGTTATTAAACATTTACCAGCATAACTCTATGTGTATCCCTAACTGAAACTCACCTCTATTTCCTCAGGTAAATTTTTGTTGTAGATAGAAATTTTCAGCAGGTTCTGGGATTCCTTCACAATGAAAGGAAAGTATCAAGTATATTAGAAATGGGGGTGGGTGGGTTCCTTTGTGGAATTTATTCTTATTTTTTTAACTTCTATAAAGAGAAATGGATTGAAAAACTGCTTAAAAGTAATATTGGCAAAAGACATGAAAAACAACGGAAAGTCATCTCCTCCACATTCACTCTTTGGCGGTGTGAGGAAGGAATCTATCCTAAAGATAATGAAAATCTTGAATCATTTCTCCAGGATTTAATCTAGTTGGAGATATTCTCTGGATGCATAGTTTAAGTACAGATTCAGATGATTTGACTTATGGAACCACGATTCCATGGAAGGAGGAACTTTAGAGATCATCAAGTCCAATCTCTTATTTTACAGGTGAGGAAACTGAGACACAGAAAATGTAAAGTCAACTAGCTGGTTTCTGCCAAAGTCAGGACTAGTATTCAACTCTCCTGATGCCTGGGCCAACCTAATACTACTGACCTATTCGTTCTCCAAACTCAGAACCATTAGTGTATGTGAGAAATATCTGTAATACTTTTGTGCAATTCAAAGGTACATTTTGTATCTAGAAATCATTATTCCAAATCTCCAGCTGCTGTAGAACAAGGCTTCCCTGCAAACTCCAGCATTAGCAGCTGCCTGACAAACACTTTACTACAGTTAATTGAAATGGTAAGAAAAAGTACTATAATTAGTTTACAAAGAAGACTTTTTTCATTCCCACATCTCTTTGTAACTACTTACACATCCTCATTGCACTCTGGAATTAAAGCAGTATTTTTGAAGAGTTAATAGGCAAATGAATCAAAAAGCAGTCAAAACAATGTTTGTTTGGGGGAGAAGAGTGTGATCTATTTAAGGATCATTACCTTATATTCTTGGAATTTACTTTGGTCCATTACAGAAGAACATCTATCTATCTATCTATCTATCTATCTATCTATCTATCTATCTATCTATCTATCTATTATCTATCTATCTATATCTATATAAATATATATATATAATATACACATATACATATCTCTGTGTGTGTGTGTGTGTGTGTGTGTGTGTGTGTATTTTTAAGAAAGCAGTGAAATGAAAGCAAGCTTTTTCCCCAAGTTTACACAGGGAACAAGTGGTATAACCAGGACAAGTACACAGGTCTCCTCACTTTTTGGCCCAATGGTTTCTCCACCATACCACGTACTTTCTCATAATCAAATCAACTTGAAAATTAATTGCCGTTTATGAGACAGAGCATAGATAAGTTATTGCTGTAACCCAAGGGCACCACTAACTCTCTGTGACTCAGGCTTAAATTGTTGGACTTTGGAGTATGAATTAATCTACCTGACCAACTTATCCTTATCTCTAAATGGCAAACAATTGAACTATCCTAGCCAGCTCACCATGTTAACAGATCCTAGCAATTAAAAGCAAGACTCTCTATTATGATAAAACAAAAGGAATAATAATAATAATAAAAGGAAAATAGTATCAATCACAATGGTGAATGAGTACAGTATCCTTCCATTTACATGCATACTAAGGAGTTGTTTGGAAAGAAATTTATCCAAGACTTACAGCTCTATCAAAGACAAAACACAGAATTAGTATTTCTCTGTAGCTAGAGTATTCTCCTAGATGGGTACCAGGGTTGAAGACATCAGTGAGGGACAAGGCTGGTTTACCTATGTTCGCCTGTTTCCCTTTTTCATCTCCTTTTGTGTACCTGGTCTAAAACCTAAATTCTGGCCAGGCTGTGCTGCATTCACGCAGCCTTAATCTGGTGTGCATAGCTTCAGACACTCTTGATTAACCACTGCCATCTCCATGCTGCTTAGTCATTATGGTCATGAACCCAGAAGAGATGGATGCTGCTTCTATATGTCCTCTTAGTGGGAACAAAGAAAACATACTTTTTAGCCATTTGACCAAATGTATAGAATAAAAGTGAGCCATCTTAGTTGTTTGTCTGGGGCCAAGGGATACAGAAGACAAAGTTCTTTTAAATTCTCCCAGTCTACTTAGAAGAAACACTTTTTTTCTCCCCCTTAGATAAAGGTTAGGAGGAAAAGTTACAAAGATAAGTTCCAGTGCTTGTAGGATCCACCTGTCACATATAGAGGTAATTAAATATGTATGGCAATTAGCAAGCATTCAAGTCAATGACAATACAAAAATAAAAAATGAATAGACCCTGCCCTCAACGTACTTACATTCTATTTTTATGAAGATAAACTATATGTTTACATGTATACACGTATGTATACAGTGTACATATGTGTATGCATAGTTATATATCTCTAAAACTAGTATGAAGTGAATACAAGTTAATTTTGACATGAAGCACTAGTAGCTGAGAAGTCAGAAGAGGCATCATGGAGAATGTGGTGACTAAGATGAGCTTTGAATGATACTGGACATTCCTGGAGGAAAAGGTGAGAAGGGATTGCTCTCGAAGCATTGGGGACTATCTATGCAAAGACATAGAGATGAGAAATGGAATTTCATATATGAGAAACAGTAACAAAACCAGTTTGACAGAACTATCATGTATGTAAAAGAAAATGTCATGTGATAAAAAAGTAGTTTGGAATCAGGTTAAGGTGAATTTTAAATGCCAAACAAAGGAGTTTATATTTATATTTTACATTTTCATTTACATTTTATTTTAGAGACAACTAGAAGTTATTGGGAAGGGCAATAATTTGGTCAAATCTGTGCTTTGGGTAGCCATGTATGGTTGAATCAGAGAGGGGAGAAAGCTTAAAAAGGAAATTATTGAAATAGTCCAGGCTAGAGGTGATAAAGTCCTGAACCAAGATGGTGTTTTTATGGAAGGAGTGGTTATTAGGGATGGTGTATAAGTAGAGATGACAAGACTTTGTAACTGACTAGATCTGCAATGTTAGGGAGATTGAGAGGTTTAGAATAACTCTGAGAAACGTAAACTGAGAAAATGAGTAGTTCAGGAAGCTGTATTTGGAGAAAATGTAATGAGTTCTTTTTTAGATATGTTGAGATATTTATTGTTGTTGTTCAGCATTTTTAGTTGTTTCTGACTCTTCATAACTCCATTTGGGGCTTTTTTCTTTTTTTGCAAATATACTGGCATGGTTTGTCATTTCTTTCTCCATCTTATTTTACAGATGAGGAAACTGAGGCAAAAATGGTTAAGTGAATTGCCCTGCGTCACATAGCTAGTAAGTTTCTGAGAAAGGATTTGGACTTATGAAGATGAGTCTTCCTGATTTCCGGCCTGGCACTCTATCCACTGTACCATCTAGCTGCCCTGAGATATCTATAGGACATCTAATTTGAAAAATCTAATAGCAATTTGGAGGTGCAGGAGTGGAGCACAGGAGAGAGAATAGAAGACTGGGCAGGAGACACACATATATACACTATGTATACACACATGTATATAATTATATGTATTTATTCATGAGCCATCTGTGTTAAGCTGAGAGAGCTAATGAGATCACTAAAAGAGAATCTAGAAAAAGAATAGAAAAATCCCTAGGACAGGTGCTGGAGTTCACCCAAACTAAGAGGATATAATATGGATGATGATCCAACAAAGAACATTAGAGAGTGTTCAGTTAGGTAAGGGGTGAATCAAGAGACAGGAGTGTCACCGAAGCCCAGAGAAGAGAGTGTATTCAGGAAGAATATTGTTCCAAGTGTTGACCGCTTCTGAGAAGCCAAGGTGGGACTTGAGATAAATTGATTAGATTTAACAATTAAGCAATACTTAGCAACAGCAACCTGGAAATTTTGAGTAATGAGTTGGCCAATTTTTGTATATGGGCAAAGGTATTATCCCTTTAAACATTAAAAAAGGAACCCTCAAATATTTTGAATGGAAAACTTTCCAAAATGCATCATATAAATCCAAGGTTATTTTACAAAGCAAAATAAACAAAGAATCTATGATTTTGTCTATAGGTTTTGCCCATTGTATATGACATAGTAAGTAAGTCTAATGAAGTTGTACACATCTATTAGGCAAGTGCACCTGTAGGCACAAGGGGGATATTTAGTCTGGAGAAAAGACTCGGGGTGGTGGGGGAGCGAAAGCTGTGTTAAGCTATTTAAAAAGCTGTCACATGGATGAACATTAGAATTGTTTCATTTGGCCTCAAAGACATAAATGAAGAGCCATAGGTGGAAGCTGTAAAGAGGCCAGTTTTGGCTTGATGTCAGGAAAATCTTGCTAATAATTAGAGCTGTTGAAAATGGAATGGCAGCTAGGTGGTGCCAGAGTGCACAAAGCACCAGGCCTGGAGTCAGGAAGACTCATCTTCTTGAGTTTGAATCTGGCATCAGATACTTACTAGCTTCATGACCCTAGGCAAGTCACTTAACCCTGTTTGCCTCAATTTCCTCATCTGTAAAATGAGCTGGAGCAGAAAATGGCAAACCACTCCAGTATCTTTGCAAAGAAAACCCCAAATGGGATCACAAAGGATCAGACATGACTAAAATGACTGTACAATAATGGAATGGGCTACCTCAGAAGATTGTGGATTTCCCCTCCTTGGAAGTCTGCAAACAGAGCCAGGATGAACACTTGTCTGGAATGCTATAGTGTGGGTTAAACTAGTTGACTGTTCAATCCCTTCCAACTCAAATTCTAAGATTCCATTATTCTATTACGTGAGTT
The DNA here is from genome assembly GCF_003287225.1 of Phascolarctos cinereus. NCBI lineage: Eukaryota > Metazoa > Chordata > Mammalia > Diprotodontia > Phascolarctidae > Phascolarctos > Phascolarctos cinereus. The sequence continues at coordinate 378,047,828 of NW_027555625.1, forward strand.
GTCTGAGGCATATAGTACTTTTAGATATTTGCCCTGGTCAGAACATTAATAAAAATCAAAGGTGAAGTTTAGATCTAGTTCTTCTTGATACTTAGACGGCAGTTGATCCATTAAACCAAGATGTCTGAAAACACAACTTAACCTCTTTCTTTATGGCTCTGGGGTGACATTATGAACATGAGTTAAATATTGTATTGTACTCTTCAGGTAATATACAGATTATTAGACACTCAAGACCTGAATGAAATATTAGGAGATCTAAAGATGGAAGATACTGATCAGGTGATCTAACTTCTACAGAAGGAAAGTTAAAGTGAGAAAGATAAAGTGACTCCAGATCACAAAGCTAGTAAAATGTAAATTTGGAATGCATATCTATTTTCTTTAATTTCAAATTTAGTATTCTTTGCACCACATAATCCTGACTCATTGCATCTTCACCAAAAAACTCAGGCTGCTGTATTTTGTAAATGTTTTTTTCTATGCTCTTTGCTGTCAGTCTGTCCACTGTCATTTCTATACTTTCTCCGTGTGTCTGTCTACGGAAGTTCTTGCTCTAAGATGCTACTTCTTATATATGCAAGCATGAACATTTGTCATCTAATCTTATTAGAATATTCTTTCAAACAGGAGAAAGTATGCTTAGTGAGTGTAAGAATCTAAAAAGCTCACCAATGACTAAACAATATGAAATTTTATGTGATTTATTTATACTTACACTATGTTTTTGCTCATTTCCCAGATTTTTTTTGTATTTGTGACCAATAGGTAACTTCTAGACAGTCACAGTGTATAAAATGAAATAAAATGAAGGCATTATATTGGGGAAATAAGTAGGATTTGTGGATAGAGAAGGTGCTTTTGTTTCCTTGAAAAAGTAAGATTAAGGACACTGTCTTAGAAATAATAAACCTTTTGAAAATAAGAGCAAAGAAATTAAAATTACTATGATATTCATCTTTTTCCTATTGTTCTGACTTCAGACATTTTAGGGAACATGTGGAGATGTGAAATTAATGACTATGTAAATGTTTGAGATAATCCTTATTTTTATTATTTTTTTTAGTATGTACCAATTATCAAGGTGGCCTGGCCAGCCAGCTAGCACCAATTAGAGATAACTGTGATGTAAAGGAGAAAATGGGTGCCTACCATTCTCATTGGACTTCTTTATTTTATGTATCTCTCCTTTTTAATATATAAATTTATTTATTTTCAGTTTTCAATATTTACTTCCACAAGATTTTGAGTTCCAAATTTTCACCCCATCTCCCCCCTCCCCCTCCCCCCAGATGGCATGCATTCTGAATATCCCTTCCCCTACTCTTTCCTCTCTTCTATCTCTTCTCCCCTTTTCTTATCCCCTTCCCCTTCTACTTTCCTGTAGGGCAGGATAGACTTCTATACCCCATCTCCTGTGTTTCTTATTTCCCAGTAGCATGGGAAAACATTTTTTTAAACATATGTTTTTAAAACTTTAGGTTTCAAATCTTCTCCTTTCCTCCCTCCCCACCCACCCTCATTGAAAAGGCAAGCAACTCAGTATAGGTTATATATGTGCAGTTATGCAAAACACTTCCATAGTAGACATGTTGTGAAAAACTAACTCTATTTCCCTTGATCCTATCCTGCCCTCCCATTTATTCTATCCTTTCTTTTGGCCCAGTCCCTCCTCAGCAGTATTTGCTTCTGATTATCCCCTTTCCCAATCTGCCCTCCTCTCTATCATCCCCCTGATCTCTTGTCTCCTTCTCCCCCTATTTTCCCATAGGGCAAGACAGATTTCCTTACCCAATTGAATGTGTATGTTATTCCCTCCTTAATCCAAATCTTATGAGAATAAGATTCACTCATTCCCCCTCACCTTCCCCCATTTTCCCTCCACTGTAAGAGCATTTTCTTTTCTGTTTTTCTTTTTGTGAGATAATTTACCCCATTTTACCTTTCCCTTCCTTCTTCTCTGAATATAATCCTCTCTCATCCCTTAATTTTATTCTTCAGATATGACCACTTAATCTTCAACTCACCCCGTGCCCTCTATCTATCTATCTATCTATCTATCTATCTATCTATCTATCTATCTATCTATCTATCTGTCTGTCTGTCTGTCTGTCTGTCTGTCTGTCTGTCTGTCTGTCTATCTATCTATCTATCTATCTATCTATCTACCTATACATACATACATACATATAATTTTTTTCCTCCAACTACCCTAATACTGACAAAGGTCTCATGAGTTATAAATATCATGTTTCCATGCAGGAGTGTAAACAGTTCAACCTTAATAAGTCTCTTATGATTTCTCTTTCCTGTTTACCTCTTTGTGATCCACTTGAGTCCTGTATTTGAAAGTCAAATTTTCTATCCAGTTCAGGTCTTTTCATCAAGAATGCTTGAAAGTCCTCTATTTCACTGAATGACCATTTTTTTTCCCCCGAAGGTTTATACTCAGTTTTGTTGGGTAGGTGATTCTTGGTTGTAATCCTATCTCCTTTGCCCTCCAGAATATGATATTCCAAGCCTTGCAGTCCTTTTACATAGAAGCTACTAAATCTCGTGTTATCCTGATTGTGTTTCCACAGTACTTGAATTTTTTCTTTCTGGCAGCTTGTAATATTTTCTCCTTGACCTGGGAACTCCAGAATTTGGCTACAATATTCCTAGGAGTTTTCCTTTGGGGATCTCTTTCAGGAGGAGATCTGTGGATTCTTTCAAGTTTTCTTTTGCCCTCTGGTTCTACTACATGAGGGCAGTTTTCCTTGATAATTTCTTGAAAGATGATGTCTAGGCTCTTTTTTTGATCATGGCTTTCAGAGAGTCCAATAATTTTTAAATTCTCTCTCCTGGATCTATTTTCCAGGTCAGCTGTTTTTCCAATGTGATATTTCACATTGTCTTCTATTTTTTCATTCTTTTGGATTTGTTTTAGAGTGTCTTGATTTCACATAAAGTCACTAGCCTCCAATTGTTCTATTCTAATTTTTTTTATTAATTTATTTTGATTTATCAACAAACACTTCCATATGCTTTTGAGTTGAAGATTTTTCTCCCCTTCCCCACCCCACCCTCCCCAAGATGGCACACAATCTGATATAGGCTTTACATTTACATACCCATTGAACATATTTTCACATTAGTGAATTGTAAGTAAAAATTAAAACCAATAGGAAGAACCATCAGAAAGATGAAACAAAACTCAACAGAAGGTAAAAATAAGTGATAGCGATTCAACATCCATAGTTCTTTCTTTGGATGTGGATGGCATTTTCCATCACAAGGCCTCTGGAGATGTCTTAGATCCTCGTATTGGTGAGAAGGGTTCAGCTGAACAATCTTAGTCATTGCATAATGTAGCTGTTATTGTGTACAAAGTCCTCTTGGTTCTGCTCACTTCACTCAGCATCTGACCTTATAAGTCTTTCCAGGTTTTTCTGAAGTCAGCCTGTTCATCATTTCTTATAGCACAATAGTATTCCATTACATCCATATACCACAACTTGCTCAGCCATTCCCAATTGATGGGCATCCTCTCAATTTCCAATTCTTTGCCACCACAAAAAGAGCTGCTATGAATATTTTTGTACATGTGGGTCCTTTTCCCATTTGTGTGATCTCTTTGGGATATAGCCCTAGAAGTACTATTGCTGGATCAAAAGGTATGCATATTTTTGTAGCCTTTTGGGCATAGTTCTTAATTGTTCTCCAAATGGTTGGATCATTTCACAACAATATATTAGTGTTCCAATTTTCCCACATCTCCAACATTTATCATTTTCCTGTTTTGTCATGTTGGCCCATCTGATAGATGTGATGTGGTATTCTAATTTTTAAGTAAGTATTTTCTTCAGTAATCTTTTGGGCTTCCTTTTCCATTTGGCCAATTTTGCTTTTTAGGGCATTCTTCTTCTCATTGGCTTTTTGGACCTCTTTTGCCATTTGGGTTAGGCTATTTTTTAAGATGTTATTTTCTTCAGTATTTTTTGGGTCTCCTTTAGCAAGATGTTGACTTGTTTTTCATGATTTTCTTGAATCACTCTCATTTCTCTTCCCAGATTTTCCTCTACTTCTCTTACTTGCTTTTCAAAATCCCTTTGAGGTCTTCCAAGGCCTGGGACTGATTTATATTTTCCTTGGAGGCTTTGGATGTAGGACCTCTGACTTTGTTGTCTTCTTCTGGTTGTATATTTTGATCTTCTTTGTCACCAAAGTAAGATAATATAGTCTGACTCTTTTTGTGCTGCTTGCTCATGATCCTGGCCAATTACTTGAGTTTTAAACTCTTTGTTAAGGTAGGAGTCTCCTTCCAATGTGGAGAATGTACTGTCCCGAACTTCGGGGGTTTATATAGCTGTTTTCAGAGATACTTGTAGGGCCCTGTAAATTTTCAGTTCTTGCAAGGTGGTATGATAAGGAGCTAGTTGTTTACTCCTTTCCTGGCCTGTGTTGTGGTCTGTTAGTGACCAGAAGCACTCCTTTCTTTCCTAGAAATGTGAGGAGGGTTTCCTGTCCACAGCCACTGCAAGCTCCGCAATGCCAGTACTCCTCCTGACCCCACGGCCCCCGTCCAGAACTGTGACCCAGATCCAAGCACGGGAAAAGCAAGAGATTCATGCCTCAGCACCAGCAGAGGGATCCCTGCAATCCCCCTCTGATCAGCCACTCAATTCCCCCTCAGTCTATGGGCTGGAAGCTTGGGAAGCAGCTTCCCATCCCAGTGACCCATTCTTGGGGAACTGGAGCTGAGATCCTGCGTTCCTATCTCAGCACCGCAGAAACAGACTTTTCCCACTGACCTAAGTTGTCTTTGGCATTTGTGGATTGAGGAGTCTGGAAACTGCCACAGTTACCCCCGATTCAGTCCTCGGAGGCCTGCTCCAGGTTTGCTGCGGCCTGTGTGCCCACACCGTGCTGCACTCAGCTCCCAGCCTGGTGCTATATACCTTTCTGGTCAATCATTGAGGTTGTCTTGGGCTGGAAATTTGTTTCACTCTGTCTTTTTCTGGGTTCTGCTGCCTTAGAATTTGTTTAGAGCCATTTTTATAGGTGTTTGGAGGGGTTTGGGGGAGAGCTCAATCAAGTTGCTGCTTTCACTCTGCCATCTCAGCTCTGCCCCCCTGGACTTCTTAATAGGAAAAAAAACTGCTTGGGGAACCTTAGGTCATGGGAAATAATTCAGCAGAGTGGAGAGCTATGATGATCTCACTTTTCTCTTTGTTTTTCTAAATTATAAAATGTAACGATTTTTAGCATTTGTGATGATTAAGATTTAAAATCTGTCATGTCATTTGGGGAATTTTGATGACCTTGAAAGGAAATCTGTGAATTCAAATGTTAACACACAGAAAAATCAATTTCATTAAGGCAGGGTTTTGTTCATTTTACTTAGGGTACAGGGGTAAACACTGGAAATATAGACTTCCAAGATTTATTGATCTTTTTATCCTGAAGGTCCAAGTGTTGAGAATTCTCCATTACACACTTAAGACATATGATGATAGACAGTCTCTCACTGAGCTTCAGGTCAGGAGACTTTTCTTTGGGCTTTGTGGTCTATCTAATGATCAATGGTGTATTTATCTTTTGTGGAGATGCCTGTTATTGGTGTCATAAGAGTGTGACTGCAAAGTGAAACACAGTACCCTCCAAAATGGCAAGTCTATTGAACTGTGATTTTTTTTTATCTTTGGCTTTACCATTTGTGCAGCTTACAACTTTTCTATAACTCTAAAACTAAAACAAAATAAAACAAAACAAAATGAAAAAGGCCATATAATACAAAAGTTAAAAACATTCTAGTTACATATAGTTCCCCAGAGACCTATATTTATTCAAATAATGCCTGAGCTTTGATTTTCCCTCTGAATTTCACCAACCCTGAAAAGGACAGAACTTTTCAATATTATTTACATAATATTATTTTGCAGTAGTGAAAAGGACAATTTACTCAAAATAGAATGCAACATAAAATCAGGAGAGTGTATTAGCTCAGTTAAGAGCAGTATCTACCATATTGACTTTTTTATATATTTATTTTATCTGTGTATTTCTTTGTTTTCTATGCTGCAGAAACAGACCTGGAGTATTCATTGGCTTAAGTTGCTAAGGCCTTTGACTTGGCTTCCAGGTGGCCTGAAAACAAAAGCCAGCCCATGAAAAAGCAGGAATTTATTTCCTTCAGGCTTGATCAGCCTACCATAGAGAGGTTGACTCTTTTAAGATTAAGTGACTATTATTCTGGATGGGTGAAGCAAAATGTTAACTTTTACTTTACTCTGCAAGTGTATAACTACTTTTTAAAATAACATTGTGAAATTTACTCATTAAAGAAATCATATACGTTTTACTTCAAAATATCTTTTGGGAAGAGATGTCTAAAAGCATGAAGGAGTTCTTCCAGTTTGAACATCCCTCCCTCTAAGGGAAAATGCTTAGATTTAGAATAATCATAAAACAATAAAATTATTTCTGGAAAGTTTGTGTCTGCATAGAGTATAAATATTTTCTTCTTTGGTGAAGTTGAAGTAAAATTTGTTTTCTCCTTAATCATATAGATGAAGGAGGCGAGTAGTTTATTGTACCACTTCCCTTTACATCAACCCTGTGTAACTCAGTCACACCCACTGCATCTATTCCTCCACTTGATAAACATTGCCAGATTGACAAAACATCCTATGAGTGGTGTGGAGTTGTCAACTTGCCTATTCCTTTATTCTTGTCATCACTTTCACCTGAGGAGTGCAGAACATCTTTATCATCTTTCTCTAGAGCTACTGGAATTCTCACTAATATTGCCATCATCTAGTAGAAAAAGATTCCACTATCTAAGGGCAGTGATGTTCACCACTATATTAATGGCATAATGTTGAATAGTCAAGATAAAGTCAAATTAACCAATGCCAAAAATCAGATGGTGGGCTATATAAAGGAAAAGAAGTGGACAATCAATTCTAAGAAAATCCAGGGTCCACACTTCTTAGTTGCATTTAGTTACACTTAGTTATAAAACTTGAATGGTAGTTCAGAGTAAATCTTGGTATCAGCCTTGACATTGGTACAGACTACATGCAAGACACTTTTCAGATTCCTTGTCACAAAAAGCACTTTCCTTTGATGAGGAATTATTGACTGTATTGGAAATGTCATCATCTGTACTATGACCTTGATGCTGCTCAAACTTATTGTTACAACACTGGTTGGTCTGTGGTGAACTACAAGGACTTGGCATCTACAGAATGGACCAGATCAATGACTTTCCTGAAGGAAGAAGGTAAGCCTGGGCTTTCTTGACTTCATTCTCCTCTATACTTAGTCATTCCTTCACAGAAATTATTTTACTTTTTGTCTCTTTTTTTGGTTACCTTTCTGTTTTTGATTTGTTTTTGCAATAATATCCTCCTGCAGTGCTGTCTTGACAACGCCTCTCATGTCCCCTAGATTAGTGCTTTTTAAACTCTGGGTGGCAACCCATAGTTTAAGAAGCACTGCTAGATTAGGGTTGTCTGGGTGTGACCCTAAAGCTATTTAAGTGCTAGGAGGTCCTATAGAAAATCTTTAAACCCTAGCCACCAAGGGTTGGCATGTGGTATAGGATCTTCCATGTAAGCTAGGATTCTCTTCCCTTAAAAGATACTGAAACTGTCTTTTGACTTAATTGTCAGAGAAGACTAAATGATATTGCTTCATGGTTCCCTAAATGCAAACATCAGTTAATAAGAAGGCAGGAGTCACTATACTTCAGTCTTTTTTTTAATGTAAAATGTTTCCATATTAGTCATTTTATACAGGAAGACTCAAATAAAAGAAAAAGAATGGAAGAAAGTGAAAAAATAGTATACTTCAAAAAAACAAAAGAAAAAAATAGTATGCTTCAGTCTGTATTCAAACAATATCAGTTCTTTCCCTGGAGGCAGATATTATAGCTCATCATTAGTCCTTTGGGATTGTCTTGGATCATTGCATTGCTGAGAATAGCTAAGTCATTCACAATTCTTCATTGTACAATGTTGCTATTACTGTGTACAATGTTCTTCTGGTTCTGTTCTCTTCACTTTGCATCAGTTCATGTAAGTATTTCCAGGTTTTTCTAAAATGATCCTGTTTGTCATTTCTTATAGCACAATGATATTCTATCACAATCACATGCCACACCTTGTTTAGCCAATTCCCAACTGATGGGCATCCCTTCAATATCCAATTCTCAGCCACCACAAAAAGCTGCTATCAATATTTTTGTATCAATGCAGTCAAAGTGGTACTTAGGGGAAAATTTGCAACTCTAATAGCTGACAATGATAGAGAAAGAACAGATAAGTGAATTGGGCATACAACTAAAAAAAAAAACCTAGACAAAGAACAAGTTAAAATACCCTAATTAAACACCACACTAGAAATCCTGAAAATCAATGGAGAAATGAATAAAATTGAAAGTGGTTTTATGAGAAAAAATAAAAGAAACCATTGGTTAATTGGATTTTAAAAAAGGAAAGAAAAAAATCAAATTACTAATATCAAAAATGAAAGTGGTGAATTCACCACTAAGAAAGAGAAAATTGAAACAATTATTGGAGCTATTTTGCCCAATTATATACCAAGAAATTTGACAATCTAAATGAAATGGATGAATAGCTACAAAAACATAAATTACCCAGATTAACAGAAAAAATTAAATACTTAAATAACCCCAACTTAGAACAAGAAAATGAATAAGCCATCACTGAACTTCCTAAGAAAAATTCCCCAGGGCCAGATGGATTCACGAATGAATTCTGCCAAATAATGAAAGAACAATGAAACTCAATACTACATAAATTCTTTGGAAAAACATATGAAGAAAGATTCCTACCATATGCTTTTTTGATGCAAATATGATGATGATAGCTAAAACAGGAAGAACTGAAACAGAGAAAGAAAAGAGCAGACCAATTTCCCTAATGAATATTGATGCAAAAATTTTAAACAAAGTACTAGCAAAGAGATTTGAACAGTATATCACAAAGCTCATACATTATGAGTAGGTAGGATTTATACCAGGAATGAAGGGCTGGTTCAATATTAGGAAAGGTATCAGCATAATTGACCATATCAATAACAAAACCAACAGAAATCATATGAATATCTCAATAGATGCAGAAAAGGCCTTTGACAAATAGCAGCACCCATTCCTAGGAAAAACACTAGAGAGCATAGGAATAAATGAAGCTTATCTTAAAATGATAAGTAAAATATATCTAAAATCATCAGCCAGCTTAATCTGTATTGGGTATAAGCTAGAAGCCCTCCAAATAAAATCAGGGATGAAACCAGAATAATCATTACTAGCTATAGCAATAAAAGAAGAAAAAGAAATTGAAGGAATTAGAAGAGGCAATGAGGAAACAAAACTATCACTCTTTGCAGATGATATGGTGTTTTACTTAGAGAATCCTAGAGAATCAACTTAAAAACAACATGAAAGAATTAAAATAAAATAAAGCCACACAAATCATTAGCATTCAATGTATTATCAACAAAATCTGGCAGGAGGAGCTAGAAAGAGAAATTCCATTTAAAATAACTATAGCCAAAATAAAATACTTCCCTGCCAAGATAAACCCAGGAAACATATGAACATAATTGCAAAATATTTTTCACACAAATAAAGTCAGATCTAAACCATTGGAAAGATAGGACTAAGGGAAATAGAGTTAGTTTTTCACAACATGTCTACTATGGAAGTGTTTTGCATAACTGCACATGTATAACCTATATTGAGTTGTTTGCCTTTTCAATGAGGGTGGATGGGGAGGGAGGAAGAGAGAAAATTTGAAACCTAAAGTTTTAAAAACATATGTTTAAAAAAATGTTTTCACATGCTACTGGGAAATAAGAAACACAGAAGATGGGGGTATAGAAGTCTATCCTGCCCTACAGGAAAATAGAAGGGAAAGGGGATAAGAGAAGGGAGGAGAGATGGAAGAGAGGACAGACTAGGGGAAGGGATATTCAGAATGCATGCCATCTTGGGGTGAAGGGAGGGGTGAGATGGGGCAAAAATTTGGAACTCAAAAACTTGTGGAAGTGAATGGCAAAATCTAAAAATAAATTTATATGAAAAAAAAAACACAAGCCATTCCCCAACTGATAAATGGCCAAAGGATATGAACAGACAGTTCTCAGATGAAGAATTTAAATCCCTCTATACTCATATGAAAAAATGCTCTAAATTGTTATTGATTAGAGAAATGACAATCAAAACACATCACATCTATCAGATTGGCCAACATGACAAAACAGGAAAATGATAAATGCTGCAGAGGATGTGGGAAAATTGGAACACTAACACATTGTTGGTGGAGTTGTGAAATGATCCAACCACTTTGGAGAACAATTTGGAACTATGCCCAAAGGGCTACAAAAATGTGCATACCCTTTGGCCCAGCAATAGCACTTCTAGGGCTATATCCCAAAGAGATCACACAAATGGGAAAAGGACCCATATGTACAAAAATATTCATAGCAGCTCTTTCTGTGGTGCCAAAGAATTGGAAATTGAGAGGATGCCCATCAATTGGGGAATGGCTGAGCAAGTCGTGATATATGAACGTAGTGGAATACTATCATGCTATAAGAAATGATGAACAGGCTGACTTCAGAAAAACCTGGAAAGACTTATATGGTCTGATGCTGAGTGAAGTGAGCAGAACCAAGAGAACTTTGTACACAATGACAGCCATGGTATATGATGACTAATATTGTTAAACTGAATCCTTCTCAGCATTACAAGGATCTAGGACATCTCCAGAGGCCTCAGGATGGAACATGCTGTCCACATCCAAAGAAAGAACTATGGGACTTGAATCACTATCACTTATTTCTACCTTCTGTTGAGTTTTGTTTCATCTTTCTGATGGTTCCTCCTATTGGTTTTAATTTTTACTTACAATTTCACTAATGTGAAAATATGTTTAATAGGAATGTAAATGTAAAGCCTATATCAGATTGTGCATTGTCTTGGGGAAGGTGGGGGGGAGGAAAGGGGAGAAATAATTTCAACTCAAAAGCATATGGAAGTGATTGTTGATAAATCAAAATACATTAATAAAATTTAAAAAAAAAGAAAAGAAACTAGGACAGTTTAGCCTGGAGAAAAGGAGAAGAAAGAAGGACATGATAGCTGTCTTTAAAGATGTCACAGTTCATCATGTGGAAGAAGGAACAGACAGATTTTCTCACTGACTTTAGGAGCCCTGAGTAAAAGTTGAAAAGAGTCTAAATTCAAGTGTGATATGAAGAAAAACTTTCAAATGGTCACAGTTATGCTAAAGTAGATAGGACTGCCTCAAAAGGGAGTGAATTCCCCAACACTGGAGGTCATCCAACAGTGAATAAATGAATATTTTATTAGGTATGCTGTAGTGGTCATTGCTGTTTGAGTATGGGTTGTCCTAGACCACAGTTAAAGATCCTTCTATATACAAAATTATGTTAATTTCTAATCTATTGGTATATATGAAAGCACATATATGTGTATATGCAAACCTCTGCATACGTATATGTATATATAGTGCATAAATATATGTGTATGTATACAAACACCCACACACACACATGTGCTTCTTCTGTTAATAAGAAAATAAACATTTTCTTTTCTTTCTCAAAAAATAAAAAAAAAATAAATCATTGGAAAAGTATTAGTTGCTCATGAGTAGGCTGAGTTAATATAACAAAAGTGACAGCTCTACCTAAACTTACTTATTTAGTGCCATACCAATCAAACTATCAAAAAATATTTTATACTTTAGTCTTGACTGGTATGTCCAACACAGAGATGGGATAAATGTACTCAGCTGAATCAATGGTGTATCCTTGTTTATCATCATGATTACAGAGCACTAGTAAGAGGTCTTCAATCTTCTCCTCAAGAAAGGATCAGGTAACATTCTGGAGATAATAAAATAAGTAGATAAATAAATTAAAGTTAGGATGAAAAAATTGGTATTGAAATTCAGTCAGATATAGAAACTCTCAAATAATGAAGAAAAACAAAAAAAATTGAGGTAATTTAGAACATAAAACACAGAATTTGTCCAAGATATTCTAAAAAAGAATTTTCCACACTATTATTTAACATAATTCTAGGAACATTAGCTATATTAGAAAAAAAAAATGAAAGTTACAAATACTGTTTTTGTAAATACGAATTTATTTATTTTTAGTTTTCAATATTTACTTCCACAAGATTTTGAGTTCCAAATTTTCACCTCATCTTGCCCCTCCCCCCACCCCAAGATGGAATGCATTCTGAATACCTCTTTCCCTAGTCTGCCCTCTGTTCTGTATCTGCTCCCCTTCTCTTATCCCTTTCCCCTTCTATGTTACCATAGGGCAGGATAGATTTCTGTACCCCATTTCCTGTATTTCTTATTTCCCAGTTGCATGTGAAAACATTTTTTTGAACATGTGTTTTTAAAGCTTTGGGTTACAAATTTTCTCCTTTCCTCCCTTCCCACCCACTCTCATTGAAAAGGCAAGCAACTCAATATAGGTTATACATGTGCAGTTATGCAAAAAACACTTCCATAGTAGACATGTTGTGAAAAACTAACTCTATTTCCCTTAATCCTATCCTGCCCCCCATTTATTCTATTCTTTCTTTTGACCCTGTCCCTCCTCAGACGTATTTGCTTCTGATTACCCCTTTCCCAATCTGCCCTCCTCTCTATCATCCCCTGCTCTCTTGTCCCTTCTCCCCTATTTTCCTGTAGGGTAAGACAGATTTCCATACCCAATTGAGTGTATATGTTATTCCCTCCTTAAGGCAAATCCCATGGAAATAAGATTCACTCATGCCCTGTTACCTTCCTCTGTTTCCGCTCCCACTGTAAGAGCCTTTTCTTTTTCTGTTTTGGGAGATAATTTGCCCCATTCTACCTCTCACTTTCTTCTTGTCCTAGTATAATCCTCTCTCATCCCTTAATTTTATTCTCCTGATATGACCCCATAATCTTGAACTCACTCTGTGCCATCTGTCTATCTATCTGTCTATCTATCTATCTATCTATCTATCTATCTATCTATCTATCTATCCATACATACATACATATAATTTTCCCTCCAACTACCCTAATACTGACAAAGGTCTCATGAGTTATAAATATCATCTTTCCATGCAGGAATGTAAACAGTTCAACCTTAATAAGTCTCTTATGATTTCTCTTTCCTGTTTACCTCTTCATGTTCCACTTGAGTCTTGTATTTGAAAGTCAAATTTTCTATTCAGCTCTGGTCTTTTCATCAAGAATGCTTGAAAGTCCTCTATTTCACTGAATGACCATTTTTCCCCCTGAAGGATTATACTCAGTTTTGCTGGGTAGGTGATTCTTGGTTGTAATCCTATCTCCTTTGCCCTCTAGAATATTATATTCCATGCCCTGTGGTCCTTTAATGTAGAAGCTGCTAAATCTTGTGTTATCCTGATTGTGTTTCCACAATACTTGAATTATTTCTTTCTGGCAGCTTGTAATATTTTCTCCTTGACCTGGGAACTCTGGAATTTGGCTACAATATTCCTAGGAGTTTTCCTTTGGGGATCTCTTTCAGGAGGAGATCTGTGGATTCTTTCAATTTCTATTTTGCCCTCTGGTTCTAAAATATCAAGGCAGTTTTCCTTGATAATTTCCTGAAAGATGCAGTCTAGGGTGTTCTTTTTTTTGATCATGGCTTTCAGATAGTCCAATAATTTTTAAATTCTCCCTCCCAGATCTATTTTCAGTTGTTTTTCCAATGAGATATTTCACATTGTTTTCTACTTTTTGCATTGTTTTGGATTTGTTTTACAGGGTCTTGATTTCTCATAAAGTCACTAGCTTCCAATTGCTCTAATCTAATTTTTAAGGAAGTATTTTCTTCAGTAAGCTTTTGGACTTCTTCTTCCATTTGGCCAACTTTGCTTTTTAGGGTATTCTTCTCCTCATTGGTTTTTTGGACCTCTTTTGCCATTTGGGTTAGACTAATTTTTAAGGTGTTATTTTTTTGGGTCTCCTTTAGCAACCTGTTGCCTTGTTTTTCATGATTTTCTTGCATCACTCTCATTTCTCTTCCCAGTTTTTCCTCTACTTCCCTTACTTATTTCTCAAAATCCCTTTTGAGCTCTTCCAAGCCCTGGGACTGATTCATATTTTTCTTGGAGGTTTTGGATGTAGTAACTTTGACTTTGTTGTCTTCTTCTGGTTGTATGTTTTGATCTTCTTTGTCACAAAAGTAAGATAATATAGTCTTTTTGCCAGGTTTGCTCATGATCCCAGCCAATTACTTGAGTTTTAAACTCTTTGTGAGGGTAAGAGTCTGCTTCCAATGTGAAGAATGTACTGTCCCAAGCTTTGGGGCTTTGTACAGCTGTTTTGAGAGATACTTGTAGGGACCTATAAATTTTCAGTTCTTCCAAGGTAGTATGATAAGGGGCGAGGTGTTTACTCCTTTCTTGGCCTGTGCTCTGGTCTATGAGTGACCACAAGCACTCTTTTCTGTCTTGGAACCCTGAGGCTTTTCTCTCTCCAGCCACTACAAGCTCCACTATGCTAGCACTCCTCCTCACCCCAGGATTGCTACCCAGAACTGTGACCCAGATCGAAGCACAGGCAAAGGAAGAGATTCCTGTCTCAGCACTGGTAAAGAGATCCCTGCAATCCTCCTCTGATCATCCACCTGATTCCCCCTCAGTCTGTGGGCCAGAAGCTCAGGAGGCAGCCATAGCCCCAGGGCTGCGCTTGCTTGGGAACTGAGGCTAAGACCTAGCTTCTCTCTCACCACAGAAACAGACTTTTCCCACTGACCTTCTAATTTATCTTTGGTTGTTCCTGGATTGAGAGGTTTGGAAACTGCCACAGCTGCCCCTGATTCAGTCCTGTAAGGGCTGCTCCAGGTTCACTGTCGTCTGCATGCCCAGGCCAAACTGCACTCCTCTACCCGTCCATCACAATATACTTTTCTGATTAACCATCTAGGCTCTCTTTGGCTGGAAATTTGTTTCACTTTGTCTTTTTGTGAGTTCTGCTGGTTTAGAATTTCTTTAGGTATTTGGAGGGGTTTGGGGCAGAGCTCAATAAGTCACTGCTTTCACTCCACCATCTTGGCTCTGCCCCCTATAAATACTGTTAAAGTGGAGAAACAGTTACTTCTTTTTGCTGTTGACTCTGAAAATCAGCAAATTAATTAAATGAACTGGTTAATAGCTTTAGTAAATTATGAGAATATATAAAAATCCACAAAAATGCATCAGCTTTCTATACATTATTAAGAAAAAGCAGCAAGACATAACTTAAGAAAATCAATTAAAAGTAATAACAAAAACAAAATATTTTGGAGTTAACCTATTAACACAGTTTTGTATAAATACAACTACAAAATGCTCTTTACATAAATAAAAGCTAAAATATTTTGAGATATATTCAGTTCTGATGTTTGTGCTATGTTAACATAATTAAATAATTATATTAATTTATATGTTTAGTGCTATTCTAATAAATTTTTGAAGTAGAAATTTTATAGAATTATATAAAATGAAAAAAAAACTTTTGAAACAAAAGTTTTTAAATCTCAAAGGAAATAATGGCAGAAGTAGAAATGAAGGGATATAGAATTATCAGAACTTAAATCAGATTACAAAGCAACAATCATCAAAACTATTTGGTATGGTTAAAAAACAGAATAGTTAAATATATCTGAAAAGCAAATAACAACAACAACAATAATATGATTAAAAACAGTTGCCTATGTTTTATAAATAAATTATGATATGGCAATATAAATATAGCATATAATATAAATAGAAGAAAGAACTCCTTAATAGATTTAGACTAGTGTCTTAGAACATATATTACCATAACCTCTAAATGGATGTACAACCTGTGTATAAAGACTCATGCAATAAATAGACGACAGTACTTTCATAGCTATGGCTAGGTGGTGGGTTCATTATCAAGTGAAGAATAGGGTTAAGGAAACACAAAATAGGAAGTTTTATTTCCATGAAATTTAATAGCTTCATATGAACATGATCAGTTTAGTTAGAAAAAGGGGGGCAGTACAAACATGTGCCCTCTTTTCCATTTTGTCTTTTCCCTAGAGAAGCTTAATAATGGTTCAAAAGATCTGTTCAGTTTAATTATTTTTGGTTTATAATTTTAATTGCTTTCCAGAATGGTTGAACCAAAACATGGCTTTACAAAATGTTCCTTATTGTATGTTCTTTTATACCCTCTCTAAAAATTGTCATTTTTTCATCATCTTTGCCAATCTCATTGGTATGAGATGAAACATCAGAGTTATGTTAATTTTCATCCCTTTTATTATTAGTGAATTGAAGCATTTTTTGTTATGGTTGTTGATAACATGTTTTTCTTCAATTGAGAATTGCTCATTCATATCCTTTGACATGTATGGACTACAGGGAAATATGAATGCCACAGAATCAATGTTTTCAAATTGTGGTTCTGGAGAAGACTTTTGAGAGCCCCTTGGACAGCAGGGAGATGAAATCAGTCAATACTTAGAGAAATTAACTCAGTTTATTCAGTAGAAGGTCAAATACTGAAATTGAAGCTTAAATACTTTGGCCACATAATTAGAAGGTGGAACTCATTGCAAAAGATTGAAGGCAAAATGAAAAAAAGAAAAGGATGACAGATTCATGAACTTAAACTTGGACAGACTTTGAGAGATAGTGGAGGATGGAAGAGTCTGGTGTGGTCCATCAGGTCATGAAGAGTCAGACATGACTGAATGACTGAACAACAACAAATCTTTTGACAATTTATCAACCAGGGACATTACTCATATTTATTGACATTTAAATCAGTCCCCTATAGTATATATCTTAAATATTAGAGTTTGATCAGTAAAGTAGCTGCAAATGTTATTTTATTGTGAATAATTTTCCTTTGTGTAAAAATTTCCCAAATTAAAATTGTCCATTTTATTTCCTGGGATTTTCTCTATTTATTTATTTATTTATTTGGTCAGGGGAAATTCATACATACACACACAAACACACACACACATACATACATGCATCCACACATATGTAACTGGACCGACTTAACGAGAAGTTAGATTTGGAAGATAAATGTGTCTTTTGGATGGGAATGTATGTATTTTCAGAATTATGTGGTACATTAACAAAAACAGACCATCTGCCTGGCTAGAGAGAAATTATAAATTAATTTAAAAAGGCAGAAATATTCATTGTAGACCATAATGTGACAAAAAATATTAGTTAAGACTTGGAACACAAGAAAAAAAAAGAGACCTAAAAGGAAAGCCAAAAATGAGAATACTGAATAATAATTAGGTCAAAGAACAAATAGTAGAAAACATTACAATTATATAAATTGAGAATGATAGCAACAAGAAAACATACCAAATTACTTAGATGTGGATAAAGCAGTACTCAAAGGAAAAAAAAATGCATCTCTGAAAATGCACCTTCCTGCAATTAAATATATATATATATAATATATATATATATATATATATATATATACACACACACACACACACACATATAATTAGTGAAACAAAAAATTAACAAAACCCAAATAAGCACAAAACAAAAAATTCACAGAGATAAAATGGAAAAAGTATACTATAAAAATGATAAACAAAGCTTAAAACTCCGGTCCTTTGAGAAGACAAATAAAATCAATAAACTTTTAGCTAACCTGATAAAATAGAGAGAAAGGAAGAAGAAAGATAACTAAAATGAAAAAGGTGAATTAATAGCAGAGAGGAAATAAAATGTGTTAGAACCCAACATACACAGTTTTATGTTACAAAAGTCTAGAAAGAAATATGAAGAAATTAATAATCACCTATAGTAAGTAATAGAATAATACCTATAATAAGAACTGGATAATTATCTGTAAATAAAATACCCAGATTAACAAAACAAGAAATGGAGATATTAAACAGCTTAGGCTCACAAGTGAAACTTATCAATTCATAAAATAATTATCTAGTAAAAAACCTTGATCTGTACCATTTACAGGTACAAATGAAGTCTACCAGATGTTTAAAGAGACATCATTACCTCAGTTACACAAAATACTCTCAATTTGTGAGGGGAAAAATACCAAACACTCTATGAAGTTCTCTATGAAACAAATACCCCATTACTTAAACCAATGTGGAATAAAATTTAAAAAATATTTAAAAACCTATCAATGATGTTAATAATGCAAAAAATAGTTAAAAGGTACGTCAAAAATATCTCAAAATACATCTAAATACTAATTATGAGAGAGTTAGAATTGTACCAGTGATACAATTTTTCACCACTAGGGAAAAAATTATTGCAATTAGTTATTGCAAAAACAAAACAAACCCAACTAATAATTATAAAAATAGATAATATAGATAAACCATTGACCAAATATAGGACTTACTTGTACTTTAACTCTCTAACCAATATAGACATATGGAAATCATTATATTATGACAAAATTATACATAAAATTCAAATTTGAGTCTTCTTTGCAATTATGAAGCACTGGAAACTTTCCCAATAAATGTAAGGAAGGAACAATGATGACACTTTTGCATTATTTGATATAATTGTAGAAGTGCTAGATGTTATAATAATAAGACGAGAGAATAATGAAAGCTATAACTAGTATATGCAACTAACATATGTAACATAAATGTATAATTGTTATATTATTATATGATGTATTATATGATATTATATGATATGATATATGATAAATGTGATATTATATGATACATAATAATTAAGATAAGAACAGTAAATTAAAGACATCACTATCGACATATAGGACAGAAAGTCTCTACACATTGCTGAAGATAATTTACTTGGAAAACACCAGAAAATTAGAGCCAGACAGGCAAAGCAGAGGTTAAGGCAGTATACCAGTTTGTGTAGTTCAGCACATATTTGGAAGGGAACTAATATAACAGAAGTTTGGAAAATTAGGATGACAGCACTTCATGTAGGGAAATGAATGGTATTTATAGGAACAGGGAGGCAGCATTGTCCAATACAAAATGTACTGATTTTAATCTAGATGACCTTGGTTCAAATTTGACCTTGGGCAAGTTTCAATTTCACTGAGACTCAGTTTCCTTTTCTATAAAATGCTGTGGGCTTGGACTAGATATATTCTGAGGTCTCCCACTTAATGATCCTGTGGATTTTAACATATATTTGCTTCCTTTGTAAAATAGTATGCATATTATTATCCATATTTTGCAGGCAAGAAAATTTTAAACAAAACAAAACAAACATTAAGGAACTGGCCAGTAGAATGGGGTAAATTATCTCAAAAAAAAAACAGAAAAGAAAAGTCTCTCACAGTGGAGGGGAAACAGGAGAAGGTGAGAGGGAATGAGTGAATCTTATTCTCATAGGATTTGGCTTAAGGAGAGAATAACATACACATTCAATTGGGTATGGAAATCTGTCTTACCCTACAGGATAACAGGGGGAGAAGGGGACAAGAGAGCAGGGGGATGATAGAGAGAAGGGCAGATTGGGAAAGGGGGTAATCAGAAGCAAATACTTCTGAGGAGGGACAGGGTCAAAAGAAAGAATAGAATAAATGGGAGGGCAGGATAGGATTAAGGGAAATAAAGTTAGTTTTTCACACCATGTCTACTATGGAAGTGTTTTGCGTAACTGCACATGTACAACCTATATTGAGTTGCTTGCCTTTTCAATGAGGGTGGGTGGGGAGCGAGGAAGGGAGAAAATTTGGAACCCAAAGTTTTAAAAACACATGTTTTAAAAAAAATGTTTTCACATGCAACTGGGAAATAAGAAATACAGGAAATGGGGTACAGAAGTCTGTCCTGCCCTACAGGAAAATAGAAGGGGAAGGGGATAAGAGAAGGGAGGGGGAAGAGATCGAAGAGAAGGCAGACTAGAGGAAGGGGCATTCAGAATGCATGCCATCTTGAGGTGGGGGGGAGGGGTAAGAAATTTGGAACTTAAAAACTTGTGGAAGTGAATGTTGAAAGCTAAAAATAAATAAATTTATATTTAAAAAAAGTAACCAAAAAAAAAAAAGGAACTGGCCCATGATCACACAGATACCTAATGGCAGAGGCAATACTAGAACTTCAACATTCTGACTCTCCTTAATTATTCCACTGTTTCCTGCCTCACCACTCTCTAAATTATCCAGCTTAAGACATAGAATATAAACAAAAAAGAAAATAGTTCTAAAACTCTTTGAGTACTTTGTGTATTTCTGGGCAACTTCCCATGTGACTTCAAGAATCTTCTCTAAGACATTTAATCTCCATAAAGCAGCATAAAAGGAAGAGACAGGGGAAGAAATGAGGAGGAAGAAGAAGAAAAGGAAGATGAGGAAGAGAAGGAGAAAGAGGAGGAGGAGGCAAAAGAAGAAAGAGTAGGAGGTGAAAGGGGGAGAAGGAGAAAGAGGAGACCATTGTTAATGTCTTCCTGCACTTAGCATTATCTGATCATTTCTAAATCACAATTAATTTGAAAAACAAATAGGTCTTCATAAAATTTGATTAGACTATTCTCACTGTTTTAACAAAAGTTGTATTTAGAGTATCCATTATTTCATTTGACCTTCACGAATTTCCTGTATGGTACAGTAAGAAAGGAATTAACCTCATTTGAAAAATAATACAATTATGGACTTTGAGCAGAAAGGGACAGTAAAGGTCATATAGCCAGAAAGAAGGCAATTGTATGTGGAATCAGAAGACCTGGGTTTTACATCCAGTTCTGCCACTTCCTAGACACATGGTCCTAGGCAATTCACTTAATGTCTCTATATTGAGTTTCTTAATCAGCAAAATGAAGGTTGTACAAAATAAAACATGATTCTGCAAAGTAGGTTTCAGAAATATGTGAACCAAGAATTACCAGAAAAGCAGGCTGGTTTTTGAAGAGGTAGAGGAACCAGAGAACAAATTGACAACATTCATTGTATTATGGAAAAAAGTAAAGCAGTTCCAGAAATAAACAAACAAAAACAGAACAAAACAAAACACACATCTGCTTCTTCTTCTTTGACTACACTAAAGACTTTGACTATGTGGATCACAACAAAATGTGGCCAGTCCTCAAAGAGATTGGAGTAACAGATCATCTTACTTGTCTCCTGAGGAACCTATATGTGAGCCAAGAAGTAAAAATTAAACTAAATGTGGAATAACTGATTTAAGATTGGAAAAGGAGTACCACAGGGATGTATATCACCATCTTATTTATTTAACTTATATGCAGATAGCATCATGTGAAATACCCAGCTGGATGAATCAGAAATCAAAAGATGAATCAAAATCAAAAATCAAAATTAAGGCTGCCAAGAGAAATATCAAAAATCTCAGATATTCAGACAATACCACTCTAATGGCAGAAAGTGAAGAATTAAGAAGCCTCTTAATGAGGGTTAAAGAGGAGGTGTAAAAAGCTGGCTAGAACCTTAACATAAAAAAAAAACCCAACACTTAGATCTTGGCAATTGGTCCCATCACTTCTTGGCAAACAGAAGGAGAAGAAATGGGAGCATTGTTGGATTTTATGTTCTTGGGCTTAAAGATCACTTCAGATGGTGATTGTGGTCATGAAAGTAAAAGATAATCATTCCTTCAAAGGAAAGCTATGGCAAATCTGGTTAGCATACTAAAAAGCAGAGACTCACCTTGCCAACAAAGGTCAGTATAGTCAAAACTATAGTTTTTCCACTAGCAAAGTTTAGTTGTGAGAGTTATGCTATAGGGAAAGCTGCACAGAATTGACACTTTCTAATTGTGGTTCTGGAAAAGCTTTTTGAAAATCTTCTTCAGCAAGGAGGTCAAATCAGCCAGTATTTCAGGAAATTATTTCAGACTATCCATTGCAAGGTCAAATACTGAAAGCTGAAGCTTAAGTACTTTGTCCACCTAATGAGAAGATAGTACTCATTAGAAAAGATCATGATGTTGGGAAATATTGAAGGCAAAAGGAAAAGGGGATGGCAAAGGATGAGATGGATGGACAGTGTCATGGAAGCAATTGACATTAGCTTGGACAGACGTCGGAAGCTAATGGAGTATAGAAAGGCTTGGCATGCTGTAGCCTATGAGGTCACAAAGAGTCAGACATGACTGTATGACTAAACAACAATAACAAAAATGAAATCCAAGGTCATTTCCAACTTTAAATGACCTTATGAATACCTCGAATTTTATAATTAGAGGAACTGAGACCAGAAGAGATTAAGTATCTAATTATCCAATTAGAAATTAGCGGAGCAGAGCTATAGTCTTATTATTACGGTCCCAATATTCTTTCCACCACACAGCATTGTAACAACATTCCATGGTCCTCTGATGATTTTCATGAGTTCCTCGACAGGTACCCAATTATAATGTTATATTAATGCCAACTGTGGGGTAGTGTCTGAGAGCTAGGAATATCTGAGTTCAAATACAGCTTCTGATACATTGACTGTATGCTTCTAGGTAAGGCACTTAACGTCTAGGTACTCTGGGCAACTTTCTATGATTATTACTAGCACAGAAGTTAGTGTAATGAATTAGTAGAGAGAATTTCCTCATTTGGAAGATTCCCTATTCTAATGAAATCTCAGCTCAAGTCTCTTATCCTTTTCCTGCTTATGTTCCCACAACATAAAAATGGCACCTTAGCTTGCTTTACTTTAAAAAAAAATTACTCAGTTTCTAAAGGGTCTCATTACACCTATGTATTGGTGCAGGAAAACTATGTGACTAAGATTAATTACTAAAGCAAGCAGTTCTAGTTATCGTTATGCTATTAATTAGTTTAATGAGGCATTCATTTAGATTGAAAATATGATACCAGTAAGGTTTTAATTTCAAAAATCAATATCTCATTAACAAGTTATTGCTGTACCTGTGGAACTCCACAGATTAATCTCCTGATGTTGGAAAAGCAGTGTTCTGCATAGAAATACAAGATTCACACCCTTGGAGCATTTTTATTTCAAGAAAATACTCTAATTCTCCTGCGACTTTAAGATCACTAAGGGAGCAGTTTCCTTTGTAGACTCTTGGATCACCCTAGAGCATGTCCCTCTGAGTCCTTAGACCCAGTGGAAATGGAAAATTCTGCAATAAATTCCAGATTCCAGTTTTAGGTGAAGATAAATGGGCACAGAAACTCAGAGTACACTTAGTTCTGTTTCCATCTGCACAGGAAACAATTGGTATTTGAATCCATTAATTAACCATTAATCCTTGGGAGTGAGCCCAAGACTTTTTTATCAATAAGGGGATACATCACATCTTTCTTTTCAAAATGATTCAAAGCAATCAATCAACCAACCAAGAAGCACTGATTAAGCACTTGCTGTGTGCTAGGCATTGTGCCAGGCACTGAGAATACAAAGACAAAAGTGAAACAATCCCTTCCTCAACAAGCTTGCAATCTAGGAAGCGAAAAATCCATTTGATAAAATTTATTAAAAAAAATACTTGCTGTGCCAGGAGTTATATTCAAAGTTTATTAGGACATCCTCTGCCCTTTGAAAGCTTAACATACAGTACAGGATTATGGCAATTGTCATATTAATAATTGTATTGAAAAGCAGGATGTCATAAAGGCATCAAAATGGTACACAAAGTACTATGTACACAAAAGTATCAGTGGTAGGAAAGGATATATTTAGCCTTAGGGATAAAGAAAGAGAAGAACTTGAAAGGTGAGTAGAATTTAAGCAGGTGGTAAAAATATCAGGAGTATGACATTTCATGCAGAAAGAATATTTGGTAACTGAAGCTTTCCCAAATGCAGCATTAGTCTTAGACTCATAAGCTGGTACAGACTCTTTGCCAACCTATTAATTGAAAAAGTGAAGGAACTGAGGCCCAGAGAAGGAAAGAAGCTTGCCCAATGGTTACAATTAGCTGATGCTAGAAGCCAGGCATCTTGATTGTGAATCGAATATTCTTTCCATTTTGATTTGCTTTTGCCCCATTTAAAAATAGGTTTTGAATAAGGTCAAGACCCTAATTTAAAAGTATAATCATTGCTCTTCCCTGCTTGCAACAGACCATACCACCTCCTCCTTTTCCCTCTATTTGCCAAAAGAAAAAAAATCCTCTTTAGTGTCATATCTATCTTCACTTCAGCATTTGTCGATTCTAACAATCCCAAAATCCTATTTTCCCCTCTTCAACATTTTAGCACTGTGTATATTGACTTCAAAAATTGTATTGCCTTTTCTTATTTTAAGCCAATCTAACAGAGGGATTTATTTAGTTTCCTCCTGTTATAGACAATGGTTGCCTTCTTTTTTTAACTGATTGCCTAGACCACCACCAATACCCTGACTCCCTCTACTTCAGGCTCTGAGGGTCGCCTACTGGGCTTGACTGTGGAGTTTTGTTCAAACCATTTCTTAGCAAACTGTAGCATGCCCCTGCAAAGTAAAGATCCCCTTAAATTACTAAATCTCTACAGTACCTGAATTTAGAAGCTCCCTAGGCTCTTTAAAGGCAAAGGTTATTTTTTACAAGTAGATGGGGCCCAGAGAAAGTGATTGAGTCATAGGAAGTCATACTGTACGTTAGGCAGGACTACAAAGGAAATCTGTTGGTCCAGTTCTTTCTATTGCCTATAACTATATGATCAGTAAGGCACAGAATGACCCACAAATGGAATAATAGTAATAATAACAACTAGCATTTATATAGAGCCTACTATATTCTAGGCACCGTGCTAATGTGCATTACAGATATTGCAATTATTATCCTAATTTTATGGTTGAGGAAACTGGGGCAAACAGAGACTAAGTGATTGACCAAAGTCACACAATCAGCAAGTGTCTGAGGCTGATTTGAATTGGAGTCTTCCTGACTCCAGGTCCAGCATTCAATCCACTGAAGCATTTAGCTGCCTAAAAGTAGTTTGGGATCAGAAAGTATTTATTAAGTATCTACTATTATAGAAGGAGTGTCATTGTTGAGGCTAAAATGAGATAATGCAGATAAACTACTTCACCAATGTTAAAGAACTATATAAATGTCAACTATTGTTTTCACTACTGGTACATCACTGGGTTATGAGCCATAATAGCTCTTGTTTATGCAGCACTTTACACTTTACAATATGTTTTGCTAAAAAAATAACCCTTTTGATGCAGGTAGTACAAGTATTATTATCTCAATTTACAAATGAGAAATGAGAATACTAAAATTAAAAAAAGGAAAAATAATAGTTTTCCCATGCTCACATGACTTGAACCAAGCTTTTCTGATGCCACTGCCTGTGCCTTATCTCATGCTAATGTAACACTGGACCTCACTGTTTGAATGACACTCCATCCACAGGGTTCTTTGGTACCCTTAAAGGGGTGAGGGGTGTCTAGGCTCTCTGCCAGTGGTTCTAACTATCACGATAGTTTTCTTAAGTATAGGGAATATAAGAAAGTTTTTCCCCTAAGAGTCTAGTGGAAGAAAAAAGATTTATCCATTTGAACCATAGAAAATTAAGTGCAAGATTGTGTGGCACAGACTGTAAGAATTAGAGGAAATCAGAGAATGGAAAGAGTTTTGTGGTCTCCAATTCCTTTCAGTTCTGAGATTCTGTCAGTGGGATTCATGAGAACAGGAGCCATTGGTTGTTCACTGGGGTTGCATCTCCCCCAGTGTTTAATATGGTGCTATGGATATAGCCGACTTAAAATGTAGAATGAATGAATGAATGATTCCAGGAATAAACTCATGAATACATTCAGGTAAAATAGAAATCTTGCTCAGGTTTAGAGGACCATAGCTCTGGAGTAGAAATGTACCACCATGGTCATCCATTCCAACCTCCTTATTATTCTCTTACAGAATGTAAGGTCCTTTTTTTGCCTTTTTGTTTCCACTGTCTAGTGTACTGTCTGGCACATAGTAAGCCCTTAATCAATGCTTACTGATTAATTGGGTGATACAAATGAAGAAACGGAAGTGAATTGACTTGCCTAAAATAAATCACACAGTAGGCATCAATTTTATTTTATTCCCAGAATCCTAAACTCTCCCCATCCTACAACTTCCCAATACACTCAACTTTGGGAAACTGATGTTATACATGCTGCTGACTGATATGCAGAACAGCTTCTCCTTTCTTTCTACTATAGAGTTAAAAGGCATGGAGCTCAGCTCTCATAATGTCTAAGTGGCATGTTAAATTGCAAGTGTTCCAACCTTCCATAAATAATTGTTTAGGACAGAAAATGTAGTCCTGTAATATTGATTCAGGAGCTTGGGCTTTTTAAGTACAATATAAAAAACCAAAAGGGAATCAAAGCCAATTGCTTTAGAAGGAGAAATTGTGACTTGCCTTGTCATTATGGAGCATTTCAAAAGGATTGAAAAGGCATTTTCCAGGCAATGGTAGAGTACTCAGTTCAAAAATAATTTACCACCAAAAAGCAAATTTCTCTAAATGAATATCTAATTTGCAGGGGAAAATGGACCCCCAGTGAAGCTGTTATCCTGCCTTCCTGAAACCAGGCTGTTGCTTCAAGCATTTCACAATGGTGCTCAGTCCATAAAAGCTGGTGTTTGTGGTACAGCTTCCCGCGCTTCTCTGAATGACTTTTCAAAGTAGGCAATAAACAGAAATTGCACTTACTGGGTGGGGAGGTTTCAAACACATTTTCAGAAAGCCTACACAATTTTGCCCCCAGTCAAGATGCTGAGAGAGAAGGCTATGAAAAACACAATCAGAAGGTTACAGTAATGGTGCCACTCCCCTTTCCCTGTTATGTATTTGTTTTGCTAGGGAAAAGAATAGTGTTTTCAGGGCCACCTGTTGTGTCTGACTTCATGCACACACATATACATACATACATACATACATACATACATACATACATGTTTTCTAACCTATATTCCTATATATTCCTCTTTATGTATATACATATATGTGTGCATGTGTATATATATATATGCATATATACATGTGTATGCATACACACATACACACATATATATGTATATGTACATATACATACATATATATATATATATATATATATATATATATATATATATATATAATATATATAAATGTACAAAGGTAGAAAGCTTAAGGTTATAGACATGTTTCAGAGAGATTTAAGGAGTAGCAGAGGGAAGTTTGTACCTGGAAAATTTGAATGATTGGAGTTTACAAAGTCTAATGTGATCAATAATTGAGGTGTGTATGTATTGAATCAAATTGGGTCCTGTCTTATCCTTTATACACAGATTTCATCCTCCTGAATTTGGAGAAAAAAACCACATGCTCGACCACACATACCAAAAATAATATTCTTTATACTTCAAAATTTATGATATAAAATAAACCATATGTATATAATATCACACAGGCACTTAGTAGTGTTCCAACTGGTTTTTTGTACAGTCTTGGCTGAGAAGGAGAGAAGCTCCTTAGAAAGGCCAACACTTTTAGAAAGGAAAAGGAATTATCTGGACATCAGTGACAAGGTGAAATAAGATGGATGGAACATGTTATATTCAAATCTAGAAAATTCTAGAGAAATATGTAATGGATTTTGATCTGGAAAGGATCTTTTCTTCAGTTTTCTATCTTGTAACTAGGCACTGAAGGTGTTACACAATGATTTTGGCCATTTGGGTGAAGAGAAAACCCAGAAGTTGTTAAGAAATGATTTTACTGCCTTATGTTACAAAGAGATGTCACTGAGAAGGATGAGTTATGTCCATTTTATTCAAAGGAAATAACTTATACTGCTTACTTGGAGAGCATAAGGTCCAACAATATGTTAGAATTGGTGTTTATTGAAATTCTAGTTATTGAAAAGATATAGGAATAAAGGGGCAGCTAGGTGGTACAGTGGATAGAGTACTAGCCCTGAAGTCAGGAGTACCTGAGTTCAAATCTGGCCTCAAACCAAACACACTTACTAGCTGTGTGACCCTGGGCAAGTCACTTAACCCCAATTGCCTAAAAATAATAAAAAAATATATAGGAATAAAATAAGCACCATATTCATTGAAGTAAACTATTTTCCCAAGTCCATATAGGCATACTCAATCAAAAATGAGAGATCTCCTGTACCTGAAATGTGGTAGAAGAAATAATTCCCTGAATATGGAGTCTTTGGTAAATTATTTTGACCAAAATAATGACTTTAAAAGCAAACCGTTAAAGGAACTGTTGGCTTTAGCAGAACTCAAAGAGTTGAGGACTGTGCCTTACCATCTTTGAGGAGATGCAAAACCTTACTATTTGAATTATACATTACCCAAAATTCTAGAACCCTGAGTTTTAAATAGAATGTCTTCTTGTTATTCTTTAGTCATTTCCATTTGTGTATTACTCTGGGAATTTTCTTGGTAAAGATGCTAAAGTAGTTGGCCATTTCCTTCTCCAGTTCATTTCATAGATGAGGAAACTGAGCAAACAGGGTTAAGTGATTTGCTTGGGTTATACAGCTAGTAGGTATCTGACACTGGATTTGAATTCAAGTCTTCCTGACTCTAGGGCCAGCACTTCATCCACTGTGCCAACTACCTGCCCTAAGTAGAAGGCCTACTGAACTCAACATGTGGCATTTCTAATACATTAATAATATACTCCCAGGAATACCAAAGGCTTTAGCCTACAAATGTTGACATTTGGAAAAGAGCCAAGCCATCTTGTTGACCAATACTTTACAGTTTCAAATGAGTGGAGAGGATAAAGAGACATACAACTAGGATATTTATGTGCTGAGAAATAGGCTGAAAGAAATCTACCAACTAACCATGATTTCAGCTTAGGAGTCTTGTAGTCCAGGGAAGACAATACAGAACAGCACAAAGAATATGCTATTTCATAAGTAGCTGATTGATTGTACAACCTGCTTGCACCCTGACCCAAAAAATAGAGTGACGGGAGCCCTAGAAAGACGATTACTTTCACCTATTGCCTTGTGGGGAGTTAGTCGGACTCTCTAATGAGCAGAAGGAATGACAGACCGTCAGTCAAATGAAAAAGAAAAGACTTGTCAGCAGTCACAAAGTGATCTCTGAACTAGATAATAGAGCAACAAGTGACAATTCAGATGAGGAAAACTCTATCTGTAGTACTGTCACTTACATTGAAGTGAAATAATTCTGTCTTGGCTTGAAAAGAAAATTCAAACCCAGAAGTATGTCCTTTATTGTCTACTGCTTCAGCAGTGGGGACCTGTAAAGTATAGAAACAAACCATACCATGTGAAAATGCTAATATCCACCCTCCATTGCCTGCATTGGCAAGTAGGTCTGAGGATACTGTTAGTCTAAACAATTAGCTTGTTAAAAAAAAAAGTTGTAGAAAGGTCAAGAGGTCATCCTCTATCTGGCCAGTGACCAACCAACATCATGCTACAGTTGAAATGGAAGAATGGTCATATCTGCTTCAAAGATGATGCCAATATGTGTTTATACAATGTATCATTTGGATGTAACTGTATGTGTTGCTTATGATTTACCCCATCATTTAAATTCTGTTATAGTGGATAAAGTGTTTTTTGTTTTGTTTTTGCTACTTATATTTACCTGCCTATGTGCTAATAGGATGCATGTACTTTTGCTATGTGTGTGTGTGCTATGTTTTACATATTGATTACTGGAATAGTTTTGTCAAATGACATTACGTAGTACTATATTAACTTCTGGCAATAGTGATGTGCATGTAAACAGAGAGGAAAATTAACTGGAATGTTGGAACAATTACAGCAGATTCTTGAATTCATATGCTTGTAATATTTATGGTATACATTTGAGGATATTAAAGTTTTCTTATTCAGCTTTGCAGGGATCTGAAAATCTTTCACTGAGAGAAAGAATGTAACACTGTTACAATCTCTCCTGATGCATCTAGTACATATTTACCTCTCTCCCCCACAGCACTCTCGTTTTCTGTTAAGCATCAAAGATAGAGAACAGTAGGTATGAAATGCTCAGGGCAAACATAAAACATAAACATAAAAGACACTGTCAGGGGTTAGGAATATGAGAGGGATTATTTAAAAAGATGACTTAGTGTTTCTTCTCTTTCCTTCTCATTTTCTTTCTCTTGTTTATTTCTTCCATTTCTATCCCTTCTGTGATTTGAGCTTAGAGTATGTAGTACTCCAATGTTCAATTTTTCAGTTTTCCTGAGACCTAGAAAGAATGGCATAACACTGGAGAAGATGGTTTGAGCAAACTGAGGTGGAGATTCTTCTGGGAATCAGCTTATGGGTACCAAACAGTATACTTATGTACAGGGACCCAGCCATAATGGGCACAAATTAGTAGGAGATGAGGATAGAAAAAGATGACTGCATGTGTTGCCAGTCAGAAGAGAGGGATCATTTACTGCTATGCACTGAAAGGGACAGAGGGAGCTGGATCACTATGAGATAGTTTTTCACCCTTCCCCTTGTAACTTTAAAGTGAGAGGCTGATAATGCTTTTCCAAAGACCTTTGGGTGAATTTCTGAAAGTAGAGCACAGGGTGAAAAATTTTAAAATACGTATTTTAACAAGAGATGCTGTTAGCAGCTTAGGGGTGAAAAGCCTGAATTGTTACTTTGTTTTCACTATAGCAACAATTCTATTTAATCTATAAGTGAATGAGTGGTTCACTCATGCCGAGAAAAGAGGGAAAAAAGAGTACTATTCAGTTGGGTATATGCAAAATTGAGCTCAAAATGTTTTAATTTATTTGAATATGCATATCCCTAGATGAAAATTAATAGGGAGAAATTGTACTGATACTTTCACTTGCACAGAAAGGTCAATGCTGGTAGATCAAACTGATGACTACCTAGTGTTTTGTTTAGATTGCTAAATTCCTCGAGGGAAGAGGTTATTTCATTTTAATCTTTGATTCCTCAAGAACTGGCTCAGTATTTGATGCATAGTAGATGTTTAATAAATATATGCTGACTGACTGATTGATATAGCCAGCCTGCTATAGCAATGGAATCCACTTCTGCCCAGATGAATGGACTGGGACAGCCCCTCAATTTTTTTTAAAAAAATATACTTTAAGTAGCAGCTGTCTAGATTCATTGCCTTGAAGTGTGTCTAGTGAACAGAGTGTTTCATACATGTTTTATATTTGGGAAATAAATAGTCTTCTAAGGAGTTGGTCTCTGGTCTCTGGTCTCAGGATAGTGATTTCTAGACTATAGCTTAAAATATAGAAATAATGAACTCTTAGCAAACAATGTCGTATACTTCAAAAGGGTTGATAAAAACATATTTGCCTGGAATATTGCCTAGAATTTTCTTGCTCATGATCACTGCTTACCTTTCTAATTACTCCCAAGTCATGCTTTTATAATGTCTTCTATAATATTGCCAGAAGTTAAGTTTACTGGTTACATGGGAAGGCGATAACTTAAGTGAATTTACAACTGCTGAATGACTTGATCCAAAGAGTAGTCATTAATGAGTCACTATTAACTCAGACAAAAATCTCTAGGATAGCACCTATCCTTGACCTTATTCTGAACTATAATTCTTAGACTCTGCCCTTTCTACTCTTCTCAAAATTAGGATATTTATCTTTCTCCAATCCTAAAACAATTTTATCATTCTCCAACATTTTTCAAAGATTCCCAACAAAACATAAGCAATAATATTCAACAATTCTTTCAGTAATCAATCATTTATTTCTTCTGATCCTTAAGACTTGAATTCTTCAACAACACTCAGATGTTATCTAGTTATCTCACTGATTAAGATTTGAACTCCCTGCTAATCATGCATCCTAATCTTCACAATCCAAAGATGCCTCTCTTCAGAAGACAGAAACAAAATAAGAGCTGAGTGGTTCTGCCTTCTTACCAACACTCATTATCATTATCCTATCAACCCCAAATGCTGAATTTACCTCTTTTCTGATCATCATCTCCCCTTCCCCCCAATATAGACTCAAACTTTCTTTATATGGTCCTAAACATTTATCATCAGTTTTAGTTTATACTAGGCTACTGGGGAGTTAGTTTGACATCTTAGAGATGTACTTACAAGTTACATACAAACACACCCACATGTATGTGTGTATATATACACATATACATATACATAAGTACGTGCATACATATGTATGTATGTATGTATGTATGTATGTATTTATGTGTGCATGTGTATATATTCTTTGCAAATGATGACCATGGCAGATCACAGAACAGTAGATTATAAGAACAGAGGGTCATTCATGTAGGAACAGAAGGGAACTCAGTGGCATTATCTGGAAATTAGATAATTGTAAAGTTGTTTGTTTTTTTTTTTTTACAGCACTAAATCTATTATTTAGTCCACCCCCTTGAGAAAGATAACTAACTTGTTCAAGGTCACACATCTAACAAGTTGAAACCGAACTCAGCTCTTCCAGCTCCAAATACAGCCCCATTTCTATCGTATCACTCAAACCTCGTATTTGTTGAGATGAGGAAGGAGGGGGTTGCTTATCAACAAACCATCAGGAAGCTTACAAAAAAAATTAATGAATAAAGATTCATAGTTGCATGTGAATCATAGATGTCAACTTGTAAAGGACTTCAGAGACAATCTAGTACAACCAACTCCTTATGTAGTTGTGAAAATTGAGAACCAGAGGTAAAAAGTGATTTGACTAAAGTTATCCTTGTAGGTTTCAGGTTCTCTGACTCCAAAACCATATCTCTTTCCACTATAACATAATCTTCTGATGGTATAATTTATCTTCCCTTAGCTATTCTGATAATAACATCCTATTGCTGGGTAGCTTTGTTGCACATGGGTTGGCGATGATGAGGGTGCTCTGTGGATATGAGGTGTCAGATGTTTTTGAAGGTTTAAAAAACCAACTGAGTTAAAATGTTGCTGGGCTCAGTCAGTCTCATTTACAAATCAGCCTTAAAAGCCCCATTACTTAAACAAGTTGCCATTGTTAATGCTGTTATGTCCTTTCCAGAGATGCTGCCTCTCCTAATTTGAAACAAATGTTTCCTTTAGGGCTAATTAAGCTGATGAATGACACTTTAAAGGAACACATATTTAAAATGCTCAATATATAGTAACACTAGAGACCCTGGGTATGAAAACTTTGAATTTGTAGGAAGGAAAGTAACACGGTTTCAATGCAGAATGATGCTGATTGGGGATAAGAAGAAAAAGATGGCATTATCATTTGTAATTCATATAATGTCAAGGCAAACACATAATATTAATAAACAGATATGTATACATATGTATATATGCATAGGTAAGTATATATGTGTGTATACATATGCATACACATATATACATGTGTGTGTATCTATAAGATATGCTTTAATCCAATCAGTGATATAATTGGTATATAGAGGTCCTGATATAGAATTTTTTCTATCAATAGTAGACCAGCACCTTCTCTCTAACTTTTAGTCTTAAAGAATTTATAGCTGGCACAAAAAGGTTGCATGAATTTTGCAGAGTCACACAATCAGTATGTGTCTAAGAGACAAATTTAATCCAGATTGACTCTGAGGCCAACTCTCTCTCTGTCAACTATTCCATATTAATATAACTGAATCGTATTGTATTGGATATTATAAAATATACATTGGCCTTAGGACTTGTATTGAGGGATACAATGCCATAGAAGATAGAGTGATAGATTTAAAGTCACTGATATCTGGATTCAGTTATTGTTTCTGATACTGTGATTATGAACAAGTCACTTGACATCTTTGAGCCTCAGTTTCCACTTCTATAAAATGGGGATAGTAATACTTGCATTCATAATAATAATACAAGCTAGGGTTTTTTGAGGATGAAAACAGATGATGTTTGCAAACTATAAAGGACTGTATCAATGGTAGTTATTATTATTAGCTATTATTATCTCTTTATAGAATTTGCTTCCAGAAAAAAAAATAATTCAAGGCTGAAACTCCAAGGCACACAGTGGTTAATTTTAACTACTCAATTCAGAAACAACAAATTCTGTAATACATCAGGATAAAAGCCTTTAAATGTAAAGAAAAAAATACATTAAAAACACAAGAAGGGGCAGCTAGGTGGTGCAGTGGATAGAGTATTGGCCCTGGAGTCAGGAGAATCTGAGTTCAAATATGGCCTCAGACACATAACACTCACTAGCTGTGTGACTCTGGGCAAGTCACTTAACACCAATTGCCTCCCCCCAAAAATAAAAAAAGACTATTCTGTACCCATTAGGAAAAGGAAGAAGGATTGGAATAATGTGTTTTGAGGAGTGATGTAGCTCACGGTGAACTAGCTAGCAAATCTGAGCTTAACTATATGGTTCAAAATATGGATATTCAATAACAAAGAAGATTTGAGACATATTTAGAAAGGTATATATGCAAAATCTGTTTCAAGAGGTCCAAAAGGCATACAGATGTGTGAAACTAACTCCCAAGAGGTAGGTGTTGAAGCTAGATATGCTGATATGAAAGCTATCTGTATAGAGATGAAAACTGAATCCAAGGGAACTGATGAGATCACCAAGCAAAAATAATAAAGAGGAGAAGAGATATCACCAAGGGCAAAGCTTTGGAGGACACTGGTGAGTAGTAAACATGACGTAGATGAAGATTTTGTAAAGGGGAAAGAAGCAGTGGACTTCAGTGAACAGAAAGCTCAGTACAAGTCAACAAGATGTTATGGCAATCAAAAAAGCTAATGTAGTTCTTGGTTTCCATTAAGAGAGGGGCAGTTTCCAACCTTAAAAAGCGTTTAAATCTTTTGTATTCTGTCTTCCAAGCTCACAGCGCATCAGTTATATCTTTACGTCTAGGTGCCATAGTTTAGTGCATATGTTGATAAACTGAAGAGCATCCAGCAGAGGGCAAAAAGAATGGTAATGGAGAAAAGAAAACTCAAGAATATAGTAACTAATGATAACTGACTTTAAGTTCTTGAACAGCTATCCTGGGGATTACTTCTTGGTACCCAGAGAAGAATCTTCCTAAAAATCAGTGTTTAAAAATTAAATGGAATTAATAGTTTTCTCTTCTTCCTTTCCCCCCTCCATTGGTCTTCAAGCAAAGGCTGGTAACAATATGTTGAGTGTGTTGAAGACATTATTTGCCAGCTATAGGCTGTTTTCGTTGCTCCCTAAGGTTTCTTCCAGATCTGAAATCCTCTGATTCCTTGATTTCCTGATTCTAATGAGATAGTTCTCAGGAGGAAGCTTCCCAAGGGAAGAAGATGGAGTTGCTTAATTATGCTTTTTATGGGCAACAGGAAAAATGCCAGTCCTAGTTTCCTTTCATTGGGTCTAAAGCTCAGTAATAGTTTGTTGTCCTGGTAAAAGTAACTTCTCTTTAGTCTGTAGATAGCAGCACAGAGCAATCACAGCTGGAGTCTTCTTGGTTCATGGGACTCTAGTGGATTACTCGTGGTCCATTACACCCCTAAATCACATACATTTGGATTTGCATACAAAGTTTACTGACAGCTTGGTGACACCCCCCCCAACACACACACTTGGGGACTCTATCAAGGATAAAAGAGTGACACAGTACATTTTTTCCCTCCATAATGAAAATACTGCCTATTATTAGTTCAACATAACATCAAGTGAGTGATGGTATTTCAAATACATACCAATTTGCATAATGCTTAGCATACCTCTTTCTGTGATTTGCTAGACTTTCCCCCTTATTTACTGCTCCTTTTGGAGATTGAGTCTCTGGGCAGCTCATTGTGCTTGCTAAAGAAATTAACAAACTCAGAGAAGATAAGTTAAAGGCAGGTAAAATGTGGCAATTCAGTGGTGAAATTTCTAATGTGAAAAGTTTTAAGACTGTTGGGTTGGAGCAACAAGATGTTCTCTTCGGCTTACCAGAACATTACCTGATTCTGCATTGATGGAGAAGTTGGGCCTCCACTCACACTGTGCATTGTTTATTTGCTTTCACTGGAAAATCTCCGGGAGGCTTTAAAAAATTCTTAAACGAGCCCTTCAATAATTCTTGGCTTGGATACCTACTGCTATCATGCTAAAGTAGAGAATGCCTATTCTTATTCCTACGGGAGTGAAATCTTTTCCAGCCTTGGCATTTGTATTGCCCCTCTGGTGGCAGTAGTTCATTTGTTTTTCCTTCAGGTAGTTTTGAAGTTAGGGGAAATGTGCTCACAAACTTGAAACCCTCCTGCTTTTCTAAATTTCTTTCTCCCCTGTGAAGTTATGGAGCTTATCTGTGATCCCCTGGTAAAAAGGGCCAAATTGACTTCAGTATCTACATGCAAAACCGTGGGGAATGGGTAAGGTTACAGATTCAGGTCACTTCAATCCAAGAACTTGTTAAATACCTATTATATGCTAGGAACTATGCAAGGCATGAGATTTGAGGAAAATGAAACATTCCCTACCTTCAAGAAGTCAATACTCTATAGGTATATAAGTATATACATAAATAAAGAGGAATTTGAGGAAGGAGAGCATGTCAGTGTAGTGCTCTCCCTTTGTCTTGAAATTACTTATCTACTTAGTTATAAAGAGGCACCGAGAAATGTTGTGGAATAGAGAGTCTGCCTTAGATCCAGGGTAATGTATTCAACTTCTTGCTATAGCTATTAAACCACTACTACCACCACCACCACCACAACAACAACGACAACAAGTATTAGTTGCTGAGAAGGTATGAATCTGTAGTTTTAGGGAGAATTTCTTCATTTGAATGTCCCTATATCATTGAAAACATAGGTCTAGTCCCCATCTTCCTTATTTGTTTGATGTGCCACCAAAAAACAAAATGAAGTCCTAGAAGACAGGGATTTTCATTTGTTTTTGCTTCATGTTTCTAGTGCCTAGCAATTACACACAGCTGCCCTAATAATTTTTTTTGTTTTTTTTAAATTTATAAATTAATTTTCAGTTATCAACATTCATTCACATAAGATTTTGAGTTTTAAGTATTCTCCACCTCACTTCCCTCCCCTTTCCCCAAGACAGCATGCAATCTGATACAGCCTTTACTTATACATTCATACTAAGCATATTTTCACATTAGTCATGATATAAAGAAGAATTAGAACTAATGGGAAGTACCATGAGAAAGAAGAAAGAAAACAAAACAATAAAAGAGAAGAAGAGCAAAGAGCATGCTTCCATCTGCATTCAAAATCCATAGTTTTTTCTCTGGATGTGGTAGCATTTTCCACTGTGAGTCTTTTAGAGTTGTCTTGGATTCTTGCATTGCTGAGAAGAGCTAAGTCTGTAAAAGTCAGTCATAGCACAATGTGGCTGTTACTGTGTACAATGTTCTCCTGATTCTGCTCACTTCACTCAGCATCAATTCATATATGTCTTTCCAGGTCATACTGAAGTCAGCCTGCTCATCATTTCTTATAGCACAATAGTATTTCATTACATTAATATGCCACAACTTGTTCAGCCATTCCCCAATTGATGGCATCCCCTCAATTTCCAATTCTTGTCTACCACAGAAAGAGCTGCTATAAATATTTTTGCACATGTGGGTCCTTTTCCCATTTTTATGATCTCTTTGGGATATAGACCTAGAAGTGGTGTTGCTGGGTATGCTCATTTTTATAGCCTTTTGGGCATAGTTCCAAACTGTTCTCCAGAATGGTTGTAACAGTTCACAACTCCACCAATAATGTATTAGTGTTCCAATTTTCCCACTTCTCCAACATTTAACATTGTCAGATTTTTGCGCCATTTTATGTGATATAATTTACCCTTGTCTGCCTCCTCATTTCTTCTTTTCCCAGTAAGGTTCCATTTCATCACTTAATAAGATTTTTTTTATCATCACATCAAAGTCAACTTATACCCATGCCCTCTGTCTATGTATACCCCTTTTCAATGGCATAATAACAATACAGTTCTCAAGAGTTACAAGTGTCATCATCCCTTGTAGGGAAGGATGTATGCATGTAAACAGCTTGCCCCCTATTAATAACATGTTTTTTTTCTTTCCTATTTACTTTTTTATGTCTCTCAAGTCTTGTATTTGAAGATCAGATTTTCTGTTGAGCTTTGGGTCTTTTCATCAAGAAGATATGCAAGCCTCCTATTTAGTTGAATGTCTATTTCCTTTCCTGAAAGATTATGCTCAATTTCCCTGGGTAATTGATCCTTGGCTGTAATCCAAGCTCCTTGGCCTTATGGAATATAGTATTCCATGCCCTCTGCTCTTTTAATGTAAAAGCTTCAAGGTCATGTGTAATCCTGACTGTAGCTCCATGATATCTAAATTGTTTCTTTCTGGCTCCTTGCAATATTTTCTCTTTGACGTGGTGATTTTGGAATTTGCTACAATATTTCTTGGCATTTTCAATTTGGGATCTCTTTCAGGAGGGGATCGGTGGATTCTTTTGATGGCTATTTTACCCTCCAGTCCTTGGACCTTAGGGAAGTTTTCCTTGATGATTTCCTGAAAGATATTGTCCAGGCTCTTTTTTTTTCATCATGGTTTTCAGGTAGAAGAATAATTTTTAAATTGTCTCTTTTGGATCTATTTTCCAGTTCAGTTGTTTTACCAATGAGGTATTTTATGTTTTCTTCTATTTTTTATTCTTTTGTTTCTGTTTGACTGATTCTTAATCTCTCATAGAGTTATTAGCTTCCACACGCCCAATTCTAATTTTTATTGAATTGTTTTCTTCTATGAGATTTTGTGCCTCCTTTTCCATTTGGGCTATTTTACTTTCTAAGGCACTCTCTTCAGTGAGTCTTTGTGCCTCCTTTTCCATTTGGCCAATTCTACTTTTTAAGGAGTTGTTTTCTTGAGTGTCCTTTTTTTCCCATTTGGCCAATTTTATTTTTTAGGGACTTGTTTTTTTAAGTGTACTTTTCCCCCCCGTTCATCCAATTGTAACTTTTAAAGACTTGTTTTCTACAGTTAATTTTTGTCCTTCCTTTTCCAAACTTTTGACTCTCTCTTGCATATCACTCATTTCTTTAACCATTTTTTTTAATCTCTTTTATTTGACTTTTAAAATCCTTCTTGCACCCTTCCAAGAAGGCTTTTTGGGCTTGAGACCAGTTCATATTCCCCATTGAGGTTTCAGATGTGGGTATATTGACAATATTGTCCTCTTCTGAATTTGTGTCTTGATCTTCCCTGTCCCAATAATAAAAATCTATGGTCATTTTCCATTTCTGCTTTTTGTTCATGCTATTTGCCTATTTCCTGACTTTTAAAAAAGTTAAGCTCTCCTGCTGGAGTGCAGGGCCACTGACCCAAGCTACTTGTGCTGGGAGCCTGGGACCTGGTTACTGGCTTTGTGTGCTGGGGCCTCAGGTGCTGGCAATTGGAGCCTGTAGGGTTCTGGAAGCTTATCTGGTGCTAGGCAGGGGTCAGCAACACTGGAGCTCTTGGGGTGGGGATGGAGATTCTGGCCCCTAAGGGACACCTGTTCACTTGAGCCTTGCATTTGTATGTTTGACTCTTGCTCACCCAGCCTTGCACTTGAATGTTTGGCTTCTGAAGAATGTCTGTTAGCCTGGAGCTTTGCCTCCTTGACTTATGCTTCCCAGAATTGTGCTGAGGCACTGGGAGATTTGGCTGCTGGAGAACACCAAGGCACATGGTAGTTTTTTTTGAGCTGGTATCTACTGGTTCTCCTGCCTGTACTGAAGTACTCAGGGTGTCCTGGTGTTGGTGCTTGCATGTTCCACCACTTTGGGGCTCAGGATCTCCTCCTAGTATGCTGAGGTGAAGCTTGCTGCTGACTTGCTGGGACACCTCCCATCCTGTACTGCTTTTTCTCCCCCAGAGTGAAAGGGGGCTTTCCTGTTAATCCCCCAAGCTTCCTGGGCTACAAGACTGATGTAACTTGTCTTTCTGCTGGCTCCGCTGTTTCATGTTTTTTCCTAGGGTGATGTTTTCTGGGCTTTCAGAGGTCAATAAGGGAGGGTGAGAGTGACTTATTTCTTATTCTACCATCTTGGCTTCCTAATAAATATTTCTTGAGTTGGTTTTAATTCAATTCATTCTTGGGTATCAGAGAAAATTTTAAAAGGAGGTATGTACTGAAGTGAGTCTTGAATGAAGATAAAATTTTAGGGGAAAAATGAAAAGGGAATACCTTATTGGCCTGGAGACAACTTGTACAATTGTAAGAAGATGGGAGATCAAATTCTGAGTCTGAGGAATAGTAAGCCATATGATTTGGCTGGAACAAACAATACATAAAAGAGAGGAATGTGAAATAGCCTGATAAGATAGATTGGTGCCAGAAAGTAAAAGACTTTAAATTGCATTTAGCAGAATTAGCTTTTTTTTTTTTTTAGGGCTTATAGAAACATGTCAGACTTGTGCCATAGGAAGACTATTTTTGCAACTCTGGAGAGGATGGATTGGAGGGAAGGGGAGAAAAGAAGCAGGGGTTTTTAAAACTGTTCTACTGGGATTATGGTGGTTCCATCAACAGATACAAAGAATCTGGAAAAAGGGATGGATCTGGTGGGGATCTCTTCTTTTCTTGACAAAATTTATAGGAAAAGCTGTCTGTACTCATTGCCTCAACTTCCTCACCTGTCATTTATTTCTCAATCCTTTGCAGTCTGTCTTCCAACTTTATCACTCAATTAGAACTCATCTTTCCAAAGTTACCCACAATTTCTTAACTGTTAAATCTGTTGAACTTTTGCCACTCCTCATCCTTCTTGATCTCTCTGCAGCATTTGACATTGCTGATGATTCTTTCCTGGATACCTTCTCTTCTCTGAACTATAATGACACTACTCTATCCTGATTCCTCTCTTACTTGGCTAGTCACTCCTTTTCGCCTCCTTTGCTTGCTCTTTAACTACAATTATGCCTCCTAACTGTGAGGGTACCCAAAAATTTGCCCTTGGCTTCTTTCTTTTTTCTCTCTATTTGGTGACTTCATCAGGTTCTATTGGCTTGATTTACAGTCTCTATAGAAGACTTACAAATTTATATATCAAGCCCCAGTCTCTCTTTGGAACTCAAGCCTCACATGAAGAATTGTCTATTAAACATTGCACACCAGTAGTCTCATAGACATTTCAAACTCAACATGTCCAAATCATAGCCTGTTATGTTTCTGCTTAAGCCCACTCCCCTTTCTCAGTTCCTTTTTTTCTATAGAATTCACCACCTCTTTCCAGGGTCCCAGGTTGAAAACCTCTGAATTATTTTCAATTCTTCATTCTCCTTCCCTCCATATATAGTTACTTACTACATTTGCCATTTTTCTTTTCAGAATACATCTTTCATCACCTTCTGCTCCCGCAGCTACTGCATTATTTCAGTTCATCATTACTTGTTGCTTGTGCTAATTGTTATTGCCCTTTAACTCATCTTTCTGCATCTCTGCAGTCTATCCATCTTTCGTCACTCCAACCCATCTGTCATACAGGTCATCCTTTGATACTTCACTAATTAATGCACTATCTCATGCACCACAGTAGCTCTTCCAAGCCTTTTCACCTCTTTCCATCAAACCTTCATGGCCCCCTCCATGCATCCTCTTAGACAAGAATATTGCCTTATATTTTACTGAAAGAACTGGGATCGTTAGTTAAAAATGCCCACTTCTTCCATCCTTTTCACCTTATTTCACTCAGTTGCCTTCTGCTACTGACTCCTGTTTCACCCTTGCCTCGCATGATTAGATAACCATTTTCCTTGCTGATGCCAGCTCCTCTACATGCACAAGTGATTTCATTCCATGCTGTTTCTTCCAGCAGATTGTCCTCTCTATTATTCCCATTCTGTCACTTATCTTCAACTTCTCCCTATCTACTGGTCGTTTTTGAACTGCCTACAAACATACCTATGTCTCTTCCATGCTCAAAAGCCCCTCACTCTATCTTTCCCTTCAAAGTAGCTATCATCCCATATCTCTTATGCTTTTTGTGACTGAACAGAAGAAAGTTATTTACAATAGGTTCTGTCACTTCTCTCATTATTGTAATTCTCTAAAGTCTGGCTTCTGACTTTATCATTGAACCAAATTTTTATCTCCGAAGTTACAAATGATTTTTTAAACAGTTGTATCCGAATGGCCTTGTCTCAATTTTCATCCTTCTTGTCCTCTCTGCAGCCTTTAACACTGGTGATCATTCTCTTCCTTTGATACTCTCTTCTTTCTAGGTTTTCAGGGTACTGTTTTCCCTTGTTTCTCCTCCTGTCTAACTGACCACTCTTTCTCAATTTCTTTGCTGTGTCCCAAAGGGCTCTGTACTAAACCTTCTCCTTCTCCATCAGGGATTGTCACACTATGTCTTACAGACCCAAACAATGCCC
This sequence comes from Phascolarctos cinereus, assembly GCF_003287225.1. Classification (NCBI taxonomy): domain Eukaryota; kingdom Metazoa; phylum Chordata; class Mammalia; order Diprotodontia; family Phascolarctidae; genus Phascolarctos; species Phascolarctos cinereus. Next base: position 378,090,046 of record NW_027555625.1, read on the forward strand.
CCCCAACCTGTTTTTGTATAGCCTATGAGAAAATATTAGTTTAATATTTTAAAAATGTTTTATTGTATTTAAAAATCTAAAAAAAACATTCTTAGCTCATATGTTGTAATAAACAGGCAGTAGGATGTAGTTTGCTAACCTATGCTCTATACCACTTCACTTGGGAATCTCATCAATTCCCATGGATTTAATTATCATTACTATGCTGATTGTCTCAATTTTATTTATCCAACCCTAACTTCTCTCCTAACCTCAACTTGAACTTTCAATTACCTGTTAATCTCAAGCTGTAAGTCCTTTAGACATCTTAAATTCAAAATACTCCAAACTAAAATCATTCTCTTTTTTCCCAAATCCTCTCCCTTTCAAAACTTTTCTAGTACTGTGAAGGGCACCACTAGTCTCCCAGGATTGCAATCTAGGAATACAGGCCAAGTAGTGGTATTGCTGGATGGACAAATTCTTTTATGGAGGATTTTTTGGGAAACATGGATAAAAATCTCACAGAATAAGGAGTGAAAACATTGCGATCTTTGTCAAGGGAACAACTGCCCATACCAGTGAAGTCCCCCCTATTTTCCTGTAGTGTAAGATAGATTTCCATACTCAATTGAGTGTATATGTTATTCCCTCCTTAAACCATATCCTATGAGAATAAGATTCACTCATTCCCTTTCACCTTCTCACACTTCCCCTCTACTTTAAAAGCTTTTTCTTGTCTGTTTTATATAATTTACTCCATTCTACTTCTCCCTTTCTCCTCCCCATAAAATACTCTCTCATCTCTTAATTTTATTCTCCAGATATCACTTCTTCATCTTCAACTCACCCGGTATCCTCTATTTATCCATCTATCTATCTATCTATCTATCTATCTATCTATCTATCTATCTATCTATCTATCTCTCTATCTGTCTATCAATCCATATGTTTTTCCCTCCAACTACCCTAATACTGACAAAGATCTCATAGTTGAAAATACCATCTTTCCATGTAAGAATGAAAATAGTTCAACTTTAATAAGTCCCTTATGATTTCTCTTTCCTGTTTACCTTTTCATGCTTCTCTTGAGTCTTGTATTTGAAAGTCAAATTTTCTATTCAGCTCTGGTCTTTTCATCAAGAATGCTTGAAAGTTTTCTATTTCACTGAATGTCCAATTTTTTTTCCCCGAAGGATTATACTCAGTTTTGCTGGGTAGGGGATTCTTGGTTGTAATCCTCTCTCCTTTGCCCTCCAGAATATCATATTCTGAGACCTCTGGTTCCTTAATGTGGCAGCCGCTAAATCTTGTGTTATCCTGATTTTGTTTCCACAATATTTGAATTGTTTCTTTCTGTCTGCTTACAATATTTTCCCCTTGATTTGGGAATTCTTGAATTTGGCTATAATATTCCTAAGGGTTTTCCTTTGGGAATCTCTTTCAGGAGGTGATTGGTGGATTCTTTCCATTTATATTTTACCCTCTGGTTCTAGAATATCAGGGCAGTTTTCCTTGATAATTTCTTGAAAGATGATGTCTAGGCTCTTTTTTTGATCATGGCTTTTAGATAGCCCAATAATAGTCTGATCCAGGGATCAGATAGTGACCCAGACAAGCCAATAAAAGTAATTCATAGGGTTTTATCCATTTCCTAGTTCCACACTCATTCTTGAAGCTCATTATATGATCCTATCATTATTAAGCTTTGATAATTCTCTTGACTTTAGATATGGATATCATCCCAAACTTAGGAGAGATTTCCTATTCTGCTTCTTGGCTTCAGAAAAGGCCCATTAAACAGTGGAATTATATTTTTCATTAGCCCAATTACATTCATTTGTCATCTATGCCATTAATTAATTCTGTCTGATTTTGGTTAGTTTTCTTCAATTTGTCCAAGGTTAGCATGTTGATTTTCAATACATTGAGAGGCATACTTTCTTTTATCTAGTCAGACTCCAATGACATATCAAAGTGTGGCAATAAACCTGGGTCCTCAAAGACTAGACCAGTGGAACATCAGATCTAGTAGTTGCTATCACACTTTGAAAGGCTTTATGTTAGGGCCAGCAAATGTGTGTGAATGTCTGAAATGAGAGGACTAGTCTAGTTTGGTCTGGAGAAGCTCATCACATCAGGCTCAGAGTGTTTAGCTTTTGGCCATGGTAATTGTGGAATGTGAGCTGCCAAATTTTAAAGACATTGGGATCTGTGCTGGGGTGTACATTCCTGTTTGATCCATCAGACATTCAGCTCCCAAGTCATAGTTTTAGAATGAGAGGCAACAGAAAGAAAAAAATATGGATCATAAAGCCCAAAATAAATATCAGGGAAGCAAAAGTATGAAAGAAAAGTTATTCAAAGTGAATAAAAAGAAATGAAGGAAGGCAATGTGAAATGTGATCAAGCAGAACAGAAAATTAGAATAAAAAAAGGTAAAAAAATATACAATGACATATCAAACAACAATAATTTACATGTAAGGATTTAAAAAGAACCAAAGGAACATGTGGATAGAGGGGGAAAAGTACTCTGAACAGAGGTGCATCTCTCTCTACAGAAAACCTGACTATACAGTATATATCACATGCTGAATTTTGATTAGTCCTAATTTCACGAACTAAATAAAAGTGTCATCACTGAGGCTGTTCAGGTCAAAAAATATAAATCAGCTAAAGTAGGGACTTAAGCTGATGGCTTATAAGAGCATGTATTTTGGGCTTTGCACACATGGCCCAGAAATATATTTTCCTGAGACTAATTGCAGGAATCAACTGTAAGGTACTAAGCACGAATGGAGACTTCTGTGATTGAGCTAACCCCATAATGATCTCCCTCTCTTTTATTTTTCATCTCTTAGCATTTCTTGTTGTTTGTCCTTTATTCTTAAAGAGGACCATGACATCAGGAAGGTGATGTCATGACTTGCAAGTGAATTGGATTTAAGTGAGAGAGGGTTGTGCGAAGTCACCAGCCTCACTCTCTCCTCCAGAGCCATCTGCATCCAATGGGAAGATATAGATCAGCATGACAGAAGATGTCCCTGGATGCAGTGGGAAGCCTTTGTTTCAAGTCATTTGTACCAATTCTACTTAACATTTGTACCAAGCTATTTAACATTCAATTGTGCACTGTGATGTATTGATCTCTAATTTTTGCTTGTTTCAGCCAATCACCCAATGAATATTTGTAAGTACCTACTGATTGCTAAAGACAATACCAGTTGCTGGGAAAACAAAAACAAATGTAATACCTCCCCCTCCTCCAAGGAGTTAAATTCTACTGGAGAGACATGGCATGTACTCAGTAAATATATAAAAAAGGGGATTTCAACTAGATCTGTGACTTTGATGTTATTTGGAAGTCCCAAATGGGGAAACTCTCTCTACAGACATGATCTGGTGCCTTTTCTGTGACCTATAGGTTTAGATGTTTTCCTAGATTTAGGGCTTCTTAAACCTTCTTGACTCATGACCACTTCAGTGCTTCTTAAACTGAGTAGAACATTAAGAGATCAAGTAACTTGCCTGAAGTTACATGATGAGTATGTGTCAGAACCCAGGTCTCTCTGACTTCAAGACTGGTTCTCTGTTTGAGGTGGTTTTAAAAAAGTAGAGTTTGAGCAGAGTTTTAGAGGAAAATAGTATTGCCTCTAAAGTTTGTGAAGGATGGAGATTGGATCATCTATTTCTTAAATACCCTTCTCCATAGCACTTTGCAAAATGCTGAACACACAATAGCTTCAGCAACAACAATATTCTTTCTAGGATGATTATTTCCAAGTAAATACAAAATAACACAATTATCTACTAGTGACTTGGAATTTAAAACTGTGCAGAACCAATGAAACCACTAGATTCTTTAATTTTCAGTCATAGTGACTATTTAATTTTTTTTAAATTTTATTAATTTATTTTGATTTATCAACAATCACTTCCATATGCTTTTGAGTATAAAATTTTTCTCCCCCTTTCTCCCCATCATGCTCCCCAAGATGGTGCACAGTCTGATATAGGCTATACACTTATATTCCTATTAAACATATTTTCACATTAGTGGTGTTGTAAGTAAAAATTTAAAAAAAGGGTTAAGTTAATCAATATTAGTCATCGCATACCGTGACTGTTATTGTGTACAAAGTCCTCTTGGTTCTGCTCACTTCACTCAGCATTAGACCATACAAGTCTTTCCAGGTTTTTCTGAAGTCAGCCTGTTCATCATTTCTTATAGCATGATAGTATTCCACTACGTTCATATATCACGACTTGCTCAGCCATTCCCCAACAGATGGGCATCCTCTCAATTTCCAATTATTGACACCACAAAAAGAGCTGCTATGAATATTTTTGTACATGTGGGTCCTTTTCGCATTTGTATGATCTCTTTGGGATGTAGCCCTAGAAGTGCTATTGTTGGGTCAAAGGGTATGCACATTTTTATAGCCCTTTGGGATAGTTCCAAATTGTCCTCCAAAATGGTTGGATCATTTCAAGACTCCACCAACAATGCATTAGTGTTCCAATTTTCCCACATCTTCTCCAACATTTATCATTTTACTGTTTTGTCATGTCGGCCAATCTGATAGGTGTGATGTGGTACCTCAGAGTTGTTTTGATTTGAATTTCTCTAATCAATAATGATTTAGAGCGTTTTTTCATATGACTATAGATGGCTTTAATTTCTTCATCTGAGAAGTGTCTGTTCATATCCTTTGACCATTCATCAATTGGGGAATGGCTTGTATTCTTGTAAATTTCTTGTAATTCTCTATATATTTTGAAAATAACGCCCTTATCAGAGAGACTGGTAATAAAAATACTTTCCCAATTTTCTACCTTCCTTCTAATCTTAGTTGCATTGGCTTTGTTTGTGCAAAAACTTTTCAATTTAATGTAATCAAAATTGCCCATTTTGCTTTGCATAATGTTCTCTTTCTCCTATTTGGTCATGAATTCTTCTGTTCTCCATAGATCTGATAGGTAAAGTATTCTTTGTTCTCCCAGTTTACTTAACTATCAGCCTTTATATCTAAGTCATGAACACATTTTGACTTTATTTTGCTATATGGTGTGAGATTTGGGTCTATGCCTAGTTTCTGCCATACTCTTTTCCAGTTTTCCCAGCAGTTTTTTTTCAAAGAGTGGGTTCTTATCCCAGAAGCTGGGGTCTTTGGGTTTATCAAATAATAGATTACTATAGTCATTGACTACTGTGTCTTGCATATTTAACCTATTCCACTGATCCACCACTCTTCTTAGCCAGTACCAAGCAGTTTTGATGATTGCTGCTTTATAATACAATTTAAGATCTGGAATTGCTAGGCCACCTTCCCCTGCATTTCTTTTCATTAGTTCCTTTGATATTCTGGACCTTTTGTTTTTCCAAATGAATCTTGTTATTATTTTTTCTAACTCTATAAAATAATTTTTTGGTAGTTTGATTGGTATGGCACTGAATAAGTAAATTAGCTTAGGTAGGATTGTCATTTTTATTATATTAGCTTGGCCTACCCATGAGCAACTGATGTTTTTCCAATTATTTAGATCTGATTTTATTTGTGTGAAAAGTGTTTTGTAATTGTGTTCATAGAGTTCCTGGGTTTGTTTTGGGAGGTAGACTCCTAAATATTTTATAATGTCTACAGTAAGTTTAAATGGGATTTCTCTTTCTATCTCTTGCTGTTGGGCTTTGTTGGTAATATATAGAAATGCTGATGATTTATGTGGGTTTATTTTATAGCCTGCAACTTTGCTAAAGTTGTTTATTATTTCAAGTAGTTTTTTACTTGATTCTCTAGGATTCTCTAAGTATATCATCATGTCATCTGCAAAGAGTGATAGCTTTGTTTCTTCTTTGCCTATTCTAATGCCTTCAATTTCTTTTTCTTCTCTTATTGCTAAAGCTAAGTTTCCAGTACAATATTGAATAACAGTGGTGATAATGGACATCCTTGTTTCACCCCATCTTATTGGAAATGCTTCTAGCCTGTCCCCATTACATATAATGCTTGCTGAAGGTTTTAGATAGATGCTATTTATTATTTTAAGGAAGACTCCATTTATACCTATGCTTTCTAGTGTTTTTAATAGGAATGGGTGTTGTATTTTTCAAAAGCTTTTTCTGCATCTATTGAGATGATCATGTGGTTTCTGTTGGTTTTGGTTGATATGCTCAATGATGCTGATAGTTTTCCTAATATTGAACCAACCCTGCATTCCTGGTATAAATCCTACCTGGTCATAGTGTATTATTCTTGTGATAAGTTGCTGCAATCTATTTGCTAGTATTTTGTTTAAAATTTTTGCATCTATATTCATTAGAGAAATTGGTCTATAATTTTCTTTCTCTATTTTGACTCTTCCTGGTTTAGGTATCAACACCATATTTGTATCATAAAAAGAATTTGGTAAGACTCCTTCTTCACCTATTTTCCCAAATAGTCTATATAGTATTGGAATTAATTGTTCTTTAAATGTTTGATAGAATTGCATGTAAATCCATCTGGCCCTGGAGATTTTTTCCTAGGGAGTTCATCAATGGCTTGTTCAATTTCTTTTTCTGAGATGGGGTTATTTAAGTATTTTACTTCCTCTTCTGTTAATCTGGGCAATTTATATTTTTGTAAATATGTATCCATTTCACTAAGATTGTCAAATTTGTTGGCATATAGTTGGGCAAAATAATTCCTAATTATTGTTTTAATTTCCTCTTCCTTGGTGGTAGCTTCACCCTTTTCATTCTTGATACTAGTAATTTGGTTTTCTTCTTTCTTTTTTTAAATTAAATTAACCAAAGGTTTATCTATTTTATTTTTTTTCATAAAACCAGCTCTTAGTTTTATTTATTAGTTCAATAGTTTTCTTAATTTCAATTTTTTAATTTTTCCTTTGGTTTTCAATATTTCTAATTTGGTGTTTAGTTGAGGATTTTTAATTTGTTCTTTTTCTAGTTTTTTTTAGTTGTATGCCCAATTCATTATCTCCTCTTTTTCTATTTTATTTATGTAAGCATTTAGAGATATAAAACTTCCCCTAAGAACTGCTTTCCTGCATCCCATAGTTTTGGTATGTTGTCTCATTATTGTCATTCTCTTGAATGAAATTATTGATTGTTTCTATGATTTGTTGTTTGACCCAGTCATTTTTTAGGATTAGATTATTTAGTTTCCAATTATTTTTTAGTCTTTCCATGGCCCTTTATTACATATAATTTTTATTGCATCATGATCTGAAAAGGATGCATTTAATATTTCTGCCTTTCTGCATTGGATTGTGAGGTTTTTATGCCCTAGTACATGGTCAATTTTTGTGTATGTGCCATGTACTGCCGAGAAAAAAGTATATTCCTTTCTATCCCCATTCAGTTTTCTCCAGAGGTCTATCATACCTAACTTTTCTAATGTTCTATTCACCTCCTTAACTTCTTTCTTGTTTATTTTGTGGTTAAATTTATCTAGTACGGAAAGGGGGAGGTTCAGGTCCCCCACTAGTATAGTTTTGCTGTCTATTTCTTCCTGTAACTCCCTGAACTTCTCCTAAGAATTTGGATGCTATACCATTTGGTGCATATATGTTTAGTAATGATATTACTTCATTGTCTATGGTGCCTTTTAGCAGGATGTAGTTTCCTTCCTTATCTCTTTTGATTAGATCTATTTTTGCTTTTGCTTTGTCTGAGATCAGGATTGCTACCCCTGCTTTTTTTACTTCAGCTGAACACAATGTATTGTGCTCCAGCCTTTTCCCTTTTCCCTGTATGTCACTCTTTTTCAAATGTGTTTCTTGTAAACAACATATTGTAGGATTATGGTTTTTAATCCATTCTGCAATCCTTTCCATTTTATGGAGAGTTCATCCCATTCACATTCACAGTTATGATTACTATCTGTGTCTTTTTCTCCATCCTTTCCCCCCCATTTATGCTTTTCTTTCTCCTTTTCCTTTCCCCCTTTCACTAGTGTTTTGCTTTTGACCACCGCCTCCTTCAGTCTCCTCCCTTTTATTATCCCTTTCCCTTTTCTCTTTCCCTTTACTGCTTCTTTCCTCCCTTCTTCCCCCCTCCCTTTTCTTTCCCCTTTTCCCTCCTACTGCCTATAGGGCAAGTTAGATTTCTATACCTAACTGATTATGTTATGCCCTTCTTGAGCCAAATCTGATGAGAGTAAGGTTCAAACAATGCTCACCCCCTCCCTTCTTTCCCTCTGCTGTAATAGGATTTTGTGTCTTTTCCTGTAATGTAATTTACCCTTGTCTGCCTCCTCCTTTCTCAGTACATTTTCTAAGATCAGATTGATCCACTTATTTGGATCCATTTAACCCACTTGATTAGATTTTTTTTATCATTACATCAAAGTCAACTAATATCCACCCTCTTTATGTATACTCCTTTAACATGGTGTTAATAACAATACAGTTCTCAAGGTTGCAAGTGTCATTCCCTTGTAGGGATTAAACAGCCCCTTATTAACATATTGTATCTTTCTGTCCCATTTACCTTTTTATGTCTTCTTGAGTCTGTACTTGAAGATCAAATTTTTTGTTGAGCTCTGGTCTTTTTATCAGGAAGTTTGGAAGTCCTATTTCTTGAATATCCATCTCCCCTTGAAAATCATGCTCATTTTTGCTGGGTAAGTTGATCCTTGGCTGCATTCCAAGCTCCTTTGCCTTATGGAATATCATGTTCCACCCTTGGTCTTTTAATGTAGAAGCTGCAAGGTCCTGTGTAATCCTACTGTGGTTCCATGATATTTAAATTGTTTCTTTCTGGCTGCTTGCAGCACCTTCTCTTTCATCTGGTAATTTTGGAATTTTGCTATTATATTCCTTGGCGTTGTCAATTTGGGATCTCTTTCAGGTGGTGAGCATATTCTTTCTATGGTTATTTTACTTCTGGTTCTAGGACTTGGCAGTTTTCCTTTATGATTTCCTGAAAGATACTGTCCAGGCTCTTTTTTTCATCATGATTTTCAGGTAGTCCAATAATTTTTAAATTGTCTCTCCTGAATCGATTTTCCAGTTGGTTGTTTTACAATGAAGGTATTTTACATTTTCATCTATTTTTTCATTTTTTGTTTCTGTTTGACTGATTCTTGCTCTCTCATAGAGACATTAGTTTCCATTTGTCCAATTCTAGTTTTTAACAGATTGTTTCTTCTGTTAGTTTTTGTACTTCTTCTTCTTGGCCAATTGTGTTTTTAGGGACTTGTTTTCTTCAGTGTACTTTTTTTCCAATTGGCCAATTGTATTTTTTAAGGACTCTTCTACCTCTCTCATTTGACTTTAAAATCCTTCTTGAGCTCTTCTAAGAAGGCTTTTTGGGCTTCAGACCAGTTCATATTCCCTTTTGTTGTTGCAGATGTGGGTTTGTTGACAATGTTGTCCTCTTCAGAATTTCTGTCTTGATCTTCACTTTTCTGATAATATGAATCTATGGTTCATTTGTTTTTACACATGGTGTTTGTTTATTTCCTGGCCTTTAAAGAGATTGAGCTGTTCTGCTGGGGAACAGAGGGCACTGACCCAAGGTTCTTGTGTTGGGAGCCTCGGTCTTGGCCACTGGCTTTGTGTGCTAGGGCCTCTTATCTTGGCAATTGGGGGATGTAGGGTTCTGGAAGCTTACGTGTTGTTGGGCTGGAATCAGTAAGGCTGGAGCTTTCAGGCAATTCTAGGTTGCCTGCTTTTCCTTTCCTTTAGCTTTCTTCAGCTTCTTTTATATGGGTGCTCCACGGTGTTTATCTGCCTGGGGCCACTGGCAGTGCTGCCTCCCTCATTTCTGCTAATGCACTGGGAGATTCCTTTGTGGTAGAGTGCCAAAGCACCTGGTGGTTTTCTGAGCTGGTTTCCACCAGTTCCCCCCACCCTCACTGGGGCATCATTTACTTAATATGAAGGAACTAAACCTGAATCCATGAGACAAGAAAACATAAACACTGTACAAGGTTGAAACATTATGAAATAACAACAATTTTAATGTTTAAGGATCTCATTCCATATCTTCCTCTTAATCCATGTCATATCCCAGCCCAAACAGCCTTTCAGGTTTGTGCTTTAAGATCTGGCTTTTAGTGTCCTTGCTCAGGTTTCACTGTCAGTAATAGCCTGGAAATTGTTTCCCTATTTTTCTCCCCAACCCCCATGAACATTCCACAGAACAGGTGATAAGAGTTGATTGTGTCCAGCACAATATTGAAAAGAAGACCAACTGAGGTGGAGAGAGTCTAGAATATACCACAATATGTATCTATGTATGATGAGGCCTAGAGGTTTGGGGTACTGGGAGGGCCCTACCCCCAAGATTATGACACGTGGGCCCTCCCTGAATGAATTCAAATCTTCTTTCAGCCAGAGAAAAAGTTTATTAGAGATGAACCATATAGGCCAGGTGGTGCCTGTAAGGACTAGCGGGTATGAGAAAAACTCAGCCTTTTAGGCATGAGAAAATCTCAGAGTTTAAATGGGGGCCGGGGTGGATCTTATCTATACCAAAGTAACTTTAGGTGACCAGGAGAGTGGCTGGGAAAAGGGTCTAGGTGAGAATTCCCATTGGAATGTCTAAGAGATTGTAGAGACAATGGGAATAGATAATGAGAGGAACTGGAAGGAAGAAGTTTGAAAGGCATCTGAATAAGATCAAAAGGTGGGGCTAGGGCTTTCAAAGGGAGATGAGGGGAGTCTATAAGGTACTCTGTGGACCAGAGTAAGAAAAGTTTAAGGGCTTTCAGGGGCCTGTAGACAAATGGGAGCCAAATTCTTTTGGGAACAAGGGGCAAAGGTCTCAGCTTGGGCCCATACCCCATCATCTAGACTGGAAATAAACTACTCCTTTTAGAAAGGGGCTAAAAACTCAGCTAGTGTCAGTCTTCTCTCCTTGGAGATTGCTTCGGGCAGGAACCCAATTCGAGGTCCTGCAAGATCCAAACAGAGAAGGCAGAGGATACCTTGTGGAGGAGGGTCTATGTAGCAGTGAAAGGGGAGGAATCGATGAGTAAGGAGAGAAAATAGAGATAAGCTATTGGGAATAAACAATGTGTCGTTCTCTAATTTCTGTTGATATTCGTCATTCCATATTTCCAAACATGAATTTTCAATTTATAGTCTTCTTCAAAATCAAATTGATAGGTCATGACATTCTGAAGAGAAGTCATGTTTAGATCATTCTATGGAAATTAATGAGACAACAGTATAACAGACATAATGAACTTGGAGTCAGATAGATTTTGATTTGAATACTGGTGGATCATTACTACCTATGTGGCAATAGCCAGTCATTTCCCCAGTCTTACCTCAGTTACACCATCTTTAAGATAGAAAAGTTGAACTTGACTTCTAAGGTCTCTCCCAGCTCTAAATCTATGATTCTATGTGCAAAACATTGAGTATTAAATCTGAGATAGTATCATGAGGGGGCTATCTCCAGTCATCATATTCTATATCTTTCTCCACTGGGAACCCTTCTGGCCAGTTCCACTTGGGCAATGCAGCTCCCTTCTTCCCTTCCTCTTTTCCTTCCTTTCTTCCCTCTTTCTGCTCCCTGCCTTCTTCTCTTCCTTCCTCCTCTTCATTTGTCCACATAGAGTATCATATCCTTACCTGTGGGTACTTTGCCCAAAGGAATATAAATTTTGATCACTGAAACCTTGCAAGATATCTTAGGATTTTTAGACTAGATTTTTTTCTTAAGGATCATGACTTAAATGCAAATCAGTCTGCCTCTCTTTGATTAGCCAACAATCAATCCTTGACCAAGCCTCACTTGGTGATTGTTTGGGCACTTGTGTCTCCATAGCAAATTTAGGGTTCAAAATGGATTGTCTTAACTAGCTACTATAAATGGATATGCCATTGATAAATGATCACCTTTAAAGGAGGCAAATGGTATGGGTAATATGGGTGTATCAACATGAAATGTGTTGATGTGGCCTAGTCAATTAATAGTGACTATTTGTAAAAGTGTTTTTTTCTTCTTTTTTTCCCCCCTCTATTTTTTGTTATATGGCCTTTTATGGGGGAGATCTGGCTAATAGGTCTCCTCTTGACATACCTGTTGGCCCTCAGAAGATTGTGCTGACAGTGATCCCCCAGACGTGGGGAGAAAACAAATGCCAGCATGTTGTCTTTTCTCTGGGGCTAAGTGTTCTCAGCATGTGATAGAGCACACTGATTAAAGTGCCAAATGGCCCATAATCACATTAAAATGAAAAGTGACCAGAGCTCAGGAAGAAATGGGACATCTCTGTCACCCTTTTTTAACTTCTCCTTTAGTAGCAATATCTATCTGCTATATTCCAGTTAACGTGAATGTCTATTCATATTTTGGTTACAATGAGATGGCTTGCTTTTGACAGATCTCATTATGGTCTGAATAGACCAGTCTCAATTAACATAGGCTGGTATTAAATGTGATTATGGAAAACTTTTCTGGTGTATGTGTTTTTAGGCAGGAAGATACCATCCTCATATTTCCCCAGGCCCCTGTCCACTTTTTTCACCCTTGTACAATAATATATGGAACTAGCAGAAATGTAACCAATGTTAGTCAAGTTAATGAAGCTTATTGGTAGCAGCCATTTGAAATCATAACCCTAGTGTCCCTGTTTTTAAAGGAGTTAAAGCAGGAATCAGGTATTGAGCTCAAAATGTATGCATTCAGAGGAGGGTTCATTTTCCCCCAGAGCCCTGAAAAACCTCAGCTAAAAGCAGTGAAACAAATTCTAAGCAATATAGTCCTTTCTTTTCTTTTCTTGTAGTGATGAATCAAAGAGCTGCCCATTCTTCCTTTTCTATTTAGACAGCTAGCAGGTGAGCACTGAGTTCAGGAAATGACATGAGGAAATGGAGAATTTTACTCAATGACTCAAAACTTTAATAACCTAGAACCAATCAAAATACATACTATAAAAGGTGAGTGGGAGTTGAATATGACCCAATCATCAAGTTATATTTCTTAAATCTGATACCCTGGGACAATCTACTGGTTCCATAAACATTGGCAAAGTGAAGCAAGTGGAGCATAATAATTATCTAGTGATTTCCAGGACCTGATTTATGTAATTTTCTCTCTATATTTATCAGAATCATTACATAACTGGCAAATGTCCGATTTCCCCAAGTCTGTGTAATCATGGTATTGTCAACACCAATATGTCTTGGTAATTCTATGACTCACAATCATTCAACATCATCATTAGACTATTAGTACTTTTAAAGCACAGTTTTTGTGTCAAGGAGAAACAGCTTGGTGTCATTAAAAGAATTTTGCAATTTTTGAAAGGCAAAGGTAATCTTTTTTTCTGTTTAATGTGTGGTTTAACTCATTGCCCATTTTCACTGTTTATGCATGTACATGTATTTGTATATGTATATGTCTATACATATACATATATACTTATGTGTGCGTACAGAAAGAGAGAAAGAGAGAGAGAGAGAGAGAGAGAGAGAGAGAGAGAGAGAGAGAGAGAGAGAGAGAGAGAGAGAGAAAGAGTTAGAGATTGCACTTAATGCAATCCATACAATGCTATCTATAAACAAGAATATCAGAAAGTCCTCACCAAATAAAATGAATCTCTTTGTTGGGACATGAAATCTGTACTATATTTCATCCATTAGTGGCAAAGACAATAGGAAAGTTTGTCTCCTTGTGTTGTACTTCATTTGATCATAATGATCAGAATAGGATCAAGCAAAGTTATTTTGTTGCTATAACTTTCAGAGACTCTTCTAAATTTTGATATATTCAAGCAAATCTCTTTGTTTGAAGAGAGGCTTTAAGGTGACATTTTGCTCTATTCATTCATCTGACAAGTATTTATTAAATATCCAGTATGTGACAGGCATTATGCTATACAAAGGGCAATTCAGTGACTGAAATGAAATAATCACTGCACTTAAGGATTTTATATTCTATTGAGGGAAACAACCTGATTAAAGGTTGGCAAATAGAAGATGTATATATGTATCTATGCACATAGATACATATATATGTTTGCGCATATATAAATATGTCTATACATATGCGTGCATGTATACACACGTGCACGTATATGCACATGCCTATATGTAAATATTGCGCTATCTACATGAATATATACATGCATATACACATTTTGGGAGGTGCAGGCAATTGTCATTGCAGTTAGTCCGTCACTTAGCATTTTTCAAAGATCTGCTATGTATCAGGCTCTGTGCTGAATGTTAAGGATTCAAAGAGAGCTTCTTTCACCTATCTTCTTAAAATACTTTCCCTGCTTTCAGGTAGCTCAGAGTTTAATGAGGGAGGTAACATGCACATGGCTATATACAAATAAGTTATAGGGGCAATGGATGAAATAAGGGCAATCTCAGAGGAAAGGCAATAAGATTAAAGAATACCAGGGAATGGCATCTTGCAGAAGGTGAAACTTTAGGTAAGACTTGAAGGGAGCCAGAGAACGTAGGAGATGGGGATGAGGAAGGAGAGAATTATAGGCAGTTGAGACAGCCAATGAAAATGCTCAGAGTTAGGAGAGGGAGTGTCCTTTCTAAAGAACAGAAAAGAGGCCATTGTCATTGGATCACAAAGGGCAGTGAGTAGAGTAAGGTCAAAGAAAAGTGGATCATGAAGAGCTTTAAAAGGCCAATAGAGTTTGGCTTTTAAATATGTTTGATCCTGGAAGTAATAGGAAAATGTAAGTACTTAGTGAATAAGGGGTTGGCCTAGTTAAACCTGCTCTATAGGAAGATGAATCTGACAGCTGACTGGAGGATGGATTGGAGTAGGGAGTGACTTGAGACAGGAAGACCAATCAGAAGACTTTTGTTAATAGTCCAGGCCTAAAATGATGATGGCCTGTACCAAGGTGTTGGTTGTGTCAGAGGGAAGAAGGGGATGGGTTGTATGTCAAAGATGTTGAGGCAGAAATGATAGGATTTCACAATTGATTGGATAAGGAGATTGGAGTAAATGAAAATGAAGAATTGAGTATGGCAGGCGACGAGTCTAAGGGCCTGAGAGGATGATGGCACCTTCAACAATATTAGGAAAGTTAAGAAGAAGGCAGGGTTTAGGTAGAAAGATAATTTAGTTTTGTACATGTTGAGTTTAATAAGCATATAAAACATCTAGTTTGAAATGTTCTAGGCATTTGGAGATGAAATAAATTCATTTTTTACAGTTTAAAAAAAAGCAAAGGGACCTCATTCATTATATCTTTCAGTATTTAAATGCTTTACTTTCTGAAAAATTTAAGATCATCTGAAGATCAATGTAGAAGTACATGGCAGGGATAAGCATGGCATAAAAACAAATTATGCAGGAGTAATGATGTAGAGGATATAGTCAAAAACATGCATAGAATAAGATGGGATGGTTATGTTTTGAGAGCATGGGAGATTTCATTATACTCCATTGATATCATCAAACTATAAAGAGAACATGAGAGAGCCTTAACATATGGGGTAACCATCTGTATGAAACCTATGGGAAGTCATACAACATGGGGTGTTGGGGGGAGAGTTATGATTTGCATTTGTGGAAGAAATATCCAAATTAATGAAACCACAGATTCCTTGAAATTTTGGTGTGTAAGAATGGGTAAGTTAGGTATGGTAGTGTGAATGGGAGGATTGTTATTATCTTTATTATTATTAAAGGTAGAAAGGACCCTAAAAGCTATCTACCTACTTCACAAGTTTTTTTTGTGAAGAAAGAATATAAATGATAAACACATAAGTTGACTAACAGTTTAATTTTCCCTTCTACAGCATAGGAATAGGTATAGAATTAGAGTCAGAGTTGATACACATTTATCAAATACCTATTATGTGCCACACCTAAATCATTAACAGCTAAAGTCTAAGTAAGACAGAATGTTAGTCTGAGGTAGCATCTCACACCTATCATATTGACGAATATGACAAAAAAGGGAAATGATGGATGTTGAAGGAGATATGGGAGAACTGGGGCACGAGTGCACTGTTGGTGGAGCCGTGGACTGTTCAACTATACTGGAAATATGCCTATAGACTGTAAAACTATGCATACCCTTTGATCTAGCAGTACCACTTCTAGGTCTACATCCCAAAGACATCCAAAAGGGGTGGGGGAAGGGGAAGGACTTATTTGTACAAAAATATTTATAGCAACTCTTTTTGTGGTGGCTAAGAATTGGCAATTTAAAGAATGCCCATCAATTAGTGAAGGGCTAAATAAGCTGCGGTATATGATTATGATGGAATATTATTGTACTATAAGAAATGACAAGCAGAACGATTTCAGAAAAAAAATCTGGAAAAATTTACATGAACTGATGCAAAGTACCAAAGAGGGTATTGTACACAGTAACAGTAATGTTGTATGATGAAGAACTGTGAATGACTTAGCTATTCTTAGCAATACAATGATCTAAGACAATCCCCAAGGACTAATGATGAAGCATATAATCTGACCCCAGAGAAAGAACTGATATTATTTGAATACAGACTGAAGCATAGTATTTTCACTTCCTTTCTTTCATTCTTTTTCTTTTATTTGAGTCTTTTTGTACAAAAGACTAATACGGAATTGTTTTACATGATTGCACATGTATGACCTATATCAGATTGCTTACCATCTCAAGGAGGGGTAACAGGAGGGAGGGAGGGATGTAATTTAGAACTCAAAACTTTTTTAAAAAGTGAGTGTTAAAATTGTTTTAACACATAATTGAGGAAAAAAATAAGTTAAGAAAAATATGTAGTATATTAGTTTTTAAAGGATCAGGAATGGAAGAGAAAAAAAAAAACCCAGCAAAAGTAGGCATTAAATATCTACTGGTTTATGGAAGGGTCAGGAATTGGAATTTTTAAAGGAAGTTAATGGAAAACCAGAAGAGACTTATTAAGAGGAGACACAAATATCCAATAATTACTAGTTGTCATATTTTCAATTCCTTCTGGGTGACGAACAAAGATGTGAATGAGTAAAAAATAATAAGTAAAGTTTTAGAAAAAAAGTTTTAGAAAAAAAAACTAAGGCAGTGGTGCACAATTTTTGAAGTATTGTTTAGCATGAAACAACAAAACATTCTGTAATTTCCAAAAGCCAGTAGTTATGCTTTGTTGTTGTGTACTCTTCATGACCCTTTTTGGGGTTTTCTTGACAAAGATACTGAAGTGGTTTGCCATTTCCTTCTCCAGCTCATTTTACAGATGAGGAAACTGAGGCAAACAGGGTTAAGTGACTAATCTAGTGTTACACAGTTAGTAAGTATTGGAAGCTTTATTTGAGCTCTACTTTTCCTGACTTTAGCCCTGGCACTGTCCACTGCACCATCTAGCAGCCCATAGATGTTCAATTAGTACGTATTAATGTACAAAAAGGAGCACAATAATAAAATAATAATGCTTAGTGCACATATATGTTCACTGGTCTCCTTGCAATTATTCTTTGAATCCTCAGGGGTCTCTGCCTCACAGATTGGTATCATTGCTCTAGGATAAAGGAAAGAATATGACTTTCACGAATGCTTTAAAAAATGGTCACATTCAGAAAGTAGACAATGAAGACAGGGATTCATAGAGGGAAATATGGAAGGAGTGTTGATTTCCAATCAATAGTACAGTAGTACTTTTTTGATTCCCTATTTTGACATGGAGATAACCCTGAGTTTCCAAAAAATGTACCAAAGAAGTTCAAATTGTAGCAGATCTGACCAAGCTGGAAAGGCTTCCAGGGTAGGGTTCACGGAGTGAACAGTGGATTGTGTCTTCATTTTCTAAGGACAAGTCTAACTATGCCCTGAAAGGCTCATCAATAGAAAGCTGTTTACAAAGGAATTTCTTTTTTTCGGTCGGTCACAGAAACTGATGAAGATTAGACGAGACTAAAACTTATAAGATTGTATCTGTATTGGAGAGATGATCATCCACACCAATGAAATAATTTGTCCTTGAGTCAATAAAGTGCTGAGGTCAGATGGAATAATCAAAGTAATATTAATAGCTAACTGAGAGTTTGTGTGATGTAGTGAATGACGAACTGGTCTTTAAGCCATGAAAATCTGAGTTCAGTTTTTACCTCTGACCATATTGAATGTATGACCCTGGGCTAGTCACCTAACCTCTAAGTTCTCCTAGCAACTAAGACTTTAAATTGCAGAGAAGTTGACCTGCAGCGTTAGAGGGAAAAAAAAAATCTATCCAACCATCCATCCATCCATCCATTCATCCAACTATCTATCTATATAGATATTTACATAGATCTCTAGATAAATAGATAGATATGTATATATTTATATATGTATATGTGTGTGTAATTTTTTTTTGTTTGGGAGTCCTTTAAGCCAATGAAATCAAAGTCCATCCCCTGTGTTATCACTAGCATTTATATGGCACTCTAAAGTTTGCAAATTGTCTGAAATGGATATTTTAATATATAATTTGATCTTTACAATAATCTTATAAGGTAGGTGGGTTGATTTTTCTTATTTTATAGATGAAGAAACCTTAGGGAGAGTTTAATTGACTTGTCAAGGGTCCCAAATCTTGTATCTAATCCAATGATCTATTCTTTCTTTCTTTCATGGGTTAGTCATTAAGAAAGCTGAAGAGAAAAGTTAAAAAGTGTTTGCTCAAATTTTACTTGCTAATAAACCTCCCAGGAGAAAATAGTGGTGGGGGCATTTAGATGGAGGTATTCATTCAGAATCAGATTTTTTGAGAAACACAATCCCAGGACCTTAAATTCCTAAATTCTTCCAAATCATATGTACATTGAAATCTCTAGCTCCTTTTTCCATATGGAAAATTTTGCCTTTTCCTTCAGGAATAGGGAGTTTCTGCTTTTAGGAAGGCACATGTTTCAATGGATATGACACCTGGCACAGAGCTCGGTGTCCTGAATAAGTATTGTTGAAATGAATAGAAATGGATAGAAATTGTGTGTGTGTGTGTGTGTGTGTGTGTGTGTGTGTGTGTTTTAATTACTGCCACCCAGAGAAAGAAATCCTTTAAGCTCTCATCTCTTATGAAAGAACACAGAAAAGTCTCCCCATTTCTTTTTAGCCCATTTATTGCTGTGCCTATCTATGAAGCAGTAAATATTTACAAGTGTAAGAAGTGAGAATTGTCATATGGCTTGTTGAACAGCATCAATCAATGGATAATTCATGGAAGGGATGATGGAAGCTGATGTCAGAGTTAGACCTCTGTGGTCAGTAACAGCCAAAGGATGGTGGCTGAGAATTAGGTACTGAATCCAGGAAGAAATATTGAGTACATTTTTTACTTTATTAAAGCAGTTGTTCCTGGATACAGTCAGACTTCAGATGGAGGATGAATTGGACCAGATATTTGAAAGGAAAAGTTGTCTTAGTGACCTGAAGTATTATGTATCTGCTCCCTCACCTGGCAACAAAATCTACATCTTCACACTCCAGGACCACGGAAGCTATCTCTGACACATTCATACTTTTAATGCACTTTCAAATGTAAGTTTGAACCTCTTTCAATAGAAACATGCGTCTGATTTTAAAACAACAATTTAGTCCCTTGGGAGAGGGACTGGGCAGCATATTGCACCTAACCACACTTGTGTGCCCTTGTTAGCAAAACGTAGGGTTGCATTCATCCTTCCCACAGAGTGCATTGCTCTACTTATTGTAAAATTTGGCCACAGAGCCTCCTGACCAATATCTGTGTTTTACCACCTGATTAATTTGTAATTCACTGAAAGAAATTCTGAGATTGGAAGATTTTCCCCAAATTATAGAAAGAAGTTTTTGTTACTGAAACAAAATCACTTCTTTTACTACTTCCCTTCTACTCTTTTATGTTCCTATTATTATTTAAGGTTAACAATAAAGTTTAATTACATAGAAAAAGTATATTTTCATGAAGGAACAGACTATACCTATACATGTATACATGTATGTATTTATACACATATACTCAATATATACATAAATGTGCATTCTATAAATTCATGTTTTACGAATATATAGACATACATATAGAGAATACATGTGTATATACACACAAACCTACATACATACACATGTATATACACACAAACACATACAATATGCGTAGGTATGTTATGTATGTATACAGATATACAACTATATACATATATGAAATATACATAGGTACACATATGTGCATAGCTATACATAGCTATACATATACACACACATATATACAATACACAGAGTGAGTACATATATATATATATATATATGCATAAACATATGAATTATTCTTGGCAAATAGAGAGAGAAGAAATGGAAGTAGTGTTAAATTTTATATTCTTGGGCTCAAAGATCACTGCAGATGGCAATTGCGGCCATGAAATTAAGACATTTGCTTCTTGGAAGGAAAGCTATGGTAAATCTGGACAGCATACTAAAAAGCAGAGATATCACCTTGCTGATAAAAGTCCATATAATTGAAGATATGTTTTCTTCCTGTAGTGATATGTTGCTGAGAGTTGGACTAAGGAAAGCTGAGCAGAACAGAATTGATGCTTTCAAATTGTGGTGCTAGAGAAGACTTTTGAGAGTCACTTGGACAACAAGGAGATCAAATCAGTTAATCAAAAATTAATTTAGTCTATTCACTGGAAGGTCAAATACTGAAGTTGAAGCTTAAATATTTTGGTCACGTAATAAAAAAGATGGGACTCACTGGATGGCACCGGAAGAGATGGATAGATAGTATCATGGAAACAATGAACATGAACTTGGACAGACTTAGGAAGACAGTGGAGGATAGAAGGGCCTGACATGATATAGTACATGGGGTCACAAAGAGTTAACAAAATATATGCATGTATGCATATATATTTATGTGTGTTTTTATATATCATAGATACATATATTTAAGAAGGAGAGTTGCTAGCAAATATATAACTATTGTCTGGATTACAAATGCATCACTTTAGGGAATTCTTGGTGAAGAAAATCACTCCAACAATGCATATTTGTAATTTGTAATTCATAATTTACAATAATATTTAAAATTTATAATCTAGAGAGTTGCTTGGTACACTAAGAGGTTAAGTGACTTGCCTAAGTTTACACAGGATCATGTGTCTGAGGCAAAAGTTGTACCCAGGCAGAATTTTAGATTAGATATCTATAGATAATTATGCATACATAAAATATAAGGAATTTTGGTATATATTATATATGTATACATGTATCAGGACATATATGTGTATATATGCATACATATACACGTGAATGTGCATACTTATACACATACATGTGTGGAAAAATTATCACCATACTACAGGAAAGAAATCCTAAATATAAGTATGCAACCTCTTTAAAAGTCTGGAAAGCAACCTGGTTCTTTTCTTACTCAAGCACAGAATGGCACTGACCCTGTGTAATTTTGAGCATGGGTTATGTGTGAAGAGCAGTGGCAGATAAAACCTACCCACATTAATAATATTGCTCAGAGGTTATAGGAAGCAGATAATACAGTATCATAGAATTTCCAGTTGGGAGGAAACTTAGAGATTACAAAGACCACAGTATTCCTGGTACCTATTAAGCCATGAATCCTTTTGTCCAGATGAATATTTTCTTACTGTTCGCCTCTGGTAGATTTTTATAGATCCCTAGAATGTTTATAATCAAAGGACCTTACTTTTTCCAAATTTAAATTTGAAAAATTAGATTCCTTTTTATCACTTTGTCCTGTTCCTCAATCTAGCTACTTCATTCTTCCTAGCTCCTCATCTTCTGATTCTTGAACCATAACTCCTCAGTCAGGAATTATGTATTATAACAGGGTATGAATTGCTACAAGGTATGGATTATGTATCCCACTGTGTAGCATTTATGTATTTTGCCAATCATGGTAAAATTGGCAAACTGTTATAAATCTTGCATCAACCTTGGGCCTAGTGACATTTTCCCAGTAAAATCTCAGTTTCTCCCTTAGGCCCAGGACCAGACCATACAGTCCCAATTAGAACTCAACTAACTAGCTCAACTGTTATTTCTTGACCCAAATGTCCAAAGTCATCATGTAGTACTTTTATGGCCATAGTTTTAAATGCCTTCATAAGCACCATTAGTTTTCTAGTACCATAAGTGGGATTAATTATACTGTGGTACAACATCCAATTACACATAGCTCCAACCTCTGCCATTGTCTTATGCCATATAAGGAATGAAGCTTGAGTCTGTGATCATTACTTGCTTGATTGTTGGCTTACACCACATTTTGTAATCCTTTACCACACTGTTGCTCCAGCCAACAGCCATTTAAGGAAAACTAACACAAACAAGATTAGTTGAAGGCTGCAGAGTTCACATACACTGATGGCGCACTCTCTGACATAAGTACCATTCTCTTGACTGAAAGAATCTTCATCCATAGCTATGAGCCTGTGTCCCGTTGGCAAATAGGATATAACATCTGCATCTCCATCACTCTTTTCTGCACCATATGGCATTCTGATGTCAGAGTTGGCTAAAGTTGCTATCCATTGGCAACAACTAGCATCTAACTCAACATTGGATGACTTGTAAATGATGGATTCTTGTAAGTCCATACTTTAAATTGAGCCTTACATACAGCTTGACAAATTACCCTTGACAATCTATTCAAAATCAATAACCCCAGTTTGTGTAAAGGATGATGAATCTTGGCGTCATTAGTTCTCTATTGGTAAATGCAACAGATTTATTTTTGTAACTTTCAAAAAAAGTTTCATTGATACTTTCTGTTCTTATATTCCAGTTATATCTAGATGTATTCTGCCCTCAATTCCTCCACTCAATAATCCTTCCACTGTAAAAAAGAAACAAATGGTTCACTAAAAACCTATAAATACAAAAACCATGTGACAGCATGTGCCACATTATGCACCCACAATTACCCTCCTCTCAAGAAAAAAAAAAAGGTAGATAGGCTTATCTTATCCTTTCTAGGATTTGGTTTGGTTATTACAATTATACAGGAACCAGTTTAGTCCTATTGTTCTTCTGTTACATTATTGTAGGTAAACTGTGTGTGTGTGTGTGTGTGTATAAATTTTACTTAATTTTTTCACTTTATAAATGCTACCATGTTTCTCTGAAATCTTCATCTTTTCCATTTCCTACAATGCATTAGTCATTCCATAATAAAATGGCACCCACTCTATTTGAAGTCATTATTACTACCATAAATGCTTCTATGGATATTTGGATATATAAGACACATTCTTTACTATTCCTGACTTCTCTGAGTTATATTTCCAGTAGTGAGATTTCTGGGTCAAAGACATGGATAATTTTGTGATTCTCTCAAATAATTTTAAATTGTTTCCCAAGTTGTTTGGACAAGTTTACAATAGTATATCAGCCCATTGTCCCATATATTGTCCCATATCCCTTCTAACAATGTCTTCTAATTCTTTACCTTTCGTTCAATCATATTTTAATCATCTCTGACTCTGTGACCCCATTTGAGGTTTTCTTAGTAAAGATAGTGGACTGTTTTGTCATCTCCTTCTCCAGCTCATTTTACAGATGAGGAACTGAAGCAAATATGGTTAAGTGACTTGCCCAAAATCACACAGCTAGTAACTATCTGAGGCCAGATTTGAACTCCTAAAGATGAGTCTTCCTGACTCCAGGACTGGCACACTCTCCATTGCTTCACCTAGCTGCCCAAATTCTTTACCTTTACAGATGTTTGTTTTGTCCCAAATCCCATGTCACTTCCCCTGGCTGACTATTTGCCTAGATGAGCATCATGTGGGCTAGCTTCCTCCTTTTTCCCATTACATTTTCCTCTTCATGACAAACTCACTGTCCCTATCTTTCATTGTGTGTGTGTGTTTGTGAGGGGAGGCAGAAGGAAGAGGGTTGCTACATTGTATTAATATAGCATTTTAAATGAAGAAGCAGAAATATTCATTTTCCCACAGCAAAATGCAAAAGAAATTCTTGAACAACCTGATGTCAAGGTGTGAAGAAGTGTCTCAGTCAAGTGCATATAATTATATAGGGACCTCTACAGGATGAAAGCAATTGACATCACACAGTAAACTTCCAGTGATGAGCTAAGAGACTCAGTCATGCCCTGTCAGTCTATATGAGAATTAAGCCAGTCAGGTCTGAGCAGCAATTTCTGGCAATAGAGGATAGCACTAGTCATGCAAGAAGAACCCAGCTCTGAAGGAAATTGATATTCACTTTTTCTATGTTCCTCTTCCAAAGCACAGCAGGGGAAGAACAGAATTCTACTCTACTGCTTCTGCACCGTCCGACATTGAAAATGGCATTTTGTAGTGGAGTAACTTGTCCAGTAGAAGATGCTATTCCCAGCACGGTCCAGGCTCAAATAGCTCACCTGTTGACTCAAGTAGAATCAAACAAGAATAGAGACAACTTGGTTCCTGGCTTTTTATTACTATGATTTATCCTACTCAGGTGATAGTAGGTCTCAGGGCTGAGGTTCATAGGGAGCAGATATCATTCATGCAAGTCTAAGGGTCCCAGAAGAATAACACACATCAGGGGTGATACATCCCAAGAAAAGTATGAGAATTTCATGAAAAGACATAGGAATGGGGTGAGGAAGATAAATTGCCTTGACTACAAGTATTACCTATGTTTGCTTCTTCACTTGTACTAAGTGTGTCTATTCTTCCCATTGACACTGAGTGTTTGTGGGAAAATGCACCAATGATTTATGAAGGTTATATTTTATTGTTACTTTTTTGGCATATCATTTTTCAAATGCCTTGATCTAATGTGTCCTCTGGTTTCATAAAAAACCCCCACATCAGTGGGGGCCTGGGAACTATAGTTGTAGGGGGGCTAATCAGAATACCTTGAACTGGGTTACCTGTTCCCCAGGAAACCCAAGCTATGAATGAAAGTTGTGGAGCCCATAGGGGTCCACAATGACAATGAATAGATGACAGAATCTGAATTAAATCTAATAATAAATGTTAATTCAAAAGAATTATACTGAAACCAACTTCTCTGTGGAGTAGTAATTGAATACGGATGAGGAAATTTGTGTGTGTGTGTTAATGAAAAATCATTTTTAACCTTAATATATGCCAATCACTGTTTTAAGAGCTGGGAATACAAATAGAAAAAGTGAGATGGCCCTTGCTGTCAAGTAGCTTACAATCTAATTGAGGAAAGGAACACGTATAAGAAGTAACAAGATGCATTAAAATTGTCATTCAGAGGGTACAACGTCATGGAGAAGGACAAGATCCAGGTGTCTTAGAAGGTGCATTAATAAGTCAAACCATGATATCCTCTCTAAATTAAGAAAGACTATCTAAGATGGTAACTGCAATTGAGATAATATATACACAGATGTATGAATGTATACATGTATATATACAACACATGAACATATATGTATGTACATGCATCGTAAGTACATTTGTATACATATGTAGATATATAACTGCATATAAACATGTACATATGTATATGTATGTGTAGACACACACACACAGACACACACAGATTCCATCAATTTCAGTTACCATTTTAGATAGTTTTGCTTAATTTGATTAGACAGAATATTTTGGTGTAGGAGTGTGGTTACTAGGAAGTGATCCCAAAGGCCATATACTCAAATTATCAATTTGGAGGTTCTCTCTAATGACATAAACTCCAAACTATCTATGTTTGCTCATGACAAGAGGTGGGAAGTGAATATGTTATAAAAAGCAAAATGCATCAGCAAAATATTTAAAATTAATAAACAAATGTACACCCTCTGTTCTAGTCATGCCCATCTTCTTCCTATCCCACAAACTCTTCATGTTCCTTCCTATTGATGGCTGTCTGGTGAGCCAGATATCCTCTTACTCTCTTTCAACTCCATGGTGATCTTTTTACAGAGCTGTGGTTCTGGTTAAGGAAGACAAAAGTTCCCAGATGGAGAGGTGCCATCCTGTCACTTCAGCCCCCAGGTCCTTTGGCATGGCCATCTGACCTGCTAAAAACTGTAAGGATCCCTGAGTCTTGCCTGTCTCCATGAAGCTATACCCTTTGAACATCTGGGATTTTTTTGTAATTCATCCTGTACCTGCACCCTCTTATATGCTGCTTTCCTCAATTAGAAGGTGAGCTTCTTGAGAGCGAGGATTGTCTCACTTTTTCTACTTGTACTCCCACCTCTTAAAAAAATGTTTGGCATATAGTAAGTGCTTAAAAATGATTTTCATTCATTTATTCATTCATTCATTCATTCATTCACTCACTCATTCATTCATTCATTCACCACAAAGGCCCAAAACTGATTTACTTTCTGAGATCTTCAAATAATTGATTGGTATGTGTGGGTGTGGGTGTGCACACGTGCGTGCCTCTGTGTGATTCCTCTATGATTTAACTGCAGAATATAATATGAAAGGAACTTCTACAAGCTGTTCTATTACTTTTTATTTGAGATTCTAAAGCAATCTCTCTTACATTTTACTATTTCAGCAGATAATTACATGAGGTTAGCATCAACCTATAATCACTCTGGGGCTTACAGATTTTCCTTTGAGCAAAGACGCCCTGAACTCAGCCCTTCCTTAGTGATCCTTCATGCAGGAGAATATCCACAGACTTTTATCCTTGAAAATATTTCTAATTTTTACATTTCAATGTAGTACTTGTTTCAGATATAATTGCTATTATTAATCCAAGATTCTACTATTAATCAAACACCATTCTTTTTCTTTCAAAAGCACTTTAAGTTTCTTTTTCTTTCCTTGTCTGATTCCCAAATATTTTTCATCCTCATTATGATTATCTGTTATGACCTGACTATGAAGACCAAATATAATATCACACTAATTAATATCTGACATACGCTTTGTGTGAGGTTTATAGTCTGCTCTGGCAGCGGAAGTGACTGATGAGCTGTAGCCACCTCTGATTTTCTGTGGTGTATGCAAATTAGCAGAAAGAGATGTTCATTCTATAAAGGTCAGGTCTTGTCATGAGACAATCTGAATTGGCCTCATGATTCAGGGCATATTGTAGCAGAAATATTTGGACATTCATCTTCTGCCCATGAGCTCTTTAAACAGAATGTATACCAAGATATTCCATAACTACCACACTCTAAAGAAATCCGTGCTATTAATGAGCATTGCCTGGCCTTGCACCTGAATGCCATCTTATTGTATGTATCCTACAAGGACTAGCTCAAGAGCCCAGAATCTATGCAAGCTATTTTGTTTCTACTTAATCTTGATTTTATTATTTGAACCCTGGAAGATGGGGGAAGTTCTTTCTGTTAAAAGACATTATTTGAAGAAGACGTATACATAATAAATAAGTAGCAATGATATTGTCTTGAAGATTAACCACAGAGTAGTGACTAATCACTCAAACCCAATTTTGTCTGTTTGTAAATACATAATATATATGGCCTGGAGAATTATTTGTTGGAATTTTGATTTATGGAACATTTCCCAAATGCAAAAAAAAAATGTTACAGATAACCCAAGATGCTAACTCTCTTTCTTTTCCCCAAATCAATCTTCCAAAGGGAATATAGGAGGGTTTCTTTTGCTCTTGTCCTGGTGGATTTCTTAAGACTAGAAGTCCAGTACTGTGAGGCTAGACCTGCTTCATAACCCATGTAATCTATCTTGTTTTGGCAAAGCTTGATATCATCTGCTCTCAGGTAAATACTATGATAATATACACCTGCGAAACTCCAAATTGAATGAAGAATGCCTTGATCTTTCTAGTGTCTTAATCATTTTCAATGATTCAACTTCCATAACTTCTTTCTTACCGGTCCTTTTTTTTTTTCTCTACACACGTGGCAATCACCCTAATTCCTAAGAAGGAGAGAGAGGAGAAGAAAAAGGAGGTGGAGGAACAGAAACAGAGAGACGGAAAATTGAAAGTATGAATCAAAAGTGGAGAACAGGTATAAAATATTAGGCACCAAATGTGAAGAAGCAAGGGCATTTGAGTTCAGGGGCTTGTAGCTGATTCTATTTTTAGAGTGAGTGGTTCTTGAGTTGTGTGGATATGTGTCAATATGGAGAAAGGGGGTTCTGTGGGTGTGAAGAGGCAAGTATCTCTGAAAAAGTGGAAAATGCAGTAGGGCCATGAAAGATGACCAAAATACAAAAAATAATAACTATGACTATAAGAGATACAAATATGACTAGCTTGCTGTAGAAATTACAGTTGGGAAAGAGACAAAAGAAAACATAACCCCATTCTAGCAGTAAAAGGTCAGATCTCCAGAGTCAGGATACTGCTCCTTCTCCCCTTAGAATTCTTGTGTCTCTGAAGGGTTATGATGAATGCTATTTCTCATGAGTATCCCTCCACTGTGTTCCCTCAGTATCATTAATCCAGTAACCATCTCCTTAATATCAACTAGACATTGAGTAAAATCTCAATATTAATTCAACCAAGTAATATCAATTAGCACTAATAAAGGGATATTTATTGAGAACATAAAACAAAAAACTGGACAAATCTGTCTCCCTAAACCACTCCCACAGAGTTAGCTTCTGAGTCCAGCATAGCCAATGGCTAAGTCAATGTTTCTGCAGTAAGTCATGTTTCCATTGCTAAGTTGATAACTGATGGTCTGGTTCAAGTCTGTTATGGTATTGCACCAGGCTTGGCTTCTTCGTCATGCAGGTTATTCCTTAAGGCTGAGGCCTCATACGGTGTGCCTTCAGCAGCTATCAGTTGTGATTGCTACAGACTCACAGCCTAGCCTGTTCTGTTCCAAAGAGTCATTCACCTAAGATTAATAAAGATTGAAACACAACCAAGACAAAAGTAATAGCAGTGTCATGTATTTATGCCATCCAGAGGTCTACAGTATTTCTTCCTCCTTACCACTCAAAAGGAAAGAGAGGGAGAGGGAAAGGTAGAGGGTGAGGGAGAAAGGGAATGGGAGGGGGAGAGGGATAAGGAGGGGGAATGGGACAGAGGGAGGGTGAGAGAGAGAGAGAGAGAGAGAGAGAGAGAGAGAGAGAGAGAGAGAGAGAGAGAAAATGACAGATCAAGTTCACAATTTTAGTGCAGCAGCCAATTAAATAAAAATAAAATTTTTATCACCACATGGTAAGCAGACAAGAAATAGCCATGTAACACCTATACTTGCTCAGGAGTGAGGTCAGAGCCCTCATAAACTCCTGAAAGAGGGTTCACCAAGGCTCCACGTGGGTAGGTATTAGGCAGAGCACACTCTGCAGTGCTTCATGCCCAGTCCCCTCTTACATATTCATTTCATGACTGGGCAGATTAAAGTTGTCTTATCAACTGAGTCAATTAGACTTTGGGGTTTAAGCTTTACCCCTCCCTATATACTATGATACTTGGAATGAGGTTGAAAGAACCACCATATGATTTGCATAGAAGATGCTTTAGATTTTAAAGTCAAACAGAAAAAGTTTTGGGGAGGTGATAGAAAGAATATACAGAGATATAAGCACAGAACATAGATCACAGAATCATGGAATTTGGAACTGGAAGACCCTACAGGCCAACTCTCCTCACCTACATTTAATACATTAAGAAACTGAGGCTCAGAAAGGGAAAGTAACTGGTTGAAAGTTTCATAAGTACTAAATGGGAAAACATGAATTCAGCTCCAGGTCTTCTGATGCCAAGCCATCAGTCTCTCTTCTATTCCATGCTGCCTCCTCTGGGCGCATAGCTGGAGAATCTACCAAATTGGATTGTGGTTGATGCTATTTTTCTATGTAATCCCTTTCTCCCTTTCTCTCTTCTTCCCTTATTCCTTTTGACTCCAATTCTGGTTATTAAATGGATAAGATAATGCAACTGATAATTTCCAGGAATTCATGTATTTAGAGAGGTAGTCTAATTTAATTAATCAATATATATTTATTAAATGTCTACTGTGTGCCAGGCACTGTGCTAGGTGTGGCAAATACAAGTGTAAAGAATGAAACATTTCCTAATTGTGATGATTTTATGTTCTAATGGAAAAGAGAACTAGAACATGTAAAAACAAATACCATATAAATACAAAGCTTGTAAGTACAAATACATTCAAATAGTTAAATATAAGAGAGACTGAGAGGGAAGATACTAGCAGTTGGAGTAATAAGGAAAGACTTTATGCAGAAGGTAGTGTTTGATCTTCACCTAAAGGAAGAGAGTAACTCTGCAGCCAAAGAAAAGAAGGATTGCATTTCAGGAATGTGGGAAGGCCAGTGGCAAGGTACACAGATTAGAGATGCTGTACCATGGGTGAGAAACAGAGAGAATGTCATTTTGTAAGTATCACATGTTTTTAAGGTAATGTTTACTATGTCTAGAGAGATAGGTTGGGACTAGGTCCTGTAGGGCTTTTCAATATGTAGAGGAATGTAGGACTGGAAATGAGGAATACCTGGGTTAAAATTCTATCTCAGATTTATTAGCAGTGTAATTTTGACCTCAATTTCTTCACATGTAAATGTGAATAATAATAGTACCTATCTCATAGGCTTACTGTGAGGATGAAATGAGAAAATGTATATATAATCCTTATATATGTTATATAAGTACTTATGTACACACATGTATATATACATGTATGTGTCTTTGTATAGGCAATATTACACACACATATAATTTACATATACATCCATGCGTACACATACACAGATACACAGGCACATGTGTGCATACATATAGACATATATTCAGAAACAGGTGTATATGTACATGCACATATGTATATATGCATGCACACACATAATTTTCCCCTTCTTGTCCAGTTTAACCTTTGTAGAAGAGTCGGGTGCCTAGGAGCTCAACATTCTGGCCATCATGCCTGTTAGACATATAAGCAGGTTTCTCACAATCCCTACCTCTCTCCATCCTTTCCCCCTTAAGAAGAATTATCTATATGAGATTAATCAGCTAGATCAGGAGAAACCCCTGCCCTTGCCTTCAAACTGACTACTTTTAAGAGTATGTCACCATCCTGCTGGACCATCTAGGTTTGTCATTAGGAAACCAGCTCCAAAACCCATATTCTCCTCTCTATCCCTCCTCAAAATGGAGGGCTACCCTGCAGGAGATAGGCTCTCTCCTTTCATTCTTTCCTCAGCTCCCAATCCCCAATCATTTCCTCTGAATTGTTTCAGGAGTATTGAGGATGGAAAACTGGCTTCAGTAGAATATCACACTTCATGAAGAGAAAGTAAGTGGATAATAAAATAACCCTAGGTTCAGGTGCTGTGATGATCTGGCGGGGCTAAGCTGTGGATTCGGCTGGCTAGCCTCATCTACTCTGAGTGCAAATAAACCCTCGGAGTCATTATCTTTATTCTTTCTTGACATTAACTGAAGAAAAATCCCAGTCAGACACTGCCTCTTAATCAGTCAGTGTCAGAAAGTGTTACAATCACTAAACACTTCTTTTATTACTGTTCTATTGCAAGCAACTCAGAAAGACTTTGTCTCTTGCTCAGATCTGATGTGTCTATCTGAATGCAATTTTCTATAGTATCTTCTTCTTGTCACATGACTCTAGTGTGAGTCCAAATTATTGAAAAGTCTGAGCTCCTTTTAATACAGCAAGTTGTGTTAATGGTTTTTATGTTCTAAGTCTGTTTGGGGGAGCCATTATTAAAATTAAGGAAGGCAGAGTTTTGTAGTGGATAGAAATTAGGCCTTTCTCCATGGATGACATTGGTTCAAATTCCCCCCTCTCGACACATATTGGCTGTATGAGCCTGTATAAGTCATTGTGTGACCTTGGACAAGTCACTCAACATCTTCAGTGACCCATCTTCATTCCCATCTTATCATTATCAAAATACTAAAGATAAATACAGAAGTAACGAGGTACTCCCATTGACTTCATCAGTTTCCATAGGCTTAATTATCATCTCAATGAAGATTCAGATATTCAGCTCCAATCTCTCCCTTGAGCTCTAGTTCTTCATTACTAATTGCCTATTGGAAATATCAAACTGGGTTTCTAAAACAATCATTTCTCTCTTCTCACACAGACACAACTTTATTTCAGGCTCTCATCATCTGTCCCCTAGAATATTATAGTAGTTTCTTATATGGTTTCCTTTTATCAAGGCTGTTTCCTCTCTAGTTTCCAAGACTGCTTAAATTCAATTTAAACAGAATTCACAATCTTTCCCCTCTTCCCAAGCCTTCCTGTCTTCCAAACTTCCTTATTTTTATTAAAATATATTACCATTTTTGTACTTTCAGTCTGTCAGGTTTGTAGCCCCATCATCATCTTTAATGCCTCATTCTGTCACCCCTAATACCCATTCAGTTGTCAAATCTCATGGATTGTATATCTACAAGATCTTTTACATTTCACTCATTTTCTCATACAGCCGCCTGTTTATTTCAGGCCATTACCTGGATTATTACAATAGCCTGTTGTATGGTCTTTCATTGCCACTTATTTTTCTTTTTATTTTTTTGAATTAGACAAAGAAAATTTGTTTTAAAGGTTTATTATGATTCACAACTGTCTCTAAAGGACAAGAAGATGCAAAAACTGGGAATACTTGGACATTATTAATGACACACAGAAACAGACTGAGATTTTAATAGCTGCCTTGCTTCACTCAATTTTTTTGGTATGTTTTGACCACAGGCTGGGATTCCCATCTGCCCTGGTAATCAGGCCAGTGTTGGGTGAAGCAGACAATTTTTACAGCACCTTTTCTAGTCCCTTCCTCACACCAGTTAGTGAGTAGTGCAGTCCTTAAAAGGCTGCTCAGACATCCAGGGTGCTGCTGAATCCCACTGCTGCTCAGTCTAATGAGAAGAGACCCTGTGGCCTGGGCCACTCATGTACAGGATTGTGTCACTTCTTTTTCTTCTCTAGTTTATTCTCCACAGAGCTGCTAAAATGTTTTATTCCTTAAACATAGGTCTGACCCTGTCATTCCCTTGCTCAACCAATTGCAATGGCTCCCTATTGCCTCTGGGACAACATACAAATACTTCTCTTTAGTTTTAGAAGCCTTTCATAACATGGGTACAATATACCTTTCCAGTTACACAGTACCATATTCCCTCTCCTTTTCATTACTATCTAGCTAAATTGGCCTTTTCTCTGTTTCTCAGACATAACATTTCATTTCCCAGCTCTGTGACTTCACATTGGCTGTCCCCTATGCTTGGGAAGTACTCCTTCAGTACCTATGCCTCATGGAATGCTTTTTTTGTTTCCTTCAAATACAGCTGATACTCTCCCCTCCTGCATGGAAGTGTTATAGACATCTCCAATTACTAGTGCCTTCCCTTTTTAATGAACTTTATTTATTTTATTTACTTATTCAATTTATTTTCTTTATGTTTATTATGAATATATATGTATACTTCTATTTTTTCATTTAGAATATAAGATCCTAGATATTGTTTTGTAATTTGTATTTTCACCTTCAATTTCTAACATAGTTCCTGAAACATTGTAGGCACTTACCCAATACTTGTTGATTGATTATTGTTGAAATCCTACCATGCTAAAATCCTCATCAAACTTTTAACTATCATCACCTTTCCTTGATCACACCTAATATCACTCTTTTTTCTTAATTCTCATGTCCCTTTCATTTCTTCCTCTCTTGGTTGTTATCATTTTCCATTTTGTCTCAGTTATGTGTGTAGTTTTATCATTCTTGATAAGTTCCTCATGGTCAGGAAACAGGTTCCATTTAATTTCGTATCTGACTTGGTATACAGAGCAGTTCCAGTCACAAAATAGATATATGATAAGTATTTGTTTAATTCAATACAGTTAATGAATTTACTGAATTAAACACATTAAATGGGCAAGATAATTATATTGACTGCTTGTATTTCTGAAAATATAACTGTGGAGTAAAGCTTTCAGGAAAGCATGCATGATGTCAAAGGCAAAGACAAATGAGCCATTTTCCAGGGACCTTTCAAGGGCATGACAGCTGTCTGCAGTAATGAGATGCTTCTTCCCATCTAATAAAACCCTGTTTCTGTGAAAGGGCAAATAGGAGGTAGAGTAGGATTGGCAGCTTCTGACATTCACTCTGGGAATAAGAACGCAGGATTTAGGGCAGGAAGAGACATATATGTGTTTGCCCAAGCTCTTCATTTAATAGAGAAGAAAATTGAGGCAGGGGGCAGGAAAGTAACTACCCAAGGTCACATAAACAGGAAGCAACTGAGCCTGAATTCATTACTATCTGACTCCCTATTCTGTGTTTTGCCACTGTGTAGACTAGACTGTGATTTAAGTTACCTGTACTATCAAGGCCAGATATGCAAAGCCAAGCATCATGGAGTTGAATTCACTAAATTCTACTGAATTCAAATTGGCTAAATAGCCAGTCAGACTGGCCTATTTCAGAGAGGCCCATCTCAATAAAGTTGGACACCTGGTCAAGAATTTTCCTTGGTCACAGCAACTATTGAAGTGATTTACAAAGAAATAAAATATTTGCAATCAGTGGAAGAAATACCCACTGAAATCACAGAACTGCAGAATTTTAGTGCTAGAAGGGATGTCAGTATCATCTCAGTCCAGATCACGTGTGAAAAAAGAATCCCTTTTTCAAAATACTTGGAAATTTGTTAGTCAGCTTCTATTTAAGATTTCTAACCAGCAGGAAACTATTTCTTTCCAAGGCAGTTCATTCCTCTTTTGGATAACTCAGGAAGGTTTTTTTTTTTTGGTGAGGTTTATACTAAATTTGCCTATTTGCAAAAAAAACTTTACTTTGAGTTCTTCCCTCTACTATCAAATGGTTTAAGTGTAATCCTTCTTCTACATGACAGCCCAGCAAATACTTTAAGAGAGTTGTCATACTCAACCCAAGTATTCTTTTCTATGCATAATCATTCCTAGTTTGTTAGATTGATGGCCTTAAGGCCCTTTATCATCCTGGTTGTCCTTCCCTGGGTGCTCTCCACTTTATCATTGCCCTTTCTAAATGGTGGCATTCAGAACTGAATACCATGTTCAAGGTATAGTCTTACTGTGCCAGAATATATGATTATCTCTGCCTTATTCTTAGAAACTATGCTTCACAATGCAGTCTATGGTATTATTAACTTTTTTCAGCCAGTACATGTTTTCTTAACTCCTAATTATGAATCAAGCTTAGAGCTTAGTTCTGGGAATACAAAAAGAGCCAAAAGACAATCTCTACCCTCAAAGACCTAACAATCCAATAAAGGAGACCAAAAGCAAACAAATATATACATGACATCCATATACAGAATAAATAAGAAATGATTAGCAGAGGGAAGATATTAGAATTAAGAGGGATTGGAAAAGACTTCCTGTGGAAGATGGATTTGAAGCTGGGACTTGAAAGAAACCTGGAAAATTGGTAGGTGAAGATGAGGAAGCAGAAAGTTCCAGGCATGGTGGACATCCAGAGAAAATGACACCTGAGATATGGAATATCTTATTGGAACAATATTTAAGGAGGCCAGATACTCACCTCCAGAAAACCATAAAATAGAGCTCCAAAACAAGTCCTAGAACAGCAGAACCAGCAAAAAGATGGAATGAAACAATCTTTTAGCTTCGGAAACTTGGAAGATCAGCAAAAAAGGTTCATCTCACTCAGGTGAAAGGGGAGCACAGTCTAGAATAGGAAGCATTCTAGCAAGACAGCAACAAGCCAGATCTCAGCAAACCAGCAGGAGATCCTGAGCCACAGTGTGGTGGAACAGGCAAATACCAACACTGAGACATGACTCATGCCTTAGCATAGTCAGATGAACCAGCACACTGTACTTCAGAAAACCACCATATACTTCAGCGTAGCCTTTGGCAAACAGGTCCCTGCAAGTATCTCTAAAAACAGCTGTATAAACCCCCGAAGCTTGGGACAGTACATTCTCCACATTGGAAGCAGACTCTTACCTTAACAAATAGTTTAAAACTCATGTAATTGGCCAGGATCATGAACAAGCAGCACAAAAAGAGTCAGATTATATTATCTTACTTTGGTGACAAAGAAGATCAAAATATACAACCAGAAGAAGACAACAAAGTCAAAGCTCCTACATCCAAAGCCTCCAAGAAAAATATGAATCAATCCCAAGCCTTGGAAGAGCTCAAAAGGGATTTTGGGAAGCTAGTAAGAAAAGTAGAGAAAAAACTGGGAACAGAAATGAGAGTGATGCAAAAAAAAAATCATGAAAACAATTCTACAGCTTGCTAAAGGAGACACAAAAAAATACCGAAGAAAATATCACCTTAAAAAATAGCTTAGGGGGGCGGAGCCAACATGGCTGAGTGAAAGCAGTGACTTGCTTGAGCCCTCCCCCAAACCCCTCCAAATACCTATAAAAAATGGCTGTAAACAAATTCTAAAGCAGCAGAACTCACAAAAAGACAGAGTGAAACAAATTTCCATCCCAAGACAATCTGGATGATTGATTAGAAAGGAATATCACGCCAGGCTGGGAGATGAGCACAGTGAGGCATGGGGGTGCAGGCCACATCGAACCTGGAGCAGGACTCAAGGAATGAATCGCTGGTAGCTGTGGTAGTTTCCAGACCTCTCAACCCAAGAACGCCAAAGACAACTTAGAAGGTCAGTGGGAAAAGTCTGTTTCTGTGGTGAGAGAGGAGCTAGGTCTCAGAGCCAGTTCCAGAGCGCGGAGCACAAAGTGCAGAGTGCAGGAACCAGGGTGGTGATTGCTTCTGAGCTTCCAGCCCACAGACTGAGGGGGAATCAAGTGGCTGATGGGAGGGGTATTGCAGGGATCTCTTTGCCAGTGTTGAGGCAGGAATCTCTTGCTTTGCCCGTGTTTGGATCTGGGCCACAGTTCTGGGCAGAAGTCCTAGGGTGAGGAGGAGCACTGGCATGGTGGAGCCTGTAGTGGCTGGGGACAGAAAACCTTCCTCACAGTTCCAGGACAGAAAGGAATACTCATGGTCACAGGCCAGGAAAGGAGTAAACACCTCGCCCCTTACCATACCACCTTGGAAGAAGTGAATATGTACGGGTCCCTACAAGTATCTCTGAAAACAGCTGTACAAACCCCCAAAGCTTGGGTCAGTACATTCTCCACATTGGAAGCAGACTCTTACCATAACAAATAGTTTAAAACTCAAGTAATTGGCTGGGATTGTGAGCAAGCAGTGCTAGCTCCTACATCCAAAGCCTCCAAGAAAAATATGCAATCAATCCCAAACCTTGGAAGAGCTCAAAAGGGATTTTGGGAAGCTAGTAAGAGAAGTAGAGGAAAAACTGGGAACAGAAATGAGAGTGATACAAAAAAAAAATCATGAAAAACAAGTCAATAGCTTGTTAAAGGAGAACCAAAGAAAATACTGAAGAAAATAATACCTTAAAAAATAGCCTAACCCAAATGGCAAAAGAGGTCCAAAAACTCAATGAAGAGAAGAATACCCTAAAAAGCAAAATTGGCCATATGGAAAAGGAAGTCCAAAAGGTTACTGAAGAAAATACTTCCTTAAAAATTAGAATAGAGCAATTGGAAGCTAGTGAGTTTATGAGAAATCAAGACACTGTAAAACAAATCCAAAAGAATGAAAAAAATAGAAGACAATGTGAAATATCTCATTGGAAAAACAACTGACCTGGAAAATAGATCCAGGAGAGAAATTTTAAAAATTATTGGACTATCTGAAAGTCATGATCAAAAAAAGAGCCTAGATATCACCATTCAAGAAATTATCAAGGAAAACTGCCCTGATATTTTAGAACCGGAAGGCAAAAGAGAAAGTGAAAGAATCCACCATTCTCCTTCTGAAAGAGATTCCAAAAGGAAAACTCCTAGGAATATTGTAGCCAAATTCCAGGTCAAGGAGAAAATATTGCAAGCTGCCAGAAAGAAATAATCCAAGTATTGTGGAAACACAATCAGGATAACACAAGATTTAGCAGCTTCTACATTAAAGGACTGCAGGGCATAGAATATAATATTCCAGAGGGCAAAGGAGATAGGATTACAACCAAGAATCACCTACCCAGCAAAACTGAGTATAATACTTCAAGGGAAAAAATGATCATTCAGTGAAATAGAGGACTTTCAAGCATTCTTGATGAAAAGACCACAGCTGAATAGAAAATGTGACTTTAAAGTACAAGACTCAAGTGGAACATGAAGAGGTAAACAGGAAAGAGAAATCGTAAGAGGCTTATTAAGGTTAAACTGTTTACATTCCTGCATGGAAAGGTGATATTTATAACTCATGAGATCTTTGTCAGTATTAGGGTGGTTGGAGGAAAAAATTTATATGTATAGATAGATAGATAGATAGATAGATAGATAGATAGATAGATAGATAGATGATAGAGGGCACAGGGTGAGTTGAAGATTAAGAGGTCATATCCAGAGAATAAAATTAAGGGATGGGAGAGGATTATACTCGGAGAACAAGAAAGGGAGAGGTAGAATGGAGTAAATCATCTCACAAAAAATAACAGAAAGGTAAAGTCTCTTACAGTGGAGGGGAAGCAGGGGAAGGTGAGAGGGAATGAGGAGTCTTATTCTCATAGGATATGGCTTAAGGAGGGAATGACATACACATTCAACTGGGTATGGAAATCTGTCTTACCCTACAGGAAAATAGGGGGAGAAGGGGACAAGAGAGCAGAGGGATGATAGAGAGGAGGGCCGATTGAGAAATGGGGTAATCAGAAGCAAATACTTCTGAGGAGGGACAGGGTCAAAAGAAAGAATAGAATAAATGGGATTGCAGGACAGGATTAAGGGAAATAGTTTTTTTTTCACAACATGTCTACTATGGAAGTGTTTTGCATAACTGTACATGTATAATCTATATTGAGTTGCTTGCCTTTTTAATGAGGGTGGGTGGGGAGGGAGGAAGGGAGAAAATTTGGAACCCAAAGTTTTAAAAACATATGTTTAAAAAATGTTTTCACACGCTACTGGGAAATAAGAAATACAGGAAATGGGGTACAGAAGTCTACCCTGCCCTACAGGAAAATAGAAGGGGAAGGGGATAAGAGAAGGGGGGGGAAGATAGAAGAGAGGACAGACTAGGGGAAGAGATATTCAGAATGCTTGCCATCTTTGGGTGGGGGAGGGGTGAGATGGGGTGAGAATTTGGAATTCAAAATATCGTGGAAGTAAATGTTGAAAACTAAAAATAAATTTATATTAAAAAAATTGAAAAAAATTGAAAATTTAGAAAAAAGAAAAAAGAAACACCCTGCCAAACCTCAACACATACCAGATACCACCACTAGCACCCCAGCATAGCACCAACCTTTAGCAACACCAGCCAACCCCCACTCACTGCCTCAGCATAGCACCAGACAAGAAGGTCCTCTGTGTGCCTCAGGGCAACATCAGCATAGCACAAGAAGTCTGGATAGTGTCCCTTCCACCCTTGTCCAGAGCTCAAATTTAAATGAAAAGAAAAAGCCACCACCACCCCTAAAAAAGATGAGCCCAAAGCAACAAAAAAAAGAATCTGACCATAGAAAGTTATTATGGTGACACGGAAGTCTAAGATACAAACTCAGAATAAGATAACGATGTCAAAACACCTATGGGCAAAACCCCAAAGAAAAATGGAAAGCGGTTTCAAGCCCAGAAAGAACTCATGGAAGAACTAAAGAAACAGCTTAAAAATCATATAAGAAATGTAAAAGAAAAATGAGAAAAGTGATGCAAGATAATTATGAAAAATGAGTCAACAGCTTAGAAAACAGCTTAAAAAGTAGAATACAAGAAATGGAAAAGAACATGCAAAAATCCATTGAAGAAAAGAACTCCTTAAAGAATATTAATTAGACTAATGGAAAAGAGAGTACAAAAGGTAATTGAGCAAAACAATACCTTAAAAGTGAGAATTGGGGAAGTGGGAGCTAATGACTCTATGAGACATCATGAATCAATCAATTCAAAAGAATGAAAAAAAAAGGAAGGAAATGTAAACTGTCTCATAGGTAAAACAATTGACCAGGAAAAGAGATTCAAGAGAGACAATATCAGAATCCTTGGACTACCTGAAAGCCATAATCAAAAGGAGGACTTGGACAGCATCTTTTAAGAATTTATCAAGGAAAACTGCCCTGATGTCCTGGAAGCAGAGGGCAGAATAGTCATTGAAAGAGTCCACCTGAGGAAAGAAATCCCAGAACAAAAACCCCAAGGAACATTATAGCCAAATTTCAGAACTCTCAATAAAGGAAAAAAAATACTACAAGTGGACAGAAATAAACAATTCAAATATCAGGGAGTCACAATCAGGATGACACAAGACTTGGCAGCTATAACATTAAAGGATCAGAGGTAATGAAACATGATATTCTGGAAAGCAAAGGAACAATGAAAACATGGTCTTCAGACTCACTTACCTGGCAAAATTAAGCACAATCTTTCAAGGGAAAATGGTCATTCAATGAAATAAAAGGATTTCAAGCCTTCTTAAGGAGAAGAACAAAAGCAAACCAAAAGATTTGACCACTAATATCAAGACCCAAGAGAAACATAAATAGGCAAAAAGGGATTCAATGGAGCTAAATGTTTTACATCCATACCTGGGAAGATGATACTTATAACTTTTAAAAATTGTACCACTAACAACAGTACAGATAAAAAGTAAATACATAGAGAGAAGGTAAGGGTACAAGGTGAATTTGAGGGAATGCCATAAAAAAGTAAGAGATGAAAAACTGGAGTACAGTGAGTGCAGAAGGAAGAGAGAGGTAGAATGGAGTAAATTATCTCACACGAAGAGGTGAGAAAGAACTCTTGTAGTGGAGAAGAAGATGGGAGAATGGGAGATGGGCATTGCTTGAATCTTACTCCCATCAGTACTGGTTCAAAGAAGGAATTAAAATACACAATCAACTGAATATAAAGATCTATCTTACCTGACAGGGAAGTAGGAGGGGAGGGATTAAGGAAATGGGAGATAGGGACTGACAGAAGAGAAGGCAGATCAGGGAAAGTGGTAGACAGAAGCAAAACAATGGTGAGGCGGAAAAGAGTGAAAAGAGAGAGAAGACAAACAGA
The DNA here is from genome assembly GCF_003287225.1 of Phascolarctos cinereus. NCBI lineage: Eukaryota > Metazoa > Chordata > Mammalia > Diprotodontia > Phascolarctidae > Phascolarctos > Phascolarctos cinereus. The sequence continues at coordinate 378,130,943 of NW_027555625.1, forward strand.
AGAAGATTAGTACGAAGGGAAATACAGAGGTAGTTATCGTAACTGTGAATGTGAATGGGATGAACTCTCCCATAGAACGGAAGTGAGTAATAGAGTGGATCAAAAACCAGAATTCTAAAATATGTTCCTTACAAGAAACATCCTTGAAGCAGAGAGACACACACATAGTAAAGGAAGGGGCGAGAGTATAATCTATTATGCTTCAGCTGAAGAAAAAAAAAGGGGGGGTAACAATCCTGATCTTAGACAAAGTAAAAGCAAAAATAGACTTAATTAAAAGAGATAAGGAAGGAAACTAGATCTTGCTAAAAGATACCCTAAGCAATGAAGCAATGAGAAGAGCAATGGAGAGTCTACCTGTCAGATCTATGAGGAGGTAAAAATTCATTACCAAACTTGAGATAAAGAGCATTACTAAATAAAGAATAGATACTTTTGAGTGTATTAAATTGAAAAGCTTTTGTACAAACAAAACCAATACAACCAAAATTAGAAGGTAATCAGAAATCTGGGAAACAATCTTTCTAGCAAGTGTCTCTGATAAAGGCCTCATTTCTCGATTGTATAGAGAACTGAGTCAAATTATGAGAACACAAGTCATTCCCCAATTGATAAATGGTCAAAATATATGAATAGGCAGTTTTCAGATGAAGAAATAAAAAATACTATAGGCATACGAAGAAGTATTCTAAATCACTTTTGATTAGAAAAATGCAAATTATAACAATTGTGAAATACCACCTCATACCAATCAGATGGATTAATACCACAAAAAAGGAAAATGATAAATGTTTGAGAGGATGTTGGAAAATTGGGACACCAATGCACACTGTTAGTAGAGTTGTGAACTGATCCAACCATTCTGGAGAGCAATTGGGAACTATGCCCAAGGGGCAACCAAACTGTGCAAACCCTCTGATCCAGCAATGCCACTACTAGGTCTGTATCCTAAAGAGATCATAAAAATGGGAAAAGGGCCTACATTTGCAAAAATATTTATAGCAACCATTTCTGTGTTGGCAAAATATTGGAAATTGAGGGGACATCCATCAATTAGGGAATACCTAAACAAGTTGTGGAATATGAAGATAATGGAATATTGTTGTATAATAATAAATGATGAATGATCAGATTTCAAAAGATCCTGGAGAGACTGTACAAACTGATGCAAAGTGAAATGGGTAGAACCAGGAAACCATTGTATACAATATCAGCAACATTGTGGGATGATCAACTATGAACAACTAGGCTCTTCTCTGCAACACAATGATCCAAGACAAGTACAAAGGATTCATGAAGGAAAATGCTATGCATATGCAGATAAAGAACTGCTGGACTCTGAATGCAGACCAAAGAATATTTTTTTTCACTTGCTTTATTCTTTCTCCTGTTTTTCCCCTTTAATCAGTTTCTTCTTCCACAAATGTGATGTATATGGAAATACGTTTTACATGATAGCACATGTATAAACTTTATCAAACAGCCTACCATTTTCATAAGAGGGGAAGGGAGGGAGGGTAGGAAAAAATTTGGAACTCAATATATGTAAAAATGAATGCTAATACTTTTATTGATATGTCATTGGGGAAAAATAAAATAATATTTAACAACAGAAAAAAACATTAAGAAGGCCAGTGTCACTGAATCAAAGAGTATGTGTTGGAGAGTAAGGTGTTAAGAAGACTGGAAATGTCAGTGGGAGAGTGGGGAGAAGGGGCTAGATTATAGAGGTCTTTGAACTCCTAACAGTGGATTATATATTTGATCCTAGAGGCGACAGGAAGCTACAAGAATTTATTGGGTGGAGGGGGTGATGTAATTAGAGCTACACTTTAGGAAAATTACTTTGGTTGCTAAATGGAGAGGATGGATCAGAGTGGGGATAAACTTGTGGTAGAAAAACCTTATGCAGAATATTGCAATAGTCTAAGCATGACTTGATGAGGGGCTGCACCAGGGAGGTGGCAATATCAGAGGAAAGAATGGGCCACATCTGAGAGATATTGGGAAGTTGAAATCAACAGTCCTTGGCAACAGATTGTATATGGAAGGTGGAAGATAATAAGGAGTTAAGGATAATGCCTAGGTTCTGGGACTGGGACACTAAAAGGATAATGCTTCCTTTTACAGTAAATAGGAAAGTTAGGTGTGGGAGATGATGTTGGGGGGAAGATAGTAAGTTCAGTTTTGAACATGTTAAGTTTAATATGTTTACTGGACATTAAGTTTGAGATATTTAAAAGACAGTTGGAGGTGTGAAAGTAGAGGTCATCAGAGAGGTTAAGGCAGGATACATAGATCTGAGAATCATCAGCGTAGAAATGATAATTTAATCCATGGGAGCTGATGGGATCACTAAGTGAAGTAATAGATGAAGATGAGAAGAGGTTCAAGGAAAAATCCCTTTAGGATATCTATTGTTAAAGGACATGATCTGGACAAGGATGCGGGAAAAGATACTGAAAAGCAGATAAGTAGGAGGAGAACCAGGAGAGAGTGACATTTTCTTTCCTTTTCATTTCTTTCCTTTTCTCTTCTTTTCTTTTCCTTGCTTTCCTTTCCTTTATTTTTTCAAGATGTCATATCACACTGCTGACTCATATTGAGCTTACAATTTACTAAAGTCATGGGTCTTTTGAGGCTGACCAGGATAGAGACAAAAACTATATTTTTTATTTCACTAGAAACTTCCTCTACCTATGCAGGTCTGGACCTCTCTGCAACTTATATTTTTGTGAGTTGTCTAGGTGCTAAAGCACTGAAATTGACTAACAAAAGACCCAATCAGAAAAGTCAATATGTTTTCTGAGAGATTGATAGAGGAAAGGCAGTGTCTATTCTACCAATGGCAAATCAGACAGTGATTAAAATAATGACAACAACAACAACAACAACAAAAACCAGTTATTTAGTGCTATTCGGTAAATACTGCCTTTGATCCATCCAATCCAATTCAACTAGAATTTTAAAGTGCCAATTTAATGGAAAATCCTTTGGTAGGTACCAGCAACACTTAGACAAAACAAAACAAAGAAAAACAAAAGAAGTAATTACTTTCATTGATTTTATATTCTCTTGGGAAGGGGTGGGGGGAGTTTACAACATGTAAAAATGTAAATATATTCGGGGTTGATGTGAAGCTCAAATGAGAAAATGGATAGAAATCATTTTTAAATCCTTAAAGTGCTATATAAATGGCTTCTCAATCACCTTCTTCTCCTTTTCCTTTTTCTCCTCTTTCTTCATCTTCTTCCAAGAGGCCCCCCAGTCTGGTAATGACTTCATTCCCTGGGCCTTTTACTGCACTCCTGCTAAGGTAAAGAATGTTTATAAAACAAAAAGGGGCATGCTAAAAATGTTTCACAATTGGGCTTTTTTGGAGGGAAAGTATGACATCTTGGTGATTGGAAAGAAGAGGTTGAGGTAATAGATATTTCAGAAATAGAAATGATACAATTTGGCAATTGATTGTGATGGATGATGGTTAAGGGAAAAGAAAGAGTCAAGAACATTGATGAGGATGAGAATCTGGGTAATTGGAAGAATGTCAGTATCCTCATCAGAAACAGAGAGGAGGAATGGGTTCATATGGGAAGATAGTTGATTTACCAACATATATACATACATGTATGTATGATTTTTATTCCAGAGGGCCAATAATGAAACATTCTTCCCTGCCTTAAAATAGAAAGGATTAAACTAAAGGTGCAGAACGTGGCATATGTTGTCATATATACTTAATAAGTCAAGTTTGTTCTGTTTAATTCTTTTTTTAATAAGGGGAAATTTTAAAGAATGGGATAGTTATTGGGGAATTAGAACAATGTAAACATCGATACATATATATGTATGATAAGGAAAAGAAATCCCAGGAGAAAAAGGTACTAAGCTTATCTCCTTTCCCGGAAAGTTCAGTTCATTGCTGAGAAAAATGAAATGCAAACATTCTGCTTTAGCCCATTTGTACAGTAATGAACTAAGGTCAAACACTCATCACCTTGCCACACAGGTGTAGAAAGAAATGATGATAGGACTTTCTTGCTGAAGATCTGTGCATGTGGCAGTCATTTCATCTATTTTTGTAGGAGATGGGTTTAAGAATAACATTCTTGATTAAATATTCATAAGTATATACTAATGGTGTTTAAGGAGATCTTCATAGCCACTCTTTTTGGATGAAATTTATCATTGTAATAATTTTTCCCAAACTACAGATAAAGTATACATACACACACACACACACACACACACACACATGCATGTATGTATATATATGTACACAATACAATATATGTATATATACACATATACACTCATATACTCATATGTATGCATATGTAGATATGCATGTATATATACATACATATATTATACTCTATTTGTAGTTTGTGTGTATATGTATGTGTACATATACACACACATATATACATATATATACACATATATACATATTCTAAAGTTCTGAAAGATTTATTTTACAACAAATCAAGGACAAACAAAAATATATAGAAGATCAAACAGAAGTAAAATCTATAAAAATGTGATGAGCTATATTTTTAAACAAAATTATTTTTTTTGTTTTAGTGGTGCAGAGGATTTTATAAATCTGATTGGGAGGCAGAGTCTGTGAACAACTCAGAAATATTTGACAGGAAATAGAGAAGGGGGAGAGTAGAAACTGAAGAGAAAAACCCTTCTCCCAAAAGTTGGGTTGAACCTCCTAAGTAACTGGTAGACTGTTGTCTGATTCTGGAATGGAACTTTTTAGGTAGGGCAGAATGTTTTTGAAAATCCCTAAACCTAATTTGAACAGGTGGGTCTCAGAGCCCTGTATTGATTGCTGAAGGCAGAGAGAGAAAGGTTACAAAGGGAATGAAATGCATGCTTACCCAGGGCCTTCCATTTGGGGAGCTAGTTCTTCAGAGATCTGACATCAATATCTGATATCTTGATCTTTTTTTCTCTTTGTTTTTAAGAAAATGTAGACCTTCTTACTTAAAGTAAAACACACACACACACAACTTAAAATGACATGTTTTGGACAGTTTGATGGCAAAATCACAGACCGACTAGGATGTAATATTTCAACAAAAGAGGGGGCTGACAGGTACAACAGAGAAATCAGTTCATTCTTTGAAAGTATTTTAACATTCAGTACTGGCAATATAGCTAAGAAAGGTGAAGGTGCCTGAAGTTGTTTTAAATGAATCAAACATTTGTTTTCTATGTTTGACAGAGTTTTAGTTAAAACTGAGACAGCTCACAGATGGACTTCTAATTCTTTTCTGATAAAGTAGTGGGCACTTTAGACTTACCAGTTATCTTAAAGCAAATCAGTGCCCTAGAAGTGAATGCAGGACATATTGTGACTCATACCTTATTCATAAGTAACACACACGAGAAGGGTGATAGGCAAAGGCAAACTTTACATTAACCATCAGAAAAATTAAGTTAGACTCATACCCACAATTAGATTCTGTGCACTTTCTGGACTAGATATATTTTCCCTTCACAGAAAATTCTGTTTATTTGACTGCCGTAGAATTAGTACTGAAGCAATACAGATAACTAATATTAATGTTATTCATAATGATTAACTCTAATAATGAAGATCATTTAGCCACAGTGTAGTGGAAAGACAGCTGGCCTTAGAGTCAGGAACTAATAGGTATGTGTGGGACAGAGAACACTTACTCAAAAATAAAAACAAAGACTTAGATACCTTGAAAGTAGAAAGGAGTTTATTGCTTTCTCATGAGAAAGGGTACCGCACCTAGTCACCATTGCCAGCCAGGAGAGTATAAGTTCAGTACAGAAATCAAAGCTTATTTATACCCTAATGCGAGCTCCTCCTCCCTAACCCCCTCCTCCTTATCCTATTGGCTGGGCTTTCAGGGGGCACAATCTATTCATGGAGATGCAAGTTTGCCCAGAGACAAGAAAAGGCGTGAAGTTTTGCAAGGGCAAGCAGTTCAGATTAGGGGTAGGGCTATTCTTTCTGCTAAGTACTTAAAAACAGGGTCTGAGCGGAGCAGTTTTGAAAGCAACAATCAAGAACTGTTAACAAGAACTATTGACCCTTTGAGGAGGCTTCACTTCTGAGAGATCATCTCTCACAGGTACAACTCTGCCTCTGATATATATGGGAATCACGACCTTCTCTCTAAGACTCTAAGTTATACACTTGTTTTTCCTCTTTAGCAGCAGGCATTTTCTCATCAGGGATTTCTTATTTCTGATGAAATTATAGGTTGAACTCAATGACACTTATCTGCTGCTTTCAGCTAAATACTGAATTTTGTGCTGTTTAAAAACATTTTCCCCTAAAAGCAATAGAAACATTGTGATTATTAGTACATGTTGCACCAATACCATTTTTGTTTTTAAACAACAGAGAAATAGGTTCAGAACATTTAGTTGACTTAACTATGGTAATAGGTATCATATGAACATGCTGTAGAGATGGTAGAGGATCTCAGAAATCATCTACCAATTACCCCTCCCCCACACTCCCACTTACACCCTACCACTACCATTTACAGATGTGGAAGTAAGACCCAGGGAGGTTAAGTAACTTAAACAAAATTACTCAGAGACAAGATTTGAACACACCTTCTCTGAAAACAGAATCCACACTCTTTTCACTAAATTCTCTAATTCCAAGTCCATTTTTTTCTTCCTGCTATACTACATTTCATCTTAGAATCATTCCAACTAATTTGCTACAATAGGGACTCAGAAATTCCATTTCTTGTCACTTGGAGTGGCTCTTTTAATCAAATTCCCCACAACCTATTACAGGTCGATTGACCAGATCCAATTTTTCCTTACATTCAGTTATACTATATTGAGGCAGTCTCTGGACCAGGGCTTCTTAAACTTTTTCCACTTGTGACTTCTTTTTGCTTTTGGGCAGCAGAAATTGGCAAATTTCAAGCCACACCTAAACAGAAATCTTCCTGATGGCATTCTCAGAGTAGTCCTCTAGCACCTGCATGAAAGCTTCTAGGGCTGGGGAATTCCCTACTTCTCAAGGCAGTCTATTACACTTTTGAAGAGATCTAATTAGAAAGTATTTATATTCAACCGAAGTTTTCCTTCTTTGCAACTTGTACCTATTGCTTCTAATTCTGCTCTCTGGGCCAACGAAACAAGTCTAACCCATTTCCTGCATAAGTGTCCTTCAAATGTTTGTAGACAGTTACTACAACTTCCTCTCAATCTTCTCTTTTTCAAGCTAACCATTTATAGTTCCTTCAAATGGTATTGATATGGCATGGTTTTTACTCCCTTTAGAACTGATTGTCCTTCTCTGAATGTAAATTCTCTTTCTGAAATATGATGCCCAAACGTGGCCTAAGAAAGCCAAAGAATAGGAAAACTATTACATATTTCCTTGTGCTGAATGTTCTACTTTGGTCACACGGTGATTTTTGTTCATTTTCTAAAAACTCAAGTTTTTCCCCCACCAGGAACCATTGTTCAGTTGTATTTCCCCCATCTTATACTCACACTGCTTTTTCAAAAGAAATGATTAATTAATTTTTAGTTTTCAACATTCACTTCCACAAGATTTTGAGTTCCAGATTTTCTCCCCATCTCTCCCCTCCCCCCACCCCAAGATGGCATACATTCTGAATACCCCTTCCCCCAATCTGCCCTCCCTTCTATCACCCCTCTTCCTCCTCTTATCCCCTTCCCCTTCTATTTTCCCATAGGGCAGGATAGATTTCTATACCCACTTTTGTCAAGTTCCAATATTGAAGTAATAGAAGTATTAATAATAATAATGATAATAATATAACTAGCATTTTTGTAGTGTTTGGAGATTTTCAAAATACTTTACAGGTATTATTTCATCTTATGCTCACAAATACCCTGCAAGATAGGTTCTATTATTAATATCCCCATTTCATAGATGAGGAAACTGAATGCAGAAAGCCATTAAGTGACTTGCCTAGGGCCACGTATTGGCCTATATATCTTATTTTCAGCACTTTTTTTTTTAACAATAGTATCTTATATTAATTATTACTAATTTTTCTTAGATTTAGCATTATTCATTCTAGTCCATTGAGGTCATTTATTAACATTTTGATTCTATTATCCAATGAGATGCTTCATGTCATTGGCAAATTTGATTATTATGTCATCTATAATCATCCAAGCTGCTAATAAAAATGTTAAAAGGAATAAGAACAAGAACAGAGCCCTGTGTACTCTATTAGAGATGGCCATAGAGAAGTTGGTTTGAATACACAGTTAACTTTACAATTTATTTATCTGCATACATAATGTATCCCCAATCTCTAGATTTGTTATTGTACACTCTTATTCAACTGTCAGTTAATCAATAAACTCTCATTAAGTGCCACTAGCCAGGCACGATGTTAAATGCTGGGGAAACAAAAAGAGACAAAAGAATGTCCCTGCCCTCAAGGAATTTACATTCTAATGGTGGAAACAAATCTATACAAAGCAAGCTATATTCAGGATAAACAGGAAATAATTGAGATGGAAGGCAGAAGAATTAAAAGGGATTAGAAAAGGCTTCATTAAAAGATAAGATTGTATTTGGAACTTTAAGAAAGCCAGGGAAGTCATTAAGCAGTGGTGAAGAGGTCTGGGGGGACTGTAAAAAAAAAATGCCTGGGATGGAGGGGTGGACTATTTAGTTCCTGGAACGGCCCAGACTTTGATGTTTCTGGATGAAAGAGTGTGTGGTGGGAAGTGAGTATTGAGAAGACTAGAAAGGTTATGCCACTTTCTCTCCATATGGTAAAAATTTGTCCACTCCAGTTCTCAACTTTGAATAAGCCTAGCATCTAGCAAAGTATGTTGCACACAATAGAGTCTAATAAATGCCTTTTGAATTTAATTGTATTTCTTTTTCATGACGCTGCTTCTCAAAGGTGAAAAAGACTTCAGAAATCATCTCATCCAGTCCACCCATGAATGGGAAGCCCAGTCTACAGTGTTCTAGACAAGTGGGCATCTAGTTTCTGTTTGGGGAAAGATTTTTTTCCATGTTGGATTTAGCATGTGGCCATGGGCAAAATGAAGCTATTAGCACTTACTTCATAGTCACATCATCTTGTTATCTTGGTAAATTTCTCTGAGATGCTAGCTTAGGGCAAATGTTGCAGACGTTCACAGTATCACTGTTTTTTGCAAACTTGTTATGAAATTTGCTTTATTCTAAGGGAGAAAGAATCTTTCTATCCCTGGATAGAATCTCCTATTTCTAGTGGACCCGCCATAAAAGTCTGCAAGGGAAGTTTGTCAAGAAGTAACAAAGTCTATTACCTTTAGTGTCAGAATGAAGTAGGGAGCTATGCAATGACCTATAGAATTGAATGAAAGTAGAGAGTAGAGCAGGGGCAATTAGATGACGCAGTGGATAGAGTGCTGGGCCTGAAGTCAGAAGGACTCATTTCTCCTAGTTCAAATCTGGCCTCAAATGTTTGCTGGCTGTGTGGCCCTCAGAAAGTCACTTAACCCTATTTGTCTTAGTTTCCTTATCTGTAAAATGAAACTGAAAAAGGAAATGGCAAACCACTTCAGTATCTTTGCCAAGAAAACCCTAAGGGTCATGAAGAGTTGGATACAACTAAAATGACTGAACAACAACAAAGTAGAGTAAATAGGAGAGAGAATACTTGTGCATCTTCTGTTTGGCTTGGAAATCACATCCCTTTGTCCACCAGAGGTTTTTAGCCTTCCGCATACCATGACATTCAACTTACTGCTAAATAAATGTCCCTGTGCTAATGGAAATTGAATTTTCTGGCATTAAAGTGGCTTGCATTTTTTTGAAATTATCTTTTGAATTGTCTCTTTTTGGGATCCTAGACATTCTGAATATTGTACCTGAGATACCTTGTAGCTATCTATGGTACAATAGGTTAAGTGATTTGTCGATAGTTACATACATAAGATTAGTGTCAGAAGTAGCTTTGAAGCTTGGTATTCCTAACTACATGTCTAATAGTCTAAGATGGCAGTATGGTGTAGTGGAGAGAACATTGGCTCTGAAACCAAAGAACCTGTGTTCAAATTCTGCTTGTGATGTTTACTGATTGGGTAACCTTAGGCAAGTCACATTACTTTCATAGACCTTAACTTCTTTCATCTACAAAATCGGGGGGAGGGGGGGAGTGGAGAGCTGGACTAAATGCCCTCTGAGATTTAGATATATGATGCTATGATTGACTAGGTCATACCAGTTTAACAGATGAAAATGCCAGCTCTAATACTCAATCCCAGTGTGCAGCCAACTAATTAATTCAGGGAATTACTTTTTTCCTCAATAAAAGGTTTATCAAACAATCAGATTATTTGCTTTTACTCTTCATTTGACTTTATCTGCATGTACAAGGACAGTCTATATGCAGCCTATAAAATGGACTGTGGCAGAGATCAGTCAATATGGTTAGCCATGTGCAGCCTTTTGAATCAATACAGATCCTTTCAACTGTATTGATTGGGTAGCAATCAGTATTGATTACTTGTCATAGCAACTTGCACAGACTGTTTTAGTTGGGCTATGGGCAGTTTTCTAACCAAGGATAGATACAACCAGAGACAGAAATACACACATACACACACTCATACACACATACACATATACACATATACATATAGTATGAAGATTGTGATATTTATCCCAGGAATTTGGTTATTTATCATAGGTAGTTTTAGAAGTAAAGGAACCTAAAATGAAGTTTTTCCTCTATCTTATAAGACATGACAGATATGTGCTTGCTTTTTCTTTAATGCCATGGAGAAAAAACAAAATTGAGCAATTAGCATGTAAATGCTCACTTATTAGAATGTACTATGAGCTTCTTTTAAGAGTTCCTGAAATTTTCTAAGCTTTAGAAAAAATCAGTTTTCAATTTTTTTTGTTCGTCCTGATGTAGTTTAAAAACATTTTCTCAAGTTCCAATATTGAAGTAAAGCAGCACTACTACTACAACTACTACAACTACTACTACTATATCTAGCATTTTAGTAGTGTATGGGGATTTGCAAATTCTTTACCGATATTGTTTCATTTTTTCCTCACAATCACCCTGGAAAGTGGGTTCTATTATTAATATCCCCATTTCATAGATGAGGAAACTGATTCAGAAAACCATTAAGTAACTTGCCTAGGGCCACATAGTTAGTAAGCATCTGAGTCTGTATTTGAACTCAGTTTTTTCTGTCTCTAGTTAAAGCATTCTATGTATGGTGCCTCCTAGATGGCAGTGTGTCCTAATGCATAATAATAATAATAACAATAAGGTATCCATCTATATATCTATATAATTTCATCTGATCACAACAAAGCTATGAACATTATGTTAATATTATTAGACCCATTTTACATATAAGGAAACAGACTGAGAGAGCTTAAGTAACTTGCCCAGGATCAGAGACAGTGTTTGATCTTCCTGACTCTGAGTTCAGTGTTATATTTACTATGCTACCTTACCAGCCAACATTGCATACAGTATTTAAACAAGCCCTTCCTGATTACAGGTCTAGTACTCTAGCTTTCATACTCCCAAGCTGCTTCTGCTGGGATTAGAGTCAGTAATAATTGGGTTCTAATGTTCCTTTTCACACTTGCTAGGTATATAGCAACAGAAAAGTCCGCAACCTATCTGAACCATAGCTTTCTCATCTACAAATAGGAATAATAATATTTGTAGCACCTAGCTTACTAGGTTGTTATGAAGCTCAAGTGAAATAATGCATGTAAATAACTTTGCATGAAAATCTTACTCTGCCTCTTAGAAGCCATTTGAAAATCTTCTGTAACCCCCCAAATAAGAGGTCATCCAACTTTCACTTGAGAACCTCTCATGACAGATGGCTCATTACCTCCAAAGGCACCCATTTAACTTTTAAAAATTATTACTTTTCAAATATTTATTTATTTTTAGTTTTCAACATTCACTTTTAAAAGATTTTGAGTTTTAAATTTTCTTCCCCTCCTTTCCCACTCCTTCCCCAAGAGGGCATGCAGTCTGATATAGGCTATACATGTACAATCATATTAAACATATTTCCACTTTAGTAATGTTGTAAAGAAGAATTAGAACCAAAGAGAAAAAAACACAAGAAAGAAAAAAAGACAGAGAAAATAATGTGCTTCGATCTGCATTCAGACTCCATAGTTCTTTCTCTGGATGTGGATAGCATTTTCTATCATGAGTCTTTTGAAATTGTCTTAGATCATCCCATTGCGGAGAAAAGCTGAGTCTATCAAGGCTGGTCATCACACAATGTTGCTACTACTGTGTACAATGTTTTCCTGGTTCTTCTCATTTCATTCAGCATCAGATCATGCAAATCTGTCCAGATTTTGCTGAAGTCTACCTGCTCATCATTTCTTATGGAGCAATAGTATTCCATTACATTCATATACCACAATTTGTTCAGCCATTCTCCAATTGAAGGGTATCAGATCAATTTAGCAATCTTATCCACAACAGAAAGAACTGCTGAAAATATTTTTGTACATGTGGGTCCTTTTCCCATTATTATGATCTCTCTGGGATACAGACCTAGTAGTGATAATGGTGAGTCAAAAAGTATACAGAGTTTTACAGCCCTTCGGACATAGTTCCAAATTGCTCTCCAGACTGGTTGGATCAATTCACAAGTCCAGCAACAATGCATTAGTGGTTCAATTTTCCCACATCTTCTCCGACATTTATCATTTTCCTGTTTTGTCATGTTATCCAATCTGATAGGTGTGTTGTGATACCTCAGAGTTGTTTTAAGTTGTATTTCTCTAATCAATAGTGACTTAGAGCATTTATTTTCACATCACTATAGATGGCTTTAATTTTTTCATCTGAAAACTGCCTGTTCATATCCTTTAACAATTTATCAATTAGGGAGTGACTTGTATTCTTATAAATTTGAGTTGGTTCTCTATATATTTTAGAAATGAAGCCTTTATCAGAGACATTGACTGTAAAAATTGTTTCTCAGCTTTCTGCTTTCCTTCTAATCTTGGTTGCATTGACTTTGTTGGTGCAAAAACATTTTAATTTAATGTAATCAAAATTATCCATTTTCCATTTTTTAATGTTCTCTCTTGTTGGGTGATAAATTCTTTCCTTCTCCATAGAATCTGACAGGTAAATTATTCCTTGCTCTCCTAATTTGTTTATACTATGATCCTTTATGTCTGAATTGTGTACCCATTTTGACTTTATTTTGGTATACAGTGTGAGATGCTGCTCTAAACCTAGTTTCTGCCATACTATTTTCCAGTTTTTCCAGCAGTTATTGTAAAATAGTGAGTTCTTTTCCCAGAAGCCGGAGTCTTTGAATTTATCAAAAAGTAGAATACTATAGTCATTGACTCCCGTGTCTTGTTCACTTAACCTATTCCACTGATCCAGCACTCTCTTTCTTAGGCAGTACCAAGTAGTTTTGATGACTGCTGCTTTATAATACAATTTTAGGTATGGTATGGCCAGGCCATCTTTCCTTGCATTTCTTTTCATTAATTCCCTTGACATTCTGGATGTTTTGTTCTTTCAGATGAATTTTGTTATTATTTTTTTCTAATTCCATAAAATAATTTTTGGCAGTTTGATTGTTATGGCACCAAATCAGTAAATGAATTTAGGTAGAACTGTCATTTTTACCTATATTAGCTTGGCCTACTCATGAGTAATTGATGGTTTTTTTCCTAATTATTTAGACCTGATTTTATTTGTATGAGAAGTCTTTTGTAATTGTGTTCATATAATTCCTAGGTTTGTCTTGGCAGGTAGATGCCCAAATATTTTATATTGTCTACAGATTCTTTAAATGGAATTTCTCTTCTATCTCTTGTTTTTGGGCTTTGTTTGTAATATATAGAAATACTGATGACTTACTGGGTTTATTTTATATACTGCAACTTTGCTAAAATTTCATCTATTTCAAGTAGCATTTTAGTTGATTCTCTAGGATTCCCTAAGTATACCATCATATCATCTGTGATAACTTTGTTTCTTCATTGCCTATTCTAATTCCTTCAATATCTTTTTCCTCTCTTATTGCTAAAGCTAACATTTCTAATATAATGTTGGACAGTAGTGATGATAATGGGCATCCTCATTTTACCTCTCGTCTTATTGGAAATGCTCATGGCTGGTTTTAGGTACATGCTACTTATCATTTTAAGGAAAATTCAATTGATTCTTATGCTCTGTAGTGTTTTTAATAGGAATGGGCATTATATTTTGTCAAAGGCTTTTTCTCCATCTATTGAGATAATCATATGATTTCTGTTAATTTTGTTATTGATATGGTCAGTTATGCTGATGGCTTTCCTAGTATTGAACTAGTCCTCCATTCCTGGTATAAATCCCACCTGGTCACAGTGTATTATTTTTGTGAAAAGTTGCTGTAACCTCTTTGCTAATATTTTATTTAAAATTATTGCATCTGTATTCATTAGGGAGATTGGCCTATTTTTTCCCCCTCTGTTTTGGCTCTTCCTGGTTTAGAATCAGCACCATATTTGTATCCTAAAAAGAATTTGGTAGGACTCCTTCCTCACCTATTTTTCCAAATACTTTATGTAATATTTGAATTAGTTCTTTAAATGTTTTATAGGATTCACTTGCAAATCCATCTGACCCTGGGGATTTTTTTTCTTAGGGAGTTCACTGATGGCTTGTTCAATTTCATTTTTCTGAAATGGGGTTATTTTAGTATCATTTTTTCCTCTTCTGTTCATCTGGGCAATATGTATTTTTGTAAATTTTCATCCATTTCACTAAGATTGTCAGATTTATTGGCATATAAGTGGACAAAATACAACTTAATTATTGCTTTAACTTCCTCTTCACTGGTGATGAATTCACCCTTTTCATTTTTGATACTGGTAGTTTGGTTTTCTTCTTTTTTTTTAAATCAAATTAACCAAAGAGTTATCTATTTTATTGCTTTCTTCATAAAATCAGCTCTTAGTTTTATTTATTAGTTCAATAGTTTTCTTAATTTCAATTTTATTAGTCTCTTTTTGATTTTCAGAATTTATAATTTGATATTTAATGGGGGATTTTAAATTTGTTCTTTTTGTCAGCAGTACATAGCATATAAACAAAATTTGACCATGTATTAGGGGATAGAAACCTCCCAATAAAATGTGGAAAGGCAGAAATATTAAATACATCTTTTTCAGATCATGATGCACGAAAAATTATGCATAATAAAAGGCCATAGAAAGATAGGCTAAAAACTAATAAACTAAATAATCTAATCCTAAAGAATTAGTGGGTCAAAAAACAAGTCATAGAAACAATCAACAAATTCATCAAAGAGAATGAGACAACATACCAAAATTTATGGGATGCATCTAAAACAGTGCTTAGGGGGGGATTTTTACATCTTTAAATGCTTACATGAATAAAATAGAGGAAGAGGAGATCAATGAATTGGGCGTGAACCTAAAAAAGGCTAGAAAAAGAACAAATTAAAAATCCCCAATTAAATACCAAATTAGAAATTCTGAAAAATCAGGGAGATTAATAAAATTCAAAGTAAGAAAACTATCAAACTAACAAATAAAACTAAGAGCTAGTTTTATAAAAAAGAAAACCCTGTAAAATAGATAAACCTTTGGTTAATTTGATTAGAAAAAAGAAAGAAGAAAATCAAATTATCAGTATCAGAAATGAAAAGGGTGAATTAACCACCAATGAGGGGGAAATTAATAATTAGTTGGCCATTTTTCCCAGCTATACACCAATAAAGCTGACAATTTAAGTGAAACAGATGAGTATTTCCAAAAAAAAAATACAAATTTCCCAAATTCACAGAAGAGGAAAGTGAGCATTTAAATAATTCTATTTCAGAAAAAGAGATTGAACAAGTCATTAATCAACTCCCTAAGGAAAAAAAAAATCTCCAGGGCCAGATGGATTTACAAGTGAATTCTATCAAACATTTAATGAACAATTAATTCCAATACTATGCAAACTATTTGGAAAAATAGGTGAAGAAGGGGTCCTACAAAATTCTTTTTTATGACACAAATATATTGCTAATGCCTAAACCAGGAATAAACAAAATAGAGAAAGAAAATTATAGACCAATTTCCCTAGTGCACATTAATGAAAACATTTTAAATAAAATATTACCAAAGAGATTACATAATTTTATCACAAGAATAATACACTATAACCAGATGGGAATTATGCCAGAAATACAGAGTTGGTTCAATATTAGGAAAACTATCAGCATAATTGACCATATGAATAACAAACTCAACAAAAATCGTAGGATCATCTGAATAGATTTGGAAACAAGTTTTTGATAAAATACAACCCCCCCTCCCTATTAAAAACACTAAATAGCATAGAAATAAAGGGAACATTTTTTTAAAAATGGTAAGTAATAACTATCTAAAACCATCAGCAGGTATTATATATAATGGAGATAAAGCTAGAAGCTTTCCCAATAAGATCAGGGGTAAAACAAGGGTGTCCATTATTATCACTATTATACGGTATTGTACTAGAAATGCTAGCTATAGCAATAAGAGAAGAAAAAGAAATTGAAGGGATTAGAATAAACAATAAGAAAAAAAACTGTGACTCGTTGCAGATGATTGGATGATATACTTAGAGAATCCTAGAGAATCAACTAAAAACTTGAAATAATTAACAACGTTTTTAGGATATAAAATAAACTCACGTAAATCATCAGCATTTCTGTATTCTACCAACAAAGCTTAGCAAGAAGAGATAGAGAAATTCCATTCAAAACAACTGTAGACAATACAAAATATTTGGGAGTCTACTTGGAGGCAATCCTAGGAACTATATGAAGACAATTACAAAACCCTTTTCATACAAATGAATCAAATCTAAACAGTTGGAAAAATATCAATTGCTCATGAATAGGCCAAGCTAATATAATAAAAATGACAATTCTATCTAAATTAATTTACTCATTCAGTGCCACATCAAACTATAAAAATTTATTTTATAGAGCTTACAAATAATAACAAAATTCATCTGGAGGAAATGTCAAGAATATCAAGGGAGCTAATGAAAAAAATTCAGAGAAGATGGACTACCAGTAACAGATCTAAAACCATATTATAAAGTGGCAATCATCAGAACTATTTGGTACTGGCTAAGGAATAGAGTGCTGGATCAGTGGAATAGATAAGGTAGACAAAACATAGTAGCAAATGATTATAGTAATCTACTGCTTGATAAACCCAAAGACTACAGCTTTTGGGATAGGAACTCACTATTTGACCAAAACTGCTGGGAAAACTGGTATATAGCATTGCAGAGACTGGGCATAGACCAACATCTCATACCATATACCAAAATAAGGTCAAAATAGGTATGTGATTTAGACATGAATGTTTATACCATAAGCAAATTAGGAGAGTAAAGAATAGTTTATCTTTCAGGTCTATGGAGAAGGGAAGAATATAAGAATATACGACCATGGAAGAGAAAGGAAATATTATGAAATGCAAAATGGATAATTTTGATCACATTAAATTAAAAAGGGTTTGTACAAACAATACCAACACAACAAAGATTAGAAAGAAAGCAGAAAGCTGGGAAACATTTTTTTTTTTACAGCTAGTGTCTCTGACAAAGGCCTCATTTCTAAAATATACAGAGAACTGACTCAAATTTATAAAAATACAAGTCCTTCCCCAATAGATAAATGGTTAAAGGATACAAACAGGCAGTTTTCACATGAAGAAACTAAAGCTATCTATAGTTATATAAAAAAATGCTGTAATTTACTATTGATTGGAGAAATTCAAATCAAAACAACTCTGAGGTACCACATCACACCTATAAGATTGGTTAACATGGCAAAACAGGAAAATGATAAATGTTGGAGATGTGGGAAAATTGGAACACTAACGCATTGTTGATAGAGTTGTGAACTAATCCAACCATTCTGGACAACAATTTGGAACTATGCCCAAAGGGCTATAAAATCATGCATACCCTTTGAACCAGCAATAGCACTACTAGTTCTGTATCCTAAGAGACCATTAAAAAGGGGGAAAGGACTTATATGTATACAACATACTTATAGCTGCTCTTTTAATGGTGACAAAAAATTAGAAACTAAAAGGTTGCCTATCAATTGGGAGGTGGCTGAATAAGTTTTGTTATATGAATGTAATGCAATACTGTTGTGCTATAAAAATGATGAGTAGGCAGAATTCAGAAAAACCTGGACTTACATTAATTGATGCTGAGTGAAGTGAGCAGAACCATGAAGACATTGTACACAGTAACAGCATCATTGTGCAATGATCAACTATGACTGACTTAGCTCTTCTCAGCAGTACAATGGTAAAATACTATTCAAAAAGACTCATGATAGAAAATGCTATCCACAATCAGGGAAAGAACTATGGAGTCTGAATGACAATGGAAGCATACTATTTTCACTTGTTTTGTTTTTTGTTACTTTTTCCTTTTTGTTCTGTTTTTTCTTTCACGTGACTAATGTGAAAATATGTTTACATGATCACACATGTGCAACCTATATTACACTGCTTGTTATCTGGAGGAGGGGAATGAGAGGGAGAGAGGGAGGAAAAATTAGAAACTCAAAATCTTACAAAAAGTGAATTTTGATAACTATTTTTACAAGCAATTGGAAAAATAAAATGCTATTTATTAAAAAAAAATTAAGCGTAGTAACTTAAAGACATTATATTCATTGGCAATGTTTGAACCTATGACATTTTGTTTCTGTAGTCCATCTTTCAGCAAGATATGGAAAATATGCTTCATTATCAGTCTTCTTGAGCCACGATTGGTAATTACATAGACTTCATAAGTTTTTAGAAGTTGTTTGCTTTTACATCATTATAGGCATTTTTTGAATTGTTCTCCTAGTGCACTTATCATGGGCAAAAATCCAGCAAGAGGGTGGAAGCATTTGAAGTGGAGAGCAAGAAAAGAGTTATTCAATCATTTCAATCATGTCCAACTCTTTATGAGTCTTTTTGGGGTTTTCTTTGCAAAGATACTAAAGTGGTTTTCCATTTCCTTCTCCAGATCATTTGACAGATGAGGAAACTAAGTTCCACAGGGTTAAGTGACTTTTCCAGGGTCATGCAGTCAGTAAGTATCTGAGGCTGGATTTTAATTCAGAAAGAAGAGTTTTCCCAACTTTGGGCTCAGCACTTTATCCACTGTGCCACCTAGTTGTTCATTAATACCATAGTTCTATTCCACTGGAATACCGGGTGCCTGTACAAGATAGTTGAGAGGTAGGGCTAGAAAGATAAATTGGGGCCTGAAACCAAGTTGCTAACCTTGACTGACATACCATGTAGCTATTTCATTGATATGGTTTTTTTTTAGAATAAATTGGTTTATTTTCTTGAAATGATTAGTAGTATCAATACAAAATCAAGACCAAACATTATCTATAATGGGAATAATCTAGAAGCCTTCCAATTAGATTGGGAGGAAGACAGGATGTCCAATAGCACCATTATTATTAAATACTGTATTAGAAATGCTAGCTATTGGTTTTATGGGGGGAAACAATAAAATAGATAAACTGTTGATTAATTTCATTAAAAAAAGAAAGAAGAAAACCAAACCACAAGTATCAGAATGAAAAGGGTGAATTCACCATCAATGAAGAGGAATTTTTTAAAATTAATTTATTTTTAGTTTTCAACATTCACTTCCATAAGCTTCTGAGTTTTAAATTTTCTCCCATCCTTTCCTGCCACCCTCCCCAAGATGGCATGCAATCTGACACAGACTCTACACATATATTCCTATTAAAGGTATTTTCACATTAGTCATGTTGTAAAGAAGAATTAGAACCAATAGGAGGAACCACAAGAAAGAAGAAACAAAATAAAACAGAAAAAAAGAGCAAATAATGTGCTTCAATCTGTATTCAGACTCCATAGCTCTTTCTCTAGATGTGGATAGCATTTTTCATCATGAGACTTTTGGAGATGTCTCAGATCTTTACATTGTTGAGAAGAGATAAGTCTATCAAAGTTAGTCATTGCACAACATGACTGTTACTGTGTACCATTGCTATGTTTCTTATTTGTTTAAATACATCATTAATTGTTTTTATTAATGTAGGCCATGCTTCTTATAATTAAGCCATCGAAGGATGCTTATCAATATCATAACTCAAAGGAAAGCAAATAAATTTACTTCAATATTAAGTCCCCAACTAGTTATTTTCTTGGTTTTCTTTGAAGTGGCTTGGATGCTTTTTCATGTTCCGTTTGCACAGATACATAAAGCATATCCTAGCACAGGATATAAGCACACTCCATTTGAATCAGCAGCCTATCTTGTTTGCCACAATGAAATGTTACTATGTGAATTGCCATAGCTGTCTCAGGTATTTGGCCATCTTTGTCAATTATGAAGACAGAACAGAAAGAGACAGATTAGAGTAGTGGGAGAACCAGTGGGCTGGGATTGAGAAGAACTCGGTTCTCATATACATATCCACACTAACTAACCGTATGATCTGAAGAAAAATATAAACTTGGCAATCTCCAGTTGCCAACCTTTGAATCCAAGCCAAGTAAATCCAATACATTTCAAATGAACAAGCATTTTTAAAATACTTACTATATGCTAGGCAAATAGACATGCAAAGACGAAATGAAGTAGTCTCTGTCTTCAGGGAACTTACATTCTCTTGAAGAGAAATGATGTGTATTTGAGGGTTTCATAACATGAGATATATAAATCTGTTTTTTTCTTTTTTTAAATGATTACTGTATTTAAATATAATTGCTTTCCTTTCTAATACTATGTAGTTTATTTTATGCATTTAGAAACATTATTCTGATAAGGGGCTTTACCACACTACCGATAGAATTCATGACACAAAAATTCTTAAGAATCTTTGATATATTCATGCAAGTAAAAAAAAAAATATGCACATGTAATTTCAGAAAGGATGGGAGAAGGTTTATGCCTAGTATGAAGGGCAGTTTGTTAAGAAGAGAATAGGGGCACCTGGAGACATAATAAGAGGATATGGAAGGAGTGAAACAAAGAAACTGGAGGGATGAGGCTGATGTGGAGGGGCAGAAGGAAGCAAGGAGGAGTGATTGCTGAGAAAGTTTCAAATACCACCTACCCTACCTGCATCACAGCACTACTGCGAGGATTATATGAGATAAACGGGTAGAAAATTTGCTTTTACTACAGAACGCTGTACACATTTTAAGCACTAAAATTGTTAGTAATAAGGGGTGAAAGTAGAGCAAAGGAAGCAAAATCAGAAGAAAATAACTGCCACATTGACTAAGAGAATATTTTTTAAAAAGCTAATTGCAATGAAATCTAAGTACATAGATACAAAGGAGATCAGAAGCAAACACTGCAAAGTTTATGTCTTGTACAGTCATACTTCGGCAAATTGTAACTAATGTGGAATTCATGGTTTTATGTTTTGTTTTCTTCCTCATTGTTTGTTTATTTTATTGTTTTTGCTGAGATGGTTATTAAGTTTTTAATAAACACTGAAAAAGAAAAGCAATGATTTTTGCCAAAGGGGGTTTATTGTATATAGTTGGTTTCCTGAGAAAGATCGAGAAATAGTACTTGACTCTGAGAACTGTTTCTCCAACTAGAGTCATCTTCAAAAGAAATGATATTGGACTTTGGTCACTATGCAAAATACCAGGTCACAGAGTAGAAAATTTAATGTGATGCATCTCTAGATGTCATTAAGCATCCTTGGAAATGCCATACACAATAAGTCACTTCATCAAAGAAGAAAACCTTGCGTGCTGAATTGTATTTGTCTTTGTTATTTGATTTAAGCAATAGTGCCACAATCTTTCTATGTTCTGGGAGAAGGGGCACAATCTCTACCTATCACTGGGAACAGAGTTTATGTTCTATCCCTTAAGCAGAAGCAAATCTGTGGTATGGTTAATTTCACTCAGCGTGTAAAAGAAGGTGAGAGGATTATGTTGGCCCTTCTTGACTTCACAGCAGAGAGAATAGCTACCATGCATGTGTCAAGGATTTCCATGGAAGGATGTGTGTGTGTGTGTGTGTGTGTGTGTGTGTGTGTGTGTATGTGTGTGTGTGTGTGTGTGTAGTGACTGAGGATGGGAAAAGAAGAGAGACAATTATCCCACTTCATGTCTCATCTTGTGCCCTGGGAAGTACAGTTGGCAAATGTCCTTGGAGACAGCAAGGGCAGGGAGCTGCAACCATTAATAGTAAAATATTTTTACGAGTTATTATGCTACCCTTTCCAGAAACTTTGGAACAGATATTGCTGAAATGATTTAAATTCACTAAAAGATCATTCTGCTCTGTTATCCTGAGACTAATGAGCTGAACATGAATAGCAGAGCACAGGGAGGAGAAAGAAGCACATTTGAATCACCATCTCCCTAAGTTTTTGCTCTCATTCTTAAGCTATGAAGTGATGATTTTCAATGTGTCACATTATGCCATCAGAGCTCCTCCTATGATGGCTTCACAGGTTCATGCCAAGAGTGAAATCCAAGGGTAGAAAAGTAATTCCTATTTGGAAAGTTTGGTAATTACCTTTAAAACAATCATTCTTTTCTATTATAAAGGACTTCAGAAAAATGAAGATTAACATTATGTTAGGCTGGAATATTAATAGGAGACAGAGGAACAATCCATCTAGCATAACAATCTGAGACCATACGGTGGGGCATAGAAAGTAAAGACAAGATACAAGGTGCTAGCTGCCCTTTACAATGAGGCTGGAGAATAACACACAGAATAGACTGTATCATGAGATCAGACTCCTAGTTCTTCTGATGGCTCACCATTCTGTAAATCCATATAGAGCATTCAGGAAGGATTGCTAGTAGTATAAAGTATACAAGGCCATTTATGAACTTCTGTGGTTAATTATATTTTTCTCTTATAGGACTTTGTTTATGACCCTCTTGTGCATTATTGTTGCGGGCCAGGGTATTGATAGACCCCAGAAGGTGTGAGTTAAAACTCCTTCACTCCCATTAATGCCAGCACAAGATTGTTGGGAAATAAGGAAGTTGTGGTGCAGAACTGGGACAGTTTGGGCTAACTTTTGCCCCACGTAGATTATCTCGTGGGTTCTCCTCTGGGCAAGAAGGATATACAAGTAGTTTTTAGATTTTGGAGGGAAGCAGCTTATGAGAGCCCAGGGAACATCCTAATCAATCTCTTTTTTTAAGTTTATTGCCAGTGGTTCTTCTTTTATTTTTACCTTACTGAATTGCTTCTACTGAGAGTATTAGAATATGATTTTTAGAGTATAATTGTCTGTGTGCACCCTAGGTTATTCACGGTACCAGAAGAAGAAACCTGGTCAAATTTTATGCTCAGTTTTCAAGCATATTTATTCATGTATGTGTCTTCCTCCCCTAACATCCTATTCCATTCTTTGCCTTATCATGAAATGAAAGTGACTGAATTCTTGAAAGCTATGCCAGAAAAGTACAAAAAGTTGGCCGTTTCTATCAAGCTAAGAAAGACTTAAGAGTATGGAATATGATTCTATTGTATGGAGTCTAGCTAGCTAAGTAAGGAGAAACTTATTACCAGAAGAATGACCACCAAAGAATGGTCACTCATTTAGGCTCATATTGTACATGAAAGTCTTGAAGTATTGTGGTCCAAGGATAGGAAAGTATTTGTATCATTTGAATCATAAATCTTTAGAAGTTTTTTTTTTAAGTACTGAACTATGTTTATGTCTTATCTCTGGTATTAGACTGTAAATAGTTAGCTAAATGGTGCAGTGGATAGAGAGCTGAGTTTGGAGCAAGGAACAACTGAGTCAAATCCAGCCTCAGACACTTACTAGCTGTTTGACCTTGGAAAGGTAATTTTACCTTTATGTGTCTCAGTTTCCTCATCTGTAAAATGAGGATAATCAATCACCTATCTCTCAGGGATATTGTGAAGATCAAATGAGACATTCATTACCTGCTTTACAAATAGATCCCACCCAGAAGAAATATGTGCATATGTGAGTGGCGTCAGCATGAAATTTCTCTAAGTCTAATTAAGGACAAGTTTTTGGGAGAAACTCTTCAGGATGTATACAGTAACTATATACCATACTCCAAAGAAGTATGATAGGTTTCTTATTCATAAGGAAGAATGTGTGCATTTTTTTCTTTTATCTCTTTGCCTAGAGTGGGTAAGCATATTTAATGAAGGGAAATCACTTACTATTTTTAATCTTTGTACTGCTAGTGCCTTACTATATATCTAACACAGGTATCACTTCATCAAAGACCTATGATTTTTTCTGTGTGAGTAGCTTCCACTGATGTAATTTATCACAACCAATCTGCCACATGTTTCTGTACCTTATAGCCTACATGTGGAAAGAAGGAAATTAATAAATCTTTGGTGATATAATATATGAATATAATATAATACATACCTATATAATAAATAATAAATTATCTAGTTTGGAGTATATAGGAGGACCTGGTTATTGAATTTCTGGTTAAATGAAGATTATGAAGAAACTCTCTTTCATTTCCACCTTGATCACTGTGGTAATACAATTCAATATTTACAACATTTAAACATGAAAGTCAGTGTACCAAGTGTTGGGGACAATAAGAACACAATTAAGACTATGGTCTTCTCTTTTAACGAGCCTATTACAGACGTTTCCCAGTCACTTCGATTTCCAGCTTCATTAACTTCCTCAATTCCTCACTTTCATTCACCTCACACATACAATAATTTTCCAAACCTTTGCAATATTCTCATATAAATATTCTGTGTATTCACAAAGCCACTACCCCAATTCAAGGCCTCTTCATCTCTCCTCTGGACTATTGCCATAGTCTTCAAATTTGTCTCCTTGATTAAAATTTCTCATCAGTCCAATCCATCATCCAAAGAGCTTCCAAAGTGATTTTTCTAAAACACATCTGACTATGATGCCTCAATATGACTCAATAAACTAGAATCTTTCCTTAATTCCAACCCCTCTAACCAAAACTAAAATATAAACACCTGTATCTAACATCAAAGGCTTTTGCAATCTTGTTCTTTTTCTCTTCTAATTTTACCTCATGGTATCCTTGTCTTCCTTCATGATCTGACTTCTGTATGAAGCTTTTTCTAGACCTCTCTCTAGTTGCTTGATAAACTTCCCCTCTAAGGTTACTTTTCTTTTACTTCATGTATAGCTTGCAAGTATCTATTTATGTATGTCTTGTCTCTTATAGTAGAATGTAAGCACAAACTATTTTCACTTTCTTTGTATCCTCTTTGTGTATCTCAATGCTTGGAACATAGTAAGTGTTAATAAATGCTTGTTCATTTATTGATTGAGAGTTGGAACTTCATAGATCATGCCTGTACCTATTTTGACTTAATTGTCTTTTTCTCAGTCTGGGTCTTGATCTTCCCTTTCACCATTGTAGCTTTTTATAAACAGGTTGTTATTTGCTCTTTTTTCCCCAGCCTATTTCTTGACTTTGAATTTATATTAAAGTTGGACTCTGTTACTAGTGTGTAGGTGGGAAAGATACTGTCTCAAGCTTTAGAGTTTTTCATGCAACTGACAGAGCTAGTTCTGGGAATTTGGATATTTTCAGTGCTTTCAAGGTGTTATGATCTGGGGATAGGTGTGTTACCTGCTTTTCTGGTCTGAGCTCTGGTCCTTGACTAAGGAGGGCCCCGATCCCTTTGGATTGCAATTTATAATGTTCCTTAGGTCCCTGCTCCTTTGGGACTGGAAGAGACACTGCTTCTCAGGGTTCCTTCTCCCTCTTGACTGAAAGCACTCCTCTCTTACCTTGAAAAGTGACCTAGAAGTGAGTATAGGCAGGCAGTGGAGTCACCAAAGAGCTTACAGTCCTGCATCCAATGCTAGCACATGGGTCCTCAGCAATCTCTTTCTGACCAGTTGCCAGGTCCCCTTACCATCTCTGACTTGAGAGTTCCTGAAGCTGCTGCTGTTTCTGTCACCACCACCTGCACCCTCCACTGGTGTTGCATCCATGTGGTCTCCTGGCCATCCTCCACCCCTGTACTATAGATTTTTCTTTCAACTTTTTAAGTTGTCTTAGGCTGGAAGAATTTCTTATCTTGATATTTTGTTGGCTCTGCCACTCCAGAAGTCAATTTGAGGTTTTTTTTTTTTAAAGTTGTTTGGAGGGGAATGTTAACAGATGTCAGATGCTTGCTTTCTCTACTCTACCATCTTGGCTTCAGTCCTGGAAATCCCTCCTGCCCCTTCTCTCTTTATTAGGCCAAACTTTCACTGTTTTTTTTTTATTCTGATCCTCAAATGCTATAGAATGTGTTCTAGGTTCTTTCCATTGTAGTTGGCTTTTTTAGACATCCTTTCACTTATCAATGTCATTCTTAATCTGCAGTGACCAGAACAGAACACACAACTAAAGATGAGGGCTAATGACAGCAAAGAACTGAGGTACTATCACTTCTATATTTTGGAAATTTTTGAGTCTCTCAATGCAGCCCAAGATTACATTAGTGGTTCGCCTTCCAGATACTGCCACAAGTGGTGACTCAATAACTTTAGTTCACTAACATCCCTAAAATTTCTAGATTTCTCTCTTTCTCTCTCTCTCCCTCTACCCCCACCCCTTTCTGGTACACTAATACTCAACAATGTTATTTCTCATATTGCATTTATGAAGTTGATTTTTTTAACTTAAGTATACCATTTTACATTTATCTGTTTTTTAATTATCATGTGAAAAAAATTCATCCTAATTCTCTAGCTCATCGAGATCATTTTGAATCCTGCGTCACTTATCCAGTATATTAGTTGTCCCTGTTGGCTTAGTTCCATTTGTTAGTTTGATGGGTACACAATCTATGACTTCTCTAAATCACTGACATAATGTCACACAACATAGGGCCAAGAACACATCCACACTCTAGTGGAAACCTGCTATCCTGCTGACATTGAGCCCGTTCTTACAGGTGATTTAAAATTTTAATGGTGAATTAAATGTATTTAGAACTGGTCCCAAAGAGTCTTTTCTATTACCTTTGAATCCATCATCCAATTAGTTATGAATTCATCTAATTGCATTATCACTTTTCTATATTTCTTCATACCCTTTACAAGAATAGTATAAGATAGTTTATCAAAAACTTTGTTAGAATCTAACTAAACTATTTGCACAGCATTTACCTCATATGTTGGTATATTAATCCTTTCAGAAATTAAAATAATGTTAACCTGGCATGAAGTATTCCTGATGAAGTCATGTTGATTCTTTATAATCACTGCTTTCCTTTCTAGATATTTATCAATCATCTCTATAATTACCTAGCCTAGAATTTTCCTTATGATTGAAGTCAAGGTCTTTGGCATTTAATACAAAAGGTCTGTTCTCTTCCCCTTTTAGGAAAACGGAGACATCATTTGCCCTTTTCTAATCTAGTAATGTTTCTTCTCTTTCCCATGATCTTTCAAATATTAAATGTGGCTTAGCAATCATAACTTCCAATTGATTTATTTGTTTTCAACACTTGAGGATGTAGGGGCAGCTAGGTGGTTCAACTGGGTAGAATATTTGGCCTAGAGTCAGGAAGCCTTATCTTCCTCAGTTCAAAGCTGGCCTCAGACACTTACTAGCTGTGTGACCCTGGGCAAGTGACTTAATCTCTCATCTCTAAATGTGTTGGAAAGGGAAATAAATGGCCAATCACTCCAGTATCTTTGTTAAGAAAATCCCAAATGGGGTCACGAAGAGTCAGACACAACTGAAAGCGATTGAACAACAACTTGAGGATATAGTTTGTCAGGGATCTTATCTTTATTAAGGACAAACAAGAATTATATTATGTCAGTATTCATCTTGGTTATTAACTCCCAGCTAGGCATTTTTTTATGTCATTTTTATTGCAAAGGTCTAAAAAAGTCCCAAACACATCACTATGATTTTCTGCCTTTATTTATAAAATATAACTGAACATAATGTAATTCTTACTTGATAATTGAGTTTCCTATAGTGCCTTAGGTCATTGTTCTTAAAGATGATGATGCCTATGGAGATAATAATGGCACCTACCTTTTAGAGTAGTTGCAAGAATTAAATGAAATAAAAGTGCTTTGTAAATATTAAATTACTCCACAGATGCTGATTTTTTAGGTAGTGATGATATTTTCAAAGCATCTGAAGATTTTAAAATTCCTTTATATACATTGCCTTGTTGGATCTTCAAAATCCTGTGAGATAGGTATTATAGGTATTATCTCCACTTTAAAGATAATGAACCATTAATGAAAATGTCAACAAAAATGGTAAAGAGAAAGTTGACAATAATCATACAGTGAGTTACAGGACCATAGAGCGAGAGCTGAAAGAGATCTTGGGGACCAGCTTGTTCAACCCCACTCAAATCACAGGTAAGGAAACTGAGCCTTAGAGAGGTTAATTGACTTGTCTATAATCACATAATTACAAAATGTTCGAGGAAATGTCAATCTTACCTAGGTTCACATCTTGATTCATGTGATTTGATCTTAGACAAATTGTTCAATCTTTTAGCAACTCTGGCAACTCTTTAAAACAGAGTTCTTACCTTCTGTGTGTGTTTGTGTGTTTTTATGTGTGTATTTGTGTGTGTGCATGTGTGTTATATATATGCAATGGATTCCCTTAGCAGGCTAGTGAAGACTCTGGATCTCTTCTCATAATAATGTTTTTAAATGCATAAATCAAACTGCATAGGATTATAAAAGAAACCAATTATATTTAAATACTTATCAAAACATTTTTTTTCAAAAAAAGCTCATGGACCCAGATTAAGAAATCTTGCTCAAAGAGAGAATGTTGCTGATTTGTATTAGTAAAAGATCACGGTTAGTTTTAGGCTTAGGGGTTCATTATACTAATACAATCACAGTTCTACCTCCTCAAACAAAAACTTTTCAGAGCAATGGAACAATCTGTTCCACGCAGGACTGAACTTTTTAATACTGGAAATTTTTAAGCTGAGGCTAGATGTTCACCTATCAGGGTCAGGGACTCTGTAGCAGAGTGTGTGTGGAGGGGAGAGAGGGGGATTAGAAAATCACTGTCTCTTCTTCTAACTCTACAATTTTCTATTGATTTCAATAATCAAGTTCTGGTTAGTTGAGTTTTATTATCATTAAGTCACTTAATTGATCTTTAACTCTGAGTCATTCCTATTCTATCTCTGTAGGCAGGATGAATAGCTTTCTTAGGACTTCAAGACTCTTAACAGTGTTTGGGTCATACGGAGAAATAGTGCTAGGGATAAGACAAGTGGTTTAGGTCTATCTTAGGCTAGGCACAATCTGGCCTTCAAATTCAAGTTCTGGCTCTGGAGAGATTAGATCTTACTTAATTTTTAAAAAATAAACACTAAACAGAGATTTAAAGAAAGTCAGAAATTATATGTGTGAAGCTTTCCAACTCCCCATTCACTGGTAAATTACAGATCAGTAACAACAATTGACAAAAGAATGTTATACAGTTCTATCAAATTGAAGACTAGACACTCTTCATTACCAATTTCTATCAGGTTTTACTCCAAATGGACCTTAGTGCATTTCATCTATCCCCATTATGCTTTTGGATATCTGTAACTAAAGGCTATGCCTAGGGTTTTATGCATTTCACACAATACAACCTCATCATCCCCAGGGCCCAAGTTGTTGGTACCACAAATAATATCTAAGACAAGGTGCTTCTACTGATTTTAAAATAATAGACCTTGACCTGGAAGAACCTTCAAAGTCCCTCTAAGTGGAACCATAATTTTCCACATTAAAAACAAACAAACAAACAAACTTTGGCCCAGAGAAATCAAGTGACTTCCTTAAGGTCACAGAAATAATAAGCATCAGAGACTAAATTTGAACCTACCTTCTCTGACACCAGAGCCAAGACTTTTCCAGAGTACCACACTAAGTCATGCCTGCCAACCTGGCCTAAGGATGTTTTTCATAGAAGCAGTGTACTAATGTGTTTTGGAATTGATTTTTCACTTTGGAAGCAGAATAAGAGCAACATAACAAGGAAATGTAATCCAGGATATAACATGTCCAAAGGCCTTATGGTATTTGGACATGGTGGTGTTTATCCAATTAAATACATTTGTAAGGCAAAACATTTTCTTTCTTCTTTTCTCTCTTTTCCAAAAACATTCACATATAAATATATGTACAAATGTATTGTAAGGTCATGGTCAATTTAACAGAAATTGTGGTATGTTTGCATTACCAAATGAACGTAAAAGAAGACATAAGAAACAAAAGTTTAGTAACCACTGCAATGTCAATCAGGACTTCCTGGAATTTCAGCCCTATCGATTTAAGTCTATTTCCTGGACTTAATGGTCCAATAGGTAGAACTACTTGATTTTCTTTCCATAAATGAGGCCTAACATGAAGCGATTTAATAATGAAAAATATACTGGAGTGGGTAGGGTAGAAGCAAGAAGACAAATCAGAAGGCTCTTTCAATAACCCAAAAAAAGAGGTGATGAAGATCTGCACTAGGATATGGCAGAATCAGAGGAGAGAAAGAAAAGCATACAAGAGATTCTGTAAACATAAAAATGACATCGCTTGGAAAAAGATTGTTCATGGAAAGTGAAGGAGAGTTAAGAGTTCAGGATGGCACTCAAGTTGTGAACTTGGTGAGAGAATGTTTCTGCCCTGACCAATAATTGAGAAATTAAGAAGAGGGGAGTTCAGTTTTAGACATATTCAGTTTGGACATATTGCCTTAGGGACATTAAATTAAAAATGTATAATAGACAGCTGGAGATAAGAAATTAGAGTTCAGGAGAGAGGTTAGAGTTAGATAAATAGATCTGAGAACTATATGGAAAGAGAGGATAATTAAATTCCTGAGAACTGGTGAAATCACCAAGCAAAACAGTCTGATTTATGTTCCTAACAAAGCAACAAATTTACATTCCAATATAATATAAGCTCTGTGAGGACAGTAACTATTTCATTTTTGTCTTTGAATACTCTGGGCCCATCATATGTTATTGTGCTTTTTTTTTCCTTTTACTTTGGTATGAGTAAGGTTCAATTGAACTAGATTGCTATTTTGTAGAAGACCCAGGAGATGGGACCAAGCTTCTTCAGCCAATCATACTGCATTTCCTGATGTACCTAGCTGAAATGCCTTTGATTGATTGATTGATTCAATGGATATGTCTTAACCTTGTTCTCACCTAGCTCATACCTCAAATTGATTAGTTGAATGAAAATATTTTACTTCATAAAGATATCAAGGCATAGAATCTTGTTAGTTACTTCAATTGGCTTCTGGTGCAACAGGAAATGTGTTAGGATTGGCTGAAGAAACTTGATCACATCTCATGCGTCTTCTATAAAATAGCAATCCAATTCAGAACTCAGAATTACATCATTTGGCAAGCTAGAGGAGAGAAAAGTCTAGCCAAGCTTCTGAGAGCAAAACATTTAGGGAGAGAGGAATGCAAAGAGACTGTGTATCCCTCCATCAGGGGATAACTTTTAGTGACCCTTAGAAGGTTAGACGATCTGGATTTTCCAATGGCATTTAGGGGAGAGACCAGTCTTTGGCAACAAGGTCTACATTGGGAACTGAAGACAAACTAGACTCCCTGTACAAAGGAAAACCCTACAAGGAAGCTAATATAAAACTTCACATTGTATTAAGCTTCTTGAAGGAGCAGAAAGACTTCCATAAAACAGGATCTGTGAATTAACCCATCACTGTATATGTGTGCTTTAAACTTGAATCTGCTTTTTCCTGGACTGCATATGGGCTGGTGAAAGAATATGTCACAGATTTCTTGTTCTTTTTTTTTCCCCCAGGAGGCATGTCCTAATGCTTATCAGTATACTATCTTAGTGGATATCCATTTCTAAAGGCTAATTAAATCTTGTGAAGTAATTTATATATACTCATAATCATTGAGGAAGCACATTGGTAGGGGCTCCTCTCCAGAACCTCACAGAAGCTGAAAGGGAAATGTAGCAGTCACCTTTTCAAACTCCATTTGCCAGAGTGAGTGGGAATGAGGATAGTGGTTACAAATCTTGTCTTACACTGATACAAGATAAACTTTTACCACTTGTTAAGAGGAATGACCATTTCAATTAAATACCCATAAAAAGAATCACAGCAATGACTACTGGCCCTGTGCTGAATGCCTAAATTTTTAAAAGCTAGGGACAACTAGTTTTGATAGGCATGTTGGAAAGGTATCAGGTATAGGCCCAGAAATAGGATATCATCTGAGTACCAATCTAGTAATAATAACTTATGTTTATAGACTTTTGAAAATTTTATTTATTTTATTCTGAACTTAAGAAATAAACTGAGCATTTCCATAACATAGAATAGAAAAACAGATGATTGTACATGAAACTGCAAATCTATTATGTACAACTTGGTATTCCTTTTGAATATATAATAATGTTATCATATAACTTTATTTTTTTCCATTTTTTCTTCCCTTCTCCCAACCTAGAAAAAGCTACCAATAGACACAAAAGTGTGTGTTTTTGTGTGTTTTTGTGTGTGTATGTGTGTGTAAAACCATTTTATTCATACTTCTATTCATCAGTTCTTTTTCTGGATGCAGATAGCATCTTCTTCCATATGTCCTCTGCAATTAATTTGGATATTTATAACAGACAACATGATTCAGTCACTTAAAGTTGTTCTAATAACAATATTGCTGTTAGTGTATACAACATTCTCTTGGTTCCGCTCATTTTGCTCTTCATTAGTTTCTGCAAGTCTATGTTTTTTCGAAGATCATCGTGATCATTTCTTATAGCACAATAATATTCCATCACAATTATATACCACAACTTTTTCAGCCATTCCCCAATTGATGGGCATGCCCACCATTTCTTATTCTTTGCCTTCGCAAAGAGAGTTGCTATAAATACTTTAAAACATATAGGTTCTTTCCTTTTACCCTAATCATCTTGGAAAACAGACCTAGTAATGGTATTACTGAGTCAAAGGATATAAGCAGTTTAATAACACTTTGGGCATAATTCCAGATTGCCCTCCAAAATAGTTGGATCAGTTCACAGTTCTACCAACAGTGAATAAGTGTCCCAATTTTTCTACATTCCCTTCAATATTTGTTCCCCTTCAGTCATTTTAACCAATCTGATAAATCTAAACTGATATGTTAAGACTGTTTTAATTTCTATTTCTCTGAACAATAATGATTTCGAGAAGTTTTTCATATGACTATAAATTGTTTTGATTTCTTCATTGGAAAACTGCCTGTTTATATCATTTGACCATTTATCAATTGGAAAATGACTCAGATTCTTATAGATTAGACTTTATACATATGCATATATGTACATATATGTGCATATATATGTATGTATTTGAGATAAGAGACCTTTATCTGACAATGTCAATATTTTTTCCCACAATGTTCTATTTTCCTTCTGATCTTGGCTACCTTTGTTTTATTTGTGCAAAAACTGTTTTTTAATTTAATGTAATTGAAATTATCCATTTTACATCTCACACTGACTTCTATCTCTTGTTTATTCATAAATTGTTCACTTATACATAAATCTGATAGGTAACATATTCCGCATTCTTCAATTTTTTTTTGTAATATCTCTTTATACTTAGGTCATATATCTCTTGTGATCTTATCTTGGTAAATTGTGTAAGATATTGGTCTCTGCTCAATTCCTGCCAGACTGCTTTCCAGTTTTCCCAACAATTTTTACAAAATACTTGTCTTTACACTTGTCAAATACAAGGTTACTATATTTGTTTAATGCCAAAATTATATGTCTACTCTGTTCACTGATCTACCTTTCTGTTGCTTAGCCTGTACCAAATAGTTTTTAATACTTATAGCCTTAAGATATAGCTTAAGATCCAGTACTGCTAAACCTCCTTCCTTTTTTCATTAGTTTCTTTGATATTATTGACTTTTTGTTCATCCAAGGGAATTTTGTTATTTTTTTCTACTTCAGTAGAGTATTTTTTTTTGGTAATTTAATTGGGATGGCATTTCATATATAAATTATATTAAGTAGAATTGCCGTTTTTATTATATTGGCCCCACCTATCCATGAACAATGAATATTTCTTCAATTATTTAAATCTGATTTTATTTTTATTTTTTTTGTGTGTGTATATATATGTATATATGTATATATGTGTGTGTGTGTATACACACACATACACACACACACACACACACACACATATATATATATATATATATATATATATATTTGGTGAGGCAATTGAGGTTAAGTGACTTGCCCAGAGTCACACAGCTAGTGAGTGTTATGTGTCTGAGTCTGGATTTGAATTCAGGTCCTCCTGAATCCAGGGCCGGTGCTCTATCCACTGTGCTACCTAGCTGCTCCTATTTGTGTAATTTTTTTATACTTTTGTTCATATAATTCCTGGGTTTATTTTGGCAGGTACACTCCCAGGTATTTTATACTGTCTAGAGTTATTTTAAATGGGATATTTATTATTATCTCTTCTCGCAGGGTTTTGATTGTGATATATAAGAATGCTGATGATTGAAGTGGACTTGCTTTATATCCTTCTACTTTGCTAAAATTATTGTTTCAACTAACTTTTTAGTTGAGTATTTGGGATTTTCCAGGTGTATCATCATATTGCCTAAAAAAGTGATAGTTTTATTACCTATTTCCCTATTCTGATTCCTTCTATTTCTTTTTCTTCTCTTATTTCTATAGGTAGGATTTCCAATATAATATTGAATAATATTGGTGACAGTGAACATCCTTTTTTCACACCTGATGTTACTGGGAAGGTTTCTAGCTAATCCTCATTATAAATAATGATTGCGGATGGCTTTAGGTAAATATTTTTATCAATTTAAAGAAAAATCCATTTATAGACTTTTATTGACTGAGAAATGGTTATTGAGCCTCCATTTAGATATCTTTCACTTACTACCACTATGGATAGTCAGTATACTTTTGGACAGATCTGATTATCAGGAAACCAAGCAGTTGACAAGGAATTAGTAAGGACCTTTTATGTTCTAGGTACTGTGCTAAGTTCTCAGGACACAAAGATAAAAGGGAAACAAGCCTTGACTGCAAGGAATTTACATTCAGACATGAAAAATAATATATGCCTATACCGTACAAGCATATGCAATAGACACACAAAGCTGACACAAGGAAACCTTGGAGAGAAAAAAATACTAGTAACTTGAGAGATCAAGAAAGGCTTCCTATAGAAAATAGTGTTTGTGCTAAATCTTGAAGGAAACCAGGAATTTTAAGAGAAAAAAATAAAGGAGAGTATTGAAGAAAAAAATTTAAATACCTCTTCTAAATATTTCCCCTTCAAATACTTGAAGATAGCTGTATTTTCTCCTCTGTTTTCTTCTCCATATTGTTGTTCAGTCATTCATTTTCAGTCCTTTCTGACTCTTTGTGACCCCATTTTTGAGGTTTTCTTTGCAAAGGTACTGGAGTTGTTTGCCGCTTCTCTCTCCAGCTCATTTTATAGATGAGAAAACTGAGGCAAACAGAGTTAAGTGACTTTCCCAGGGTCACACAGTGAGTTTGGGGCTAGATTTGAACTCAAGGAGATGAGTCTTCCTAACTCTAGTCTCTATCCACTGCACCACCCAGCTGCCCCTAGGTTAAACACCCTGAATTTCATAAATTGATCCTTTTTGTCACACTTTCTAGTTATGCCACTATCTTTTTGGGACCTGTTTCACTGTTAAACATCCTTCCTAAAATGTAATACTGCTAGCTGGACATAGACTAGGGTAAGGTACAATAACACTTTCACCTCCTTTGTTTTGGAAACAATTGATGTAATTAATGAAGCTATATTATTATAATTATTGTTGTTGCTATTTTATTTGCTTTAGCATTCCATTATTGACTGTTATTAATCTTACAGTTTACTAAAACCCTAACTTAGATATCATACAAATTATTATGTGAGGTTCTCTTCTATGCATTTGAAGAGACTTCAGTGGCCATCCTTTACTTATTTTCTTTTCTTTTTTTTGCAACACCATGACTATCTCTCCCCACTCTTTTTACAGTTTTCCAACCCCATGTATAAAGGGAAAATACCATCCTCATGACAAATAAGCACGGTCAAACAAAATTAATCCACACATTTGCCACACATAAAAATGTATTTCTCATTCTGTTCCTCAGATTCATTACCTCTTTGTCAGAAGATGAGCAGTGTGCTTTATCGTTGGCAATGGTCCTCAGCATTCAAAGTTTCTCATTATCTTGATCAGAGTTCCTAAATCTTTCCAAGTTTTTTGTCTCTATGTTATTTCTGTTTGAATTATTCTCTCAATTTTTCTCACTTTAATCCATATCAGTTTACATGAATCTTTCTAATTTTTCCCCTGAAATTATCCCTTTTGTCATATAATATAGTGCAATATTATTTCATTGCAGTCACATACCATAATTTGTTGAGTCACTCCCTGTTGATTGACAACTAATTTGTTTCTAACTTTTCGGTAAAGCTAAAATAGCTATTATGAATTTTTTGCATATAGGTCTTTTTTCACTTTACTTTATCTTTTGGGGATATAGGCCTAGTTGTGATATCACTGGGTCAATGAGTATGCATAGTTTAATGACTTTTTGGGGCATAGTTCCAAATTAAGGCTCATCTGCCTAATACCATACCCTTACAATGTTGTTAGATGACTATTTGGGATATCTTATTCTCTGATGAGTTAAAGTTTCTGGTCACCCAAACATCAATGGAAGGATGGGTGGTGGATGTAAGTAGGTTACAGCATATTGCAAAGGAAGAATTGTGCAGGAGAAACAATACAAAAGAAACTACTAGAAAGTTTCAGCAACGTAGTTGGGCCAGCCACATTGTACCAGAAGGCATAACAGAGAAAGAACCCAACAGCTCCATAGAATGCAAAGACCTCTCGAAGAAAGTCCTTGTTTTCTTCAGTGGGGGATTTTGTGGGAAGACATAGTTAAGAATAACATAGTAGGAAAAAGTGTGGATGGGCTACAATATGTACCACTTGAGGAAGTGCTCATTTCAGTGATGTAATGAAGTATTGGGATCTCTATTTCATGTGCCATTGATTTATGTATTTAATATTTGTTTGGATACCTGCATATTTTCTTTAAGTCATTTGTATTTCTTTGAATTACTACCAAAAAGATGAGAGAACAATATAGAAAGGGGAGGTGGAAAGTTACTTTTAAATCAGCCATAATCACTATGTTAGATGGCTTTGCTTAAGTATGAGGGAATGTTCTTTTGGGAAACTCAAGTCTCTCACTATCCTCGTCCAGCCTCCCTCAGCTGTTAAATTAACAGATTAATTTAAAGCACAGGGCTGTCCATGTCACATTGTCATCTCCTCTCCCCCTTCAGCAAATTTCAGTGCCTACAAATAGGTATCACCTGTTGGATAAAATGTACATTTGTTTGACATTCACAATCTGCCCCTCTTCTGCTTTTCTGGTCTTCATGCACTTTGGACTCCGTCTTTCCCACATATATACCCTGTGAGTTGGTGACACTGGCCTCCCTGCTGTTTGTTGCACAAGACACTCCATCTCTCAGCTCCAGCATTTTCTCTGGCCGTCTCCCATGCCTTACGTGTCCTGTCTCCTCATCACTGCTCCAGGCTTTCTTGGCTTCCATCAAGTACCTTCCAAAATCCTATGTTCTATGAAAAACCTTTCCTAGTGCTCCTTAATGCTAGTAACTTTCCTATGCTGATTATCTACAATGTATACTGCATGTAGCTTCTTTGTACGTAGTTGTTTACATGTTTTATCTCCCATTAGAGTGTGAGCTCCTTGAGAGCAGGGACTGGTTTTTTGCCCTTCTTTCTATCTGCAGCACTTAGCACAGTGGCTAGAACATAATAGGTACTTGCCAAATGCTTGGTGATTGTGAAAAAAATTATAAGTATCGATTATAAGGATAGAAAATATAAAGATAACGGGTGAGCTTATTATGTGTCAGAGATATACATAGAATCTTGTTTTGCTTTTCTTCTTTAAAAGAGGAGCATGTACACATTAAAATAGGGACATTACCACAATTTAGTGAATTTGTTGAAGCTGAAACAAGCTGGCAACAGAAGATCCCTCTGATTATATAGAAGCTGTTCAAGTCAAAATAGGAAAAGATGTGACCTCCCTGATGAATCAGGTCCAGGGCAGCTTGAAAGTTGCCCTCTTCTCTTCTAAGATTACATGATGTGTGCTTCTCTCCCAGAGGAACCTGGTTAGACAACTTCCCTGTCTTTTCTTTAATAAAAGCATGGCTCTAAAAATTGCTGGAAATGTGTTGGAATTGTTGGAGATTGGTTTTAGTGTCTAAAAGAATTACATTCCTTTAGTTTTGGGTACATCCTGTCCACCCTTTTACAGAGCTGTGTCAGCTCCAGGTTTTGTCTATGTAAAAAGAATATCCTTAGTCTTTCCATTTAATAAATTTTTCCAGAGTTCATAAAAGAATTATTGAAAATTATTCAGAATTGAATGTTGTTGTTGTTCAGTCATTTTCAGCCATGTCCAACTCTTTGTGACACCTTTTGGGGATTTTCTTGGCAAAGATACTAGAATAGTTTTCCATTTCTTTCTCCAGTTCATTTTACAGATGATTAAACTAGGTGAACAGTATTAAGTGTCTTGCCCAGGGTCACATAGCTAGTAAGTATCTGGGGCTGGATTTGAACCCACATCTTATGATAAGGAAGACCTGTGTTCTGGTTCTGCATGTAACACATAACTAGCTGTGAGACTTCAAAAAAGTCATTTAACCTTTTAAGTTACCCAGATCACTCTAGACTATGAGGTATACAATATTAGATTAGTACAAAGTGTGTGCTCCCTGAGGGTTTCTTACAATGATAAGATTAGAAGTTCTCTGATAATCCTTTTGTGTTTCTTCTGTGTTTGTAATTTCACACACATATGCAGGCATGTATATATGTGCAAACACAGGCATGCATACATGTGTATACATACATGTGTATAGGCATATACATATGCATATGTATCTATAAGCACACATATACACATATGCACTCATACACATATATGTAAGACCATACTATGCTTATTTCTGCTTGTCATCTATTTATCTGACCCTAGAGGTCAGGTCTTTCCTGGGGTCTTCACAGGTTGCTTTGAGAGAACAACTGCTTTATAATGACTTTTGTTTATTTCTCTGTGGAGGAAATTTGGAGAGTCGAAAGTTTTCTGACCTACTCTGCCATCTTCCCAGAATCCTCTTTCACTTCCTTTTTTAAAATTTTTGTTAACCCTATGTACCCATAGATATAAGTATTCATCTGAAGATTTTTAACTGCATTACAGAAATTTTGACATGCACTCTTATCATTAACATTCTTTTTCACAGTTTTTAATTTTCCTGTTTGTTTGTTTAGTTTTTTTTTGTTCTCATTATTAAGACTTCCTTTAGTTCTCTATCTTTGGCTTCTGTTCCCTGAATTATTATTTTTACTACATCATGGCCTAAAAAATATATTTGGTACTTCTGCTTTTTGAAATTTCAATCATTGTACTCTTGCACATGTCCCATTATTAGGTATATCATGTGGTGCTGATAAATATGCATAGTCTTTAATGTCTTCACTTAATTCTCCACAAATGTTTTAGTCCTAAATTCTCAAATAGTTTGTTCAGTTCTGTTTTACTTTTCATTTGTCTTTCTTTTATATTTATCATCTGAGAGGAACGTGAAAATCTCTTATTATTGTTTTAAAATCTATATATTTGTGTCCTTTGGTTAACTTGTCTTTTTTATACTTAAGATGGCAGGATTTTGGTGTATGTATGTTGACTATTGGAATTGATCCTTTGTTTATAATGACTGCATGGTTCCATATGATACCTGTCAATGATTTATCATAAATGTATGATATAAATTACTTATATATTGATAGAAGTAGAGTATTTTTATTTTTCCTTTGTCTGATGGCATGATTAAAACTTCTACTTTTTTGAATTTCCAGCATGGTAGATTCTATTCCAGGCTCTCACTTCTATTGTTTCAGTGCGTTTTCATTTTTAGATGTATTTCATATATTCAACTGAGTGTTAGGTTTAATTTTCTTATCTATTTTATCACCTTTGTTTTTTTTTTTGGATTGTTTAATCCATTCAAAGTAATGATTTTTAATCTTGCATTTCCCCCAATTTATTCTTTAGTATTTTTTATAATCCTCCATCTTTTACAAGTTAGTAATTTCCCCTGAGATTAGTTTTGCTTAAAAATATTTCATATTAGTCTACTTTCAAAGCTCCTCTCCTTTTGCTCTGTTCCTCTTTGCCTACCCTTTCCAAATTTCTTGTTGTTTTCTTTTTTACTTAAATGGTTAATTCTTTTTTGTTCTTTGTTTTAGGAGTAGGATAGCGTATTGGGCATTCAACTGGTCTTGGAGATAGAAAGACAAGAATTCAAGTTTTGTCTTTGATACATACTGACTCTATGACTGAGTAAATCACTTAACCTCTCAGTAGTCTAGGGCTGGGCAATTCTCTATAACTATAAGTTGCATAGTGCCTTCCTTCATTGGTGGAGGAAGTTTCCTTGTCTAGAAGTTATTTATACCAATGAAATAATATTTTCAGTCCATATTCTTATTTTTAATTATTTAATACTTTATTTCTCCCATTTTTGTCACCTTTTTCCCACTTGAAAATTTTCCCCAAACTCCCTGCAAACTCTGTTGTTTTTAAAGAAATTATATTTTATTGCATCATTCTGCCATGAATTTTGTCTTTGCTTTGTCTTCCTCATTATTTCTCTTTTCTATCAGTATATTCTGAATTCTATCTTTTGACATTTGGACTCTATCCTGATTTGTTTTTCCTTCATTCTCTCTGTGTCTCTTATAGACTTAAAACATCTGAAGCAAAAGCTCTAAACTTCCTCATCTCTCTGATTTTTCTTATTGACTTTGTAGATCTTGACTCATCCTCTTCTTGGCTATGCATCACTTAGAAATACCAATTCATGAAGGAAGCAATTTTTGACAGAAGTAAGGACATGTGATAGAAGTTACTTTGTGTTTCAAATCTTATACCCCAACACCACCCTCTGACCTCCCAAGAGGTCAATGTCTTCGCAAAGTCATGCCATCTTATCTCTTGTTTTATGTTCTATTACCCTCACTCACATTCTGAGGGACACCTGTTTCTAGGAATGTACACATTCCTTTTTCAGCAATGCAATGCTGCCATTGATAAGCAAGACTCTCTTAGAGAAAGTATCCTTCCTAAATCCAAAATCCTTCTTAACTAAACCTGGCATGAATTTGCTTTCTTCTACCCTAGACATAGTGAACATCTTCCATTCTCAAGAGAATTCTCTTCAGTGGCACCTACATCCCCATTGTTGAACAAGATATATCTTCTTCCCCATCTCCTCCCTGCCCCTTTCATGTTTTGTGTAGTTTATCAGTCAAGTAATAAACTATCAGTATATATTTATTAAGCACTTACTATGTGCCAGGCACTCTGCTAAATGCTGGGGATTTAAAAAAAAGAGAGACAAAAGATAGTCCCTGCCCTCAAGGAGCTTATAATCTAACATTCATTCGGAATAAGAAATGAATCTGTGGCAAAGTAGTGGCAATAGTTCACTCAAGAAAAGAAGTTACTCATTTGAACTTGCAAAAAGCAAGAAGTAAATATTTACAGCAATGAACAGTCTTGCAGCTTATGCCCCTTTTATATTTATGTGCTTATAGCAATGTGTGAAAAGGTCTCATATTATGTCTACATTGTGAAAAGCGAGAGAGGGTGCTTAAGCGATTATCCAATAATTTAGCAGAACAAAAAGTGGGCCTAGAATATCTAGATCTTAAAGCCAAGATTATACTTTTTTTTGTAAAAACAAAAAAAAAATTAAGAAATACTTAAGAGATATTTGTGGGTAATAGAATCTGATAGTTATTGTTCAGTTGTTTTACTCATATCGGACTCTTTGTGACATTATTTGGGGTTTTCCTGGCAGAGATGCTGGAGTGATTGGCATTTCTTTCTGCAGCTCATTTTACAGATGAGGCAACGTGACAGAGTTAAGTGACTTGACCAGGGTAACAAAGCTAGTAAGTGTCTAAGGTCAGATTTTCACTCAGGTAGATGAGTCTTTCTGACTTCAGACCAGAAGTCTATCCTCTGTGCCATCTAAGTACCTCATGATGGTTTAGATCAGGGGTGGGAAACCAGCAATCTCAAGGCCACATGTGGCCTTCTAGGTCATTGGGTGTGGCCTTTTGACTGAGTCCAAGTGGATTTGTTCTATGAAGTGGGGATTTAGTCAAAGGGCCACACTTGAGGACTTAGAGGGGGACATGTGGCTTTGAGGTCACAGGTTCCCCGTGTCTGCTTTTAGATCAAGGGAAAGTTGGTGATTTTCAAGAGATCAGTGACTCAGAAGGCACATACCACATTCAAGCCATGTTCCTTTATGCCTCTACATGCATAACATGCTCACTGTCTAGACCCTGGCAGCTGAGGTCCCAGTGAGATATGTCTTCCTTCTTATCTTTGAGTTTCTCAGATAACGACTTCAATCTTACAACCTAAGAAAGGCCTAGAAGCCTTTCTAATTTTTGTTTCAGTAGGCAGTAAAATTAGAGTGAAAAAAATAGAGTTCAGATGAAGTTAAAACTCCAATGTGAAAAAAAATCATTATCTGCCCATTTTAGCACCAACTTCCTAATGCCACACTTTGGTCCTTTTCCCCTTCTCAAATAGGTCAAAGGATTCCAGTGTTCATTAGCATATCAGAAGCAGTGTCTGTATTTGTGTGTGTGTGTGGGGGGGGGGGTTAATTTGAGAAACAAATGGCGTTATATACCCCAGAAGGTTTCTTTCCAAGGAATGTAATAAGGACAAGACCTTTGAAAGGTCATCTTCTCTTTTTTCTGTGACCCTCTGGAAAATTACCATCAAAGGAAAAAATCAAACAGAATGGTAAAAAATACTAATTAGTCAAATTTTAATTGATTTGAAAGACCAAGCTATGGATGAGGATAAGGACACTAGATGAGGAATGAGGTATAAATAGGCTTTGAATCACATGCTAGGTTTAATCACAAATCAGGGATTATTTTTTAGCTATGTTTGCACATACAAAGGCAATTATTTAGACGTTTCCATCTGGGGTAAATAGCCCTGATGGCCTTATGCATATGTACATACATACGTGTGTATGTGTATACATGTACATATGGGTATATGTCTATGTGCATGTGTTTATGTATATGGTATGTGTATATATATATATACATATATGTGTGTGTGTGTATGTGGGTATAAACACACATACATACATACATACATACATACATACATAACACAGGTGCATATATGCATGTATACACACATACCTACACATGTACATGGAACAGCACATGCATGTGTGTATACATAGTTACACATTTGTGTGCACATATGTGCATTTGCATACATGTATGTATAATCTGTGTATAAGTATGGAGAGGATCTCCTCTTCATCATATATGTGCATGTATCATATACATATACAAATAGATGCAAATATGTGTGTATAGATACAATTTCTACATTCATATGTATATATATATATATATATACATACATATACACATATACACACATATAATACCTATTACACACACAATTTTTAAATAGTGAAAATCATCCAAAAGCTTGGAAAAACTGGTTATAAACCATTTCAATACAACATTTATATTTGTATAACTTGTGGTGTATCTAAATAGAGGGAGCAGATTGGTCATGTTGGACCAAAGTGATTACACAGTGAATCAGTGGCAGAAACAAGATTTGAACCTGGGACTTCAAACTAGACTCTTGGTCCAATGTTCTTAACTCTATCCCATGCTGTCTGAAATATATTTCATACAATCCTAGAGGCTTTGCTATTCTTGAAAGCAGAGTTACTTATAAAACAAGGACTGGTATTTTTAAGATTTATCAGTAGCAAAAAAAAAGTTTTATCAATGGCAATGAGTCCTTCAGAAGGCTTGCAGAAACCTCTTTTACTTATGAGGATTTCAAATCACTTGTCATTCTGTTTATACATACCTAGATTTTAGAAGCAATTATTCCCAGGACACATTCATCTGTTGCCCTGATGTAATGCCCTGAATGCAATGCTTTTTGTAGTCCCTTCACCTCCTATGCAGATGAGGGAAAGCAGATTTGCAATGTATAAGGAAACATTGAAATCTCTAAAATTTTAGCACACAAAGGTTCATATACTAATATTAACTCACTTATTTTTGCACATGGAGGGCTAAGTGCTTTCTTCAACCAGCTATCTGGAGTTCAGTTTTAGCACTCTTTTCTCTATGACACATAGCTTATCTACCTATTACATTTTGAAGCCCTCTTTCAAGAGGTTGATATAGAAATTGTACACCTTATACTTCCTTAACCTATTTTACCTTTTTTTTTTTTGACAGATTTTACATTTATTAGAAGATCTCGTGTGGTGTATGTAAGGGGAACTGGGACAATCAGCCAACCTGAAAAGCTTTGAAGAGTAGATTCTAGGCAGTTCCTAAAAGGGAAATAAGTCACTGGCTGAGGACAATACCTATGATGAGATGAGGTAATTGACCCAAGGAAGGAGTTTCAAAGAATAAATGATTGTAAGGACACTGGGCAATCAGGAGCAAATACAAAGGGGAAAAAAGAATCTCATTTATGACAAGATTTCTGAATGTTCCATGACACCCTGTATAAGTAACTGGGGAGTGAAGATTGTTAGATGCACAAAGGCACAACTGAGGTCAGGGCCAAGTACATGAAACACTAAAAGGGGCTGTGCAAATACT
This sequence comes from Phascolarctos cinereus, assembly GCF_003287225.1. Taxonomy (NCBI): domain Eukaryota; kingdom Metazoa; phylum Chordata; class Mammalia; order Diprotodontia; family Phascolarctidae; genus Phascolarctos; species Phascolarctos cinereus. The sequence continues at coordinate 378,175,804 of NW_027555625.1, forward strand.
TGTGGCATGCTAGAATTGTGCTGTCTCTAAGATTGCTTGAAATCAGTGCTTCAACAACCAGAGCTCTGAAGCTTTTTCTGTGTGTAAGGAGATTTGCTTTTTAACAGGGTTGGTTTTTGACTTGTAGTGAAACTATTATCTATGTTCAGTCTACCAAACTACCTATTACTACTATCTTAAGTCTAATTGCATCTACTATTTGCTTAAACGATCACATTACTAAACCTCATATAATACACAACATTTTTGAATCACAGACATAGAGATGGAAAGGACCTAAGAGATCATCTATTCCAATCATGTCATTTTAGCTAAATAGATAAATAGATAGATGATAGAACATTTATTAATCCCTTATTACATACCAGGCACTGTGCTAACCATTGAAAATACAAATATAAGCAAAAAAAAAAAGTCATTGCCCTCAAGTGGATTACATTTTAATGGTGGAAGACAGCACAAAGATCTGAAAAGGAAGATGGAGAGAAAGTGATATCCATATGCAAGGCTGCAGGCTAGGAGAAAGAGAAATTGAAAGGGTAAGGAATGACAACAGGAGTGAAGTGAACATGAGTGGCTTGGGCAGCTCATAAAATAGGAGTTCACCAGCTAGGTGAGAGGGGTTCAGGACAGAGCTATCTCCAAGGTGCAAAGGCTTCTGGTTAGGGGTGGAAAAAATAAGAAGAGTGGAGAACGGGGCTGTGAGTGAAGAGCTAAGGAAAGTAACATCCAGGGAGGTTGTATCAGAGCCTGGATTGGCTCCAGAGCTAAGACTCCTCCTTCTGATATACATACAGACACACACATACATACATATAATGTATATATGTATACTATATATATATATATATATATATATATATATATATACATGTATAGATGCATATATTTGGAATATATACTGAATTTGGACATATAAATATCAATTTAAATATACACGTATATTTAATTTTTTATTTCTATTACATATGTGCATTATACACACACACACACACACACATATATATGTATATTTGAAGTTTTATTTTCAGTTCAAACTCTCTGTCCTCTTACCCTCCCCTATTCATTGAAAAGACAAACGATATGATAACCATTATTCATGTATAATACATTTCTAAAAACATTCTTTTTTGTAATATAGCTGCTAAGGAAGTTAGTAGACTAGGGTAGCAACTTCAGTAAAGTAAAAACAGCTCTGGATTTGAAGATCTCTTTATAACTGACAAGGAGCTTTATAGCTCTGATACTCTATATTAATTGTCACCGAGGATAAGCCACTTTGCCTTTGGATCATAGGTTTAGAGCTGGAAGGGTGATTTAAGAAAAAAATAAAACATTTACTCCAGGTGGAGTGACTTTGTTCAAGTTCATACAGATGGGAAATTGCTGAACTTTTGAAAACAGGTCCTCTGATCCCAAACCCAATACTCTTTCTATTTCAGTAAGCTGTGCTTCACTAAGCCTCAGTTTCCTTATCTATAAATTCTAAGAGAATAATGCCTGTCCTGTATTGCTGTGAAGTAACAGTGAGCTAGTGGATAGAAACTGACCTAGAAATTAGGAAGACCTGGACAACTTCTGATACATCCTGTGTAACTTAACCGGTGCAAGTGCCTTAATCTCTCAGTGCCCCAGATGAAAGTGATTTTCTAAGACTATGGCTTGTAGAACAGTTGCTGACCTGCATTAGTAGAGGGATCTTCCTTACTAGGAGCTCCTTATTCTAGTGAAATTGCATGTTTAGGTGCCCCTGCCTCAACTTTACAGGGCTATTGCACTCATTACACATAGCAGAAATGTGAGCTATTAGGATTACACTGACTGAGTCTACACTGTCAGTGAAGAGCTGAAGCAAACATCTGAATAATGTAGGAAAAAAAGGTTTTGTTTTGTTTTGTTTTTTAAGTACTAACATGGTGTAGAAAGGGGGATGGGATGGGATTGTGGTCTAAATTATCAAGATATAGAAAGTTAGCTTCTTGTTGTTCCTGTCAAGACCTGTTTCTGGTACCTTCTGGCTCTGCGCTCTTCACCCACCAAAATGGCCTTTCCCTATAAGACTTCAGGCTAGACCTTTTCAGGAACTGATCTGGAAAGATTATAGTGCTTCTGGAAATGAGGTAGAAGCTGCCTCGGTTGGGGAGCTTGATTTCATCCTGATGCCCAGTCTGTGACTCTTCACTTCTTGATCTTTCCCTCCCTCTTTTTTCAGACTTCTTGGTTTCTGACCATTTGTTTTGATCTCCCAGGCCACTGGTAACTTGGTTTGATTATTCCCTCAGTTGTTTGCTCTAACTGTTCTGCTTGTGTGTATCCAGCTTAGACTGCCTGTTTTGTATCTGACCCCTTAATATTGACTCACCCCAGAACCTCAAAATTACAGGGAAATTAAAAAAAGCTTGTCTGGCCCATACCTATATGTGAATACCTATCCCCAACAAGCCTCTACTTGAATATCTGAATACTTTAATACCTTCAGGCATTAGGTAAGTGTTTCCTTGATGTTCAGTGTGTTGTGGCACGTGTTTGTAATTCCTTTTAGTAGGAGATGCTGAGACTGGGGCATCCCTTGAATTCTGAAGTTCTGACCTAGGGCTAAAGCTAATTGGGTGTATATACAATCTCTAAAACTGATATAGGGGCAGGTAGGCAGTGGATAGAGCACTGGCCCTGGAGTTAGGAGGACCTGAGTTCAAATGTGGCTTCAGACACTTATTAGCTGTGTGACCCTGGATAAGTCATTTAGCACTGATTGCCATCCCCCAAAAGATCACATGCACATTTATATGTATATGCACATATGCATATACACATGGGCACATATATATGCATACACACACCTACACATATATACATATATCTCCAATATGGTAAGTACTAAGAACTGCGAAGAACAAAATACCTAAGCAGGGGTTAACCAACCCAGGTTTTACGATTAGCAGTGGGATTGGGAAATGAGTGGCCACAGTATTTCCAGCCTGGATGAGATAGGGAGACCCAGTCTCAAACAAAAAAAAAAGTTTTTCTTTACAATAAGTCTGCTTCTGTGGACCCCCCCCTTCCCACATCCCTCAACCTTATGTGTTGTGTGTGTGTGTGTGTGTGTGTGTGTGTGGTGTGTGTGTGTGTGTGTGTGGTAAAACCTTTGGCAGTCTGGTGAATTCTCTAGATAGGCCTCAACTCAGAATAATGTGAGTTGCCTATGCTAATAATTGAAGGAAATACTAAATTTAAGTTAGAGGTCAGTGAAAATAAAGATAGGATTTTTTTTCCCCATCCAAGGTTATAGGGTCCTTAAAATCTCCCCATGGACCCCACATTAAGAATCCCTGTTTTAGGGCCATGCTACTAGCAGGTGTTGCATGCTTAAAGTTACTGTTTATAGTCTGGATCTTCATTTCCCCCCATTTTGAAGTGGGGCAACCTGCTAAGAGTCAAAGATTCCAAGTACCCCAGCACCAACGGCCATTAGCCACCACAGACACCTAATGGAGAACAACAGAAAACAGGGCACTTAATAGTGCCATAGCTCACATTTTTATTTTACTTTATGCTTATAAAACTCTACATATGTGTTATTTCATTATATTATCACAACAGCTCTTGTGAGTTTGGCAGGGCAAGTAGAATTGCTTTATTTTCACAGATGTCAAAACAGAAACAGGTTAAAAAACTCAGCCAGTGTCATCTGGGCAAAAGGTGAGCTCAAGCTTAGGTCTTCTGACTCCCAGGCCCCTAACCTATGCTACCCTCATACACAGAAGCCACATCATTCTAAAACAGTAGAACTGGAGTTCAACTATCCCTAAACCCCAGCTTTTGATATTCAGTAAACATGCCATGTGATACCTTTCCGCAGGGCTCTTGTTTCAGCTCCTTTCACGGGAGTAGAAAACATGTTTTCTTCCCTGGCCAAACAAGGCAATTACGTAAATAAAATAAAGAGTTCTTCCTCTTCCTTTCTCACCAGCAGGCAGGCTTTTGGTGAGCTGTCCTATGCTTAAGAAACAACTTAAACTGGATACCTGCCCTTTCTTTGAAGCTTATCCCCAAAGGATGGAGAAACCAAATCAGAAACATAATTGAGATAAATCACCTTCTAAGCTCTTCTCCACCCACCGAGGCTGGCATTGTGTTTTCTCTCTCTTAGAACCTGAGACCTATATATTCAGTTGGATATAACACTGGTGTTAAGTAAATAATACCAAACATGCAAATACTTTGACTGTCACATACTTCTGGGCACCCACTGCCTTTAGCTCATGTCTCTTTCATCCTGTCAGTAACAGTCTTCAAGGATATATTGTCAGGACCCTTTGGGAAACAGGCAAGGTGGGTTGCACAGAGGTTAACCTTTTCCAGCACCTTTCAAGGGTCAGGTGGAACAAGTAAGTCAGTTGAGTCAGAGTCAAGTGGAGTAGGAGATATTACTAGTTTGGTCAAATATTTATGGCCGTGAGGTAGTGGTGGTTGGAGCCCGTGCTCAACTGCTCCCTGCAAAGCAGATTATTACTTTTTAGAGTGAGAATTTACACCATACTACAAATCAGATCTCGAAATATTGTTTGTTTGTTGTTTAGACTTAAGAAAGTGTTGGAGAAAATGTTAATAATACAGATTAAACTTCAAAGTATGTCCTGGGTACATTTTTTTTGAAAGCTGTTTGTTAAACATTTAACAGCATACCCCTGTCTTGGGGAGCCTTTTTTCTTTCAGGTGGAAGGCTTATCTCAGGGAATTCCAAGACACCCGGCCCATGCTCTGTGATTGCCTCTAGGGTGGACTGTATGTCTTTCATCCAACATCAGCCTAACTAAGAAAAGAGAGGCCCACCATCATATTGGCTCAGGTTTTCAAATTTATTGGTTCATAGCAGTGTTGGACAAATATTTACTAAATCTATGCAGATGTTGTGATCTGATTGGAGGGAGTACCCCACAGTCATGGATTCTTGAAATATTTTTCTTTTTTGCTTTCAGGCAATTGGCATTAAGTGACTTGCCCAGAGTCACACAGCTGGTAAGTGTCAAGTGTTTGGTCTGAGGCCGGATTTGAACTCAGGTCCTCCTGACTTCAGGGCCGGTGCTCTATCCACTGTGCCACCTAGCTGCCCCGATTCTTGAAATATTAAAGCATTTGATTTCATAAACCATTTTGTGGGGTAAGGATAGACCAAAACATATGCTATCATTTTCTGACCTGGTACTTTTCCTTGTATAAACACAGCTGGTGCCATTTCTCCCCCAGATAGCACCTTTTTTATTTCAAGATGTACATTCTGTCCAGCTTCCAGTGGCCATGCTTGAATCGCTCCATTCCACATTCCTCTGAATATAATAGGACTATAATACTGGTTCTCTCCTGTCCCTTTGCCTAGAAAAGTGGCATCATGACATTCCCTTGCTGTTCGAGAAATCCATCTTTCTGAGCAAGTTCATTTTCAGTTCAATCTTCTGAGGTTGAATCAAGGGCATCCAGACCATTAACCCCTTTCTGAGGCTATCCTATGCTGAGACAGATGCTTCATTTTTCAACTGATTTGAAAATAACCAAGCTGGCCACCCCTGCCATACATGCTCTGCGGTGATAGGAGACACTGAAGAAGATCAGTTCCTTAAAATAAAATGTTGATGTTGTAAATCAGTTGGCTCACACAGGTAGTACCCCCTAGGGCATATGTATAATCTATGAAATGTTGTGGTACAATCATTATTGTGATAGTGTATAAAGCTGTCCACAGAATTTTACAAAGTGTTATTTTCCTAGAGGATTTTCACCACTCTACAGAGGCGCATAGCTAATCTTCCCTATAGAGAGGCACAGTGGCAGGGGTGACCTGTGAATACAGTTGGGATGTTTCTAAGCAACCTTACAATTAAAAAAGGCAACAGTTGTTGCTTGTGGTCGCGGGGAGGGGGGGGTGGTGAAATTTTGATAAGGAACCAGATGGCTTCCAGGAATCTTTGATTAACAAGGCAGCATTGACAAAGAGATACTTTAATAGTGCCTTTTTTGTTTGTTTGTTTTTAATTGGGTGAATAGGATACATTTGCAGTGCTGAATAATATTGCTTCTTTCAAACCTAAGAACCCAATGAATTTAGATGCCAATTCTAGAATATAGAGGGCTTGATATTAATATTCACCTTATTTTGCATTTGCATTGCATTGCATTGCTCCTGTATCTTCCCAAAGAATTGCAAAACGTTTATACAATATTAATTGTGAAACGGGTGGTAAAACTCCTATTATCCTATGACTCAATAATGAAGTACATTAAACAGATATTACGTAGGACATGGCTATACTCTCAAATGAAATATTGTAGAGGCGCCAGCACTTTCAAATAGGAACACCTCAACTGCATGTGTTTAGAGTTCTCAAGAAGAGATGAGATCTTCAAATCCAAGTAATTGCTATTAACCATTGCTTACTGGGAGCTGAAAAGCACCCTAGTTCAACTAATACCTAGCTCCAGAATATTGATTCAACTGTGTTCCCTTTCTCTTTTTCTCTCACTCTCAATTTAATTGGCCATTTAAATAAGTGTCTAAAACTCCTCTGTCATCTTTTGCTTCTTTTTTTCTATTCAGCCCAACCTAATAATCATTTATTAAGAGTTTAGGAAGTTCCAGGCACTGTGCTGAATGCTGAGGATACAATTAATAAAAAGAAAGACAGTCCCTGCCTTCCAGGAGTCTAAAAAGGGAGACAACACAAAAAATGGGGCAGGAAAATGAGGGGTTTAGGGGAGGGAACAGTACACCAGAGGATATCTAGCAAGGGAACATGTTGTTTTGAAGAGTTGAAACCAGGTAGGAAACAAATGTGTAGTAGAATGAACTGAAAAAGTCCAGTTCTGTCCAACGAAGGCACTAGGAAGAGTTTGGTACTCACCCAGTCCTCCAATCAGAGATGAAAGAAGGCTGAAGGAGATAGAGTCAATCAAGGCTTGAGCTAGCTGCATGGTGGTGAGTTTAGAAGAGATGAGTTCATTCTGGGAGGGACCAGGCAGAGAAGTAGATTCAAAGTGTAATGGATCATCTTTTTCTCCAATTCCTTTCTTCTGCTTCTTTGTTTTCTATATCATCTGCTATTAAATTTATGATCTAAGCTTAGACCTCTTTCCCTTTGTTTTATGAGGCTCTTACTTTAAAACTAAAAGATCTGGGAGGTCATCTAGTCAAACTGCCTTCATTTTACAGTGGAGGAAACAGGCTTAGGGAGGTGAGTTGACTTGCCTGAAGTCACACAGCCAATAAGTGTCAGAACTGCTATTCTTTTTTTTTTAATGTTATTAATTTATTTTGATTTATCAATAATCCCTTCCATATGCTTTTGAGTTCAAAATCTTTCTCCCTCTTCCTCCCCACCACCCTCCCCAAGATGGCTCACAATCTGATATAGACTATACATTTACATACCCATTAAACATATTTTCACATTAGTGGTGTTGTAAGTAAAAATTAAAACCAATAGGAGGAACCATCAGAAAGAGGAAACAAAACTCAATATAAGAGAAAAAAATAGCAAATAGTATGCTTCGATCTGCATTCAAACTCCATAGTTCTTTCTTTGGATGTGGATAGCATTTTCCTTCACAAGGCCTCTGGAGATATCTTAGATCCTTGTATTGCTGGGAAAGGTTAAGTTTATCAATGTTAGCCATCGCACAGTGTGGTTGTTATTGTATACAATGTTCTCTTCGTTCTGCTCACTTCACTCAGCATCAGACCATACGAGTCTTTCCAGGTTTTTTCTGAAGTCAGCCTGTTCATCATTTCTTATAGCACAATAGTATTCCATTACATTCACATACCACAAATTGCTCAGCCATTCCCCAGTGGATGGGCATCTTCTCAGTTTCCGATTCTTTGCCACCACAAAAAGAGCTGCTATGAATATTTTTGTATATGTGGGTCCTTTTCCCATTTGTATGATCTCTTTGGGATATAGCCCTAGAAGTGCTATTACTGGGTCAAAGGGTATGCACATTTTTATAGCCCTTTGGGCATAGTTCTAAATTGTTCTCCAAAATGGTTGAATCATTTCACAACTCCACCAACAATGCATTAGTGTTCCAATTTTCCCACATCTTCTCCAACATTTATCATTTTCCTGTTTTGTCATGTCAGCCAATCTGATAGGTATGCAGAACTGCCATTCTAACTCCAGTCCTCTGGGTCCAAGACCAGAGCTCTTTTCATAGGAATGTGCTGCCTCCTTGTTTTCAATTTTTCTATTAATCTTTGATTCTTTTATGGCCATGAGGTAGGGGAAGGGTTATAGTCAACAGTTAGGTGTGAGTTAAGACCAAAATGAAGCAGGACATATTTTGCCATCAGGCAAGCATCTTAGCTTTGTCCACTGAACAGTTTTTCCCCTTTAGAGGTTTCTAGTCCATCCCAGACTTTTCCTTCCATGTGTCCAGGGGTAGAGAGATTTCTTAGATGCTTGGAAGGTTTTGAATCTGAGGCTCAGAAAGGCTAAGTGACTTGCCCCGTCACACAGCTAGCAAGCATCTGGGACTTCAATGTATTCAAATTCAGGTCTTACTGATCCCAAGTCCAAAGATCTAACCACTATATCCCCTAGAAACAAAAAACATAGTTTCCTAGAAGCAAAATGAGGGCTCAGAGCAGAGATGAGAGATTTTAATAGTTTTTGGAGTATTATTCTAGATTGTACACTTAAATCTGTAGATAACTTCAGTCTAGTAGCATAGCAAGAAACTTGGAGAGGTGAGGGCGTAGCACATTAGAGTAAAGAAGCATATGCTGAGTGCCCTCTGATAAGAAATGGGGGTGCTGGAGCCCTGGTAAAGGCAGCTCATGCCTGGTGATGGTAGCCTGAATTCAGTGCTACTTGGTGGCCACAATCTATACTATGTTTTCTACTGTTTTTTCAATTGTGTCCAACTCTTCATGACTCCATTTGGAGCTTTCTTGGTAAAGGCACTATAATGGTTTGCCATTTCCTTCTCCAGGTCATTTTGCAGATGGGGAAGCTGAGGAGAACAGGGTTAAACGACTTATTAAAGTCACACAACTAGTAAGTATCTGAGACCACATTTGAATTCAGGAAGATGAGTACATACTGTATCATTTAGCAGCCCTATGCTATACTTTCATACAAATTAAGTAATTAATCAATTAGCTAGTTGATTAATTATGTTACAGCCTGATTTTCTGTAGATTTCTATAGAAATCAAGGGAGTAAGCTAGGTATAGATGGGGATGTTGTTGTTTTTTTCTTCATTCTCAAAGAGAACCATGAAATCAAGAAGGTGATATCATGACTTGCAAGTGAATTGAATTTAAATAAGGGAGGGCTGTGCAAATATGCCAACTTCAGTTTCTCCTTAAGAGTCATCTGGGCCCAGGTCAACTGGAGATGGCCCCAGATGCAGTGGAAGACCTTGGCCTTTTTTAAGCTAAGGTCTTGCCCGGGTCTCAGTCTGACTGAAGCAACACCCATTCAGCAATTTAAGGTTAGCTGAGAAATGAGGCAAAAATGGATATGTTTTGTGCAGTACTACAAAATGTAAACCTAGACGGCACCACTACCATGTCACACTTGGATATCTACTCTTCTTTTTTCTCTATGGTTTACATTTACCATCCTCCAACTTCCTCATCCAAACAGCCCTTAGTGGGAGCTTTGCCTGTCCTATGAGGGTCTCCTTCAAGCTCCTCTTGGCCCTTCACCTTATTGTTCCTGTCTCTTTCAAATCTGGCCAGAATCTACAGCAAACAATAAGCCATTCCCAACCTCCTGAAACTGACATAAGTACCTGGAAGCCATATGTACCTTCAGAGGGACATCTAGGCTCTTCTAGGTCTTTCCCTGCTGCTTCTAGGGTTATCACTAAGGCATGGAACAGCTCTGCATCTCCCAGAGAGACTAAACTATCCTAAATATAAATAACCACTAGCCTTGGTATTATTCAGTGTGAGCTTTCTCATACTATGGGAAAAGGAATAAAAACGTGTCCATGAATTTATGTTAGGAGAGAAAGGTGACCACTTATGATGTGAGGAACATTTTTTTTCTCAACTGATCAGTCCACAGTTTCTCAATATGAGACAAGAAAATATATTTCCACATTAGTATATGACAGGTTTTAGACACTTCTCACTTAACATTCTTATAATTGTTTCCACTTAGTAACATATCCTTATTGGAAGTATCAGGGGAAACAGTCACAAGATTGTAAGATGGTCTTAACTGTCTTTATTAACAAAGTTCCCGCACTACAATGGATTCAACATTTCTTTCACTTAGACATGTTTCTTGGAAAGTGAAACTTTTCTGTGGAAAATATAAAGCTCAAGTTACTGAGCCATCACTGAATAATATTCCATGTGCCCAAAAGAAACTTCTCTTAGACAGAACTCCCCCACAGAAAGACATATCTAGTTACAACCAAACCCAAACTTACTAAAATAATCATTCTATTGAATTTATTCTCTTCCTTTCTGCAGATCTAGTTCATGATGGAGTCACAGAAGTATTTTTGTTGCTGATGGATGTTTCTAAATGCTAGCAAATGAGATAACTTGAATGTGCACCCTTTCCTGCAAAACGTATTAATATTAAAGGTAAACCTAAAAATTGCCACAGAAACTCAAGCCATGTCAACCCTGGAAACAGTCTACTTTCCTTACTGACAAATGTAAATCTCTGAAGAGAAGCTCCTATGTCTCTCATTCTTTCACATTTTTTTGAAGTCTGTGACCAGGGACTAGATTAATAAATTATCGTTACGCATTCATTTATTCACTTGTTTCTCCATTCCTCAATCCACCCATGCCATCTATTTATTCATTCATCACACATTTATTTAGGACTTAATATGCCAAAGGTACTGTGATAGGTACTGGAATCAAAGAAGGAGCAAAAAAGATTGTCACTGCTTCTCTTCTGATTATCACCACCTACTCTCTCCTTTTATCCCAGCCTCTGATGAAGAAGTGGCCCTTCTCTTCCTCAAGGCCAATAACTTTTTGTGTATCTCCCTCTGTCACCTTCAGCAAACTGCCTCTACAAACATTTACTCTTTTCTCTCTAATTCCTTCCTTCTCTGATGTTTACAAACACATATTAATCTTCTTCATCCTTAAAAAATTTCCTCATTCTCCCAGCCATCCCTTCAAGTTATCATCCTATGTTTCTCTTCCTTTTTATAGCCAAACTCCTTCTAAAAGCTATGGGCCTTCTTTTATTTCATTTCATCTTGTCTAATGTCTTTGCAATCTGACTGCCAATTTCACCACTCAGGTGAAACCAATATTTCCAATATCAATGAACTCTTAATTGCTAAATCTGATGACCATTTCTCAACACTTATTATTTACCTCTGCAGCATTTCACAACATTGATCACTTTCCTGAATACTTTTTCCTCTCTGGATTTTCATAATACAGTTTTCTCATGGTTTTCATACCTTTGTCAGTGTTCCTTCTCAGTTTCTTCTCTTTCTTGGATTAACATCAAAACTTTGTCCCTTAACTGTGGGTATACATCAAGGTTGTGTTCTAGGCTGTCTACACTCTTTCTTGATGACCTTATCAGCTTCAATGGGATCAATTTTCATTTCTACAGAGATAAACCCAAGTTCCATATTTCTAGCCCTAGTTTCTGTACCAAGAACCAGTTCCATATCACCAATGGACATTTCAAAATGGTGTCCTGTAGTCATCTCAAACTCAACATGTTCAGAATAGAATTTATTATCTTTCACTCAAAACCTACCCTCAAACTTCTTTATTTCTTAAAGAGCACCACCATCCTCATATCTCACCAATTTCATGACCTCAGAGTGATCCTCAGCTCTCCATTTTCATCACTTACAGCTGTCTAATCAATTCAACCTCTTAACAATTCCACCACAATATCTCTCACATTCTTTCCCCAGCCTTTCCTCAATGCCTGGGATGTACTATTTTCTCATCTCTATCTCCATTAAATAATGAATCGATGAAATACAATTACTTAGTGTCTACTGTATACAGAGCTTTGGGAATAAAAATAGAAAAGTAACATAGTCTCTGTTCTTCATACCTGTCAGATATTCACAAATTCTAAATCTCATTATCTATTTTTCTTGTCAATTGGTCAACACTTCTTCTTCAACCTTCTCCTCAGGTTAACCCCAGTTTACCTCTAAGAATTTTTAATTGGCCCTCTTAAAATAGAAGTAAACACTATTCCAGTCACCATGGCCCTAGTCTTTTCTGGTGAATGGTTCTCCCTTTTTATGACTTGGTTTCTGATCACTTTTCTGAACATTTAATAATCCCATGTCAAACATAACATTTTTATAATAAGATTTTATATATTTCTTCATAATTTTTACTCAGTTTGACTCAATTTAGTTAACTATTTTGGTGTCATAGAGACACACCCCTGAGCAGTTCAGTAGTTCTACTCCAACATGGGTTATATATGACTAATTTTCTAGCTCTATTAGATGCTTTCATTAGATTCTAATTCTTACAACCTTTGCACCGAAAAAGCCTCAATATTGGAGAGGGAGATCATAGGGGTGGTGACAGAACTTTGGACCACATTTTCCAGAAGATTTTGCAAGAGTCTGTGACTTGGTAACATCCTTTGATGGGTAAGAACACTATAAAATGAAAGATTTTAATCTCTGTGAGAGCTTCACAAAAGTATGTTATATAAGCAACAGGAATATAAGGAGTAAAAACACCGTTGATGGGAGAAGAAAAGGCAATTACTTTGAGGGCATGACCTCAGCTGTAGTATTCTTGTCTGGACCTTGATGACAGCTGTAAAAACTCAGCCAGGAGGGGAATCGGCATTGTCTGACCTTCTGTGATTAAAGAGGAAGTTGATTAGGTAGAATGACTCCAGACTCAGTCTCAATTCCACTCCTGTTAGCTCAGTCTGAGGCAACCTGGTGTAGTAAACAAAATGCAGTAATTGGCATCAGGAAGACCTTGGTTTGAATCTTTCCTGGGACACTTAAAAACTGTGTGATTCTAGGCAAGTTTTTCAATTTCTCTGGACATCAGTTTTCTCATCAACAAAATGAGAATAGTGGACTTGATAACCACTAACATCTCTTACAAATCTAAATCTATGATTTCATGATTTTATTCTCCTCTCACAATGTTGGAGAGACAGAATATTAAATGGGCAGTTGATTAGCACTTCCCTAGAGACAGGGGGGAAGCAGGCCATTTGTGTATGGAAGTTGGGAATATTTACTACTTTAATCAACTCATTATTATTTACCCTGCTAATCTGTTTTATTTAAATTCCCTTTGTTCTTGAATTTATATGTCATTTGGTATGCTCTGGCATGTGTGTGTGTGTGTGTGTGTGTGTGTGTGGTGTGTGTGTGAGAGAGAGAGAGAGACAGAGACAGAGACAGAGACAGAGAGAGAGTTGAGTTGTGATTTTAAAAAGACATGAACCAGAGTATTCTGAGTCTCTGTGTAGCTAAGAGGAGTGCTGAATATCCCCTCTTGAATTATTATTATTATTTTTTATTTCAAATCTTCCCTTTTCCTTTCAATTACACACATGCACATCCTTGAGTGCTCCCTAGGAATATTGCATAGGAAGCTTATACTTGTCAATGACTGCAAAGAATATTAAGATGATTGCAAATTAAACATTTGCTTGTTAAAAAAAACACACTTGTTTGAACTCATACTGTGTGAGGGCAAATTTGAACTCAGGTCTTCCCAACTCTAGGCTCAATGTTCTATCAACTGCACCACTACTCTAAATTGCTACTTGCAAGAACTTCTGATTAAACTTCTTCCACATTCAATGGGGCAGAGTAGGTCGTAGGTTAGCCAGTTAAACAAGCCAGGCTAATTGATAAGTAGTTCTTATTTTTGTTGTTAAATATACGTATGGTTGTTTCATGTTTCCTAAGAGCCTTCATTGATCTACACATTGTGTATCACATAGCCACTGCTTGAGATTCATCTTCTAAAATTATACTACTTATCTTTCACTCATGTTTAACTAAAGGCTTTATCATATTAGAAAAAAAAAGAAAAGAAAACACTTGTTTGGAAAATGTCATTGTAGTTGTAGCCACTACATGCAAAATGCATTTTCACAGTCTGAACTTATCATCTTAGCCTGCCGTGGTGGATTAAAAACAACAAAACAACTGCACAACAAATAGGATATTTATGCAAGCCTCAGTAAAAAGAGTGACAGTCTTTGCAGAGGCAAGAGACTGTACTTACAACCTGGTCCAGTAACCACCTGTGAACTTCAGTCCTGAGGCAATATCACTAGGGTTAGGAACAAGGTAGAAGATGAAGGAACTAGAGCTAAGCCTTAGACTGTCCTCAGATCAGAAAGTTCTGGCCTCTATACACTCATAATATAATGATATTCATCACCGATCTCCTACTTGGTTGGATTGGGGTGAGGGAGGTAACTGTAATGAGTTTCAGGAGTTTCTCAACTTAAACAGGCCTCATCCTATCTGCTAACTGATGCCCAAGTGACCTTCAGCAAAAAACAATGTCTTTCATTTCATAATCAGGCTTAAGAAACACTTTTGAAAGAGGTTAGCCTTTGTCTTGTATTTAATTAATGTGCTATAAGATTTATATTTCTATAAGTTATATTTATAATTTTATTAATATGTCATAAAATTTATATTTATGTATTTTATCTTATGTAATTTGCATTAATGTGTTATAAGTTTCTTTCCTAATAGTAAGATTTAATAGGTGGGAAGGGAGCATAAGAACTTTGATCCTGGGAATGGGAGACAAAGGGTATGTATACCACAGAGAGGATTAAAAAGTACTGAAAGGTAAGATTGCCGTGCCCATTGTAAGGATAAGTGAAGACATACACATATCCATACCTGCTTTACCCATTGCATTAGAGGCTCTCCATTTAAATTTTCCCCAGATATCAAATTTGGCCTTATATTAGTTTGATGCCTCTATCTTGTTTTCAGTTCTTAATGTGTGGATGAAGTGTGAGATCCAAAGCTGGCATTTTCCTGTAGCACATTTCATGAGATGAAAACTACAACCCAAGATTGCTTCCCAATATTTGAAATGTGGGCCAAGAAAAAGAATTATATAGAAATTCGAGAGCAGGCTTTGGAAACAAACTCTGAGGGCAATATTGTGTATATTTAAATGCTTTCAAAGTCTGTGTGATGAAATTCTTCAAGAGCAAGCCATAGAACCAGGGAAGGAACAGGTTTCACATTTATTCCCAGACCCCTATGATCACTCTGTAGCAGACAGTTGAAGAGAAAATGTTTTTGTTGCTCATTTCTGGATCTCTGGCAGTAACCAGGCCGTTTTGAAAAATGCTGCAGCTTTCATATTATCTTTAGGACATATACAATAGGAAGTAATAATAAAGAGAAAATTTTATTCTGACTCATTAGACTCTTGTGTAGGAGAGACTTGGGTTCAAAACATTCTTCTGACACTCAGTTATATTTGAATTTCACTTTCCTTGTTACATCTATTGCCTGCCCCTTCATGAGCTATGAGTCATACATGTTCACACTTTATCCCATGGATTGTCCACATCTTGAAGTGCCAAAGACAAGAAAAGCATGGGGCTCAGTAGCCTCAGGAGAGTGCAGCAAATGGAGTGAGAATAGCCTCACAGGTGTTTTGTAATGAGGAACTTTTTAAAAGATTGGCACGATGAATAGTCTATCTTTCTAACTTAAATGCTTTCTAGCTTGATAAATGTTTGTTTATTGATTAATGACAATTCTAATAACATTCTATAATTTTTCCTATGACATGCTATAGAAAACATAAAACTTAATTTCAATTATTTTTCAACCTATAGGTCAGCCTGGCAAAATGGATCCTATGCTAGGCTTAGAGCCTGAAAGACCTGAATTAAATCCTGACACTTATTAGATATATGAATTTAAGCAAGATGTATAATGTCTATATGCCTCAAACAATTCCCTAGGGACTGTCTACTAAAGCATAGGTGAATTATGATCTATAGATTGTTGGAGGGAGCTACACGCCCTTGATTGTGAAATCACATATGGATTGAGTATTTGAGTATGGTAATGTGACCACAACTAAACTAAAATGCTTGGGATTCATGAAATAGAGAATGTCTGAAGTTGCAATGGATAGCTAAGTGGCACAATGGATAGAGTGAGAGGCCTGGAGTCAGGAAGACTCATCTTCCTGAGTTCAAAACTGGCCTCAGAAACTTACTGTGACCCTGGGCAGAACACATAACCTGTTTGCCACAGTTTCTTCATTTATAAATTGAGCTGGAGAAGGAATGGCAAACCATTGCAATATTTCTGTGAAAAAAGTCCTGGAGTCACAAAGACTGGAAGAACTTAACAACAAAAATAATTGTGACACATGAATATAATAGAATGTTACTGTGCTATTAAAAAATGATGCTTAAGATAAATTCTGAGAATTATGAGATTCATATGAATTGATACACAGTGAAGTAAGCAGAACCAGGAAAATAATACACATAATTACTTCAACAACTTAAATGGAAAGAACGTCAACAAAACAATCAAAGCTGAATGTTATGAATTTAAAATGACCAAGTTTCTCTCCCAAAGAAAGGATATGAGAAGTACCTCTCTCCCTTTATTGCAGATATGGTAGAATATATATGTAGAATACTGAAGATAACATTAGACTTTTTTGATATATTGGTTAAATTTGCATAACTTTTGTTTGGTTTTCTCTTTGTTATAAGGAGTAGCTCTCAGGGAGGGGGAGAGATAAGATGATGTAAAACAAAATGTGTCAATTATATTTATTTTAAAACAAAATTATTGAAATACTAGATAACTTACATAACTCTCCTTTGAAAAATCCATTCAGTAAAGAAAGGCAATTTCTACATTATTTAAATGAATTGTTATATTAAAGAAAAGGTCATAGAAATATTATTTCTATGTGGTTACTGGACTGACTGTTTGCTGGTCTAATTATTTTTGTTTTCTATTTGTCTCAATGACCAATCTTTATCTACATAATTGACTAGGTCAGTCATGTAGTCAATACCTTGGGCTTTCATATTGACTGTTTTAAGTCCAGTTACTTATCAAATAAAGGTGAACGGTGATAGTCTTTGCTATATTGGATTAGCATCATATAGATGTTAAGGTAGCAGGCAAAACCCCACTGGTGATCAGGGTATTTCAGGAATTACTACTCTATTCTCAAAGAGAAAAAAGGTGTTAGAGATTTTTTTCCAGGTAGGAAGAACATCTGCTGTACATTACACTCCATATGTTAATGACATCATCAGGTTAGTAGAGTTTGCCAATATAAATGATACCAGTAGCAGATTTGGAGAAAAAATGACCTGTGTCTTTCCACCAACTTTTATTTTTGCAGGAAAAAAAAAGATAAACATGTAGGAAAATAAATTCATTTAATTATTTTAAAAGAAAGATTGAAAATAAATGAAGGTATTAACTATGGATATTTTTAAATATCATGTTTCCTTCAAATAGTATCAGCATAATCAATGAGAAAGAGAGGACAAGTTTCAGAATATATTTTGCCTGAAAAAAGTATTTTGTGATTTTTCCAAATAATTCAAGTAATTATAGCCTCTAAATTGTTTTAAATGTTCATTTCACTTTCATTATATCTTCATAAATCCAAATATTCAGGGGATAGAAAAGTGAATACTTTACTCAGTTGTATTTTGTCTACATGAATATAAACAATTGGATATTAGAAAACATCCAGATGATATTTTGTCACTTTTTGTCTTTTGTAAATACATGCTAATCCAAACTACAGTTGTAAGTCAACAACAGAAGTTTTTTTTTTCTCTTAAAAAAACAAACACTGGGGAGAACTATAGGTTTTTGTTTCTCCAATTAGTAAGAGTGGGGATGCTACTTCCTCTTAGCTAACTGAACAATATCAGAAATAATCACATATGCTGTGAATTCTTATTTTAAATTAAATTTTATTGTTTATTATGAACTTAATGTTCACCAAAAATGAATATTTTAGTAGAAGAAGGGTAAAGGGAAGATTGTATATGAAACTGTGACCTTCTGTTACTTACAGTTTTTAAGTGTACATTAAATCAAATATAGTTCTAACAAAATTGCAGTTTGTATGCATTCCCTTTGGAAGTTTTTGTTTTCTTCTGTGTTCTTTTCAATGTTTTGCTGATTTTTTTCTTTTTTTCATCTGTTGCCATCTACTAATTCTCCACCCAACTCACCACACATACACAAATAGAAGTTTTCCTTGTAACATGTAAGCATGATCAACAACAACAAATCACACACTGACCACAATGGAAAATGAATTCTTTGTCCTGCAACTTTAGTTTATAACCTTAATGAAGAGGTTTATTAACATGCTTCATGAACAGTGTTCTGAATTTTTGACTGGTCATTGCATTGATTAGAGTTCTATATCTTTCTTCAAAGTTGTTTTCTTTTAACTTATTGTTATCATCATATAAATTATCCCCTCTAGGTCTATCTATTTGATTCTGCATCAATTTATAAAAATCTCTGTAGGTTCCATTGAATACATCATATTCATGATTTCTTACAAAACAATAATACTCAGTTATACTCTTTAACTTTTTTTTCACTTACTCTTTAACTGATGGACACTTATTTTGTTTGCATTATTTGCTATGACAAAAAGTGTTGCTGCACTATTTTTGTATATATGGGCCAAAGTACATGCATAGTTTAGTGACTTTAATTATAGTTCAAAATTGCTTTCCTGAAGTTTTGGACCAGTTCACAGCTCTATCAATAGTTTGTCAATAAGCTAGTTCTCTCAATATCCCTACAACACCTGCCATTTTAATCTTTCATCATTTTTGCCTATGTGATCAGTATGAGATGGTCCCTCAATGTTGTTTTAATTTGCATTTTTGTATGACATGTAACAATTTTTATATAGTTCTTGATAACTTAGGCTTCTTCTTTTAAGAACTACCTGATCATATCATTTGACACTATATATTTCTTCATATACATAATTGTGACTTGTAGATCAGGCAACATTGAAAACAGGGCTGGTCAATACAAACTGAACATGTAACCCCTGGCTCAGACCTAAGGTAACGGGCTTACATGAACTGACTTCAATTTGACAGCTAATGATAAATCTTTTTCATAGTTCAGGCCCCTACCCACTGTTTTTTCTACAAACATCAGGATTTAGCTCATGTCTAGGTCTCTACAACAAATGGCAAAGTTTTTTCTTTTGTGGTTGGCTAACAAAATTGTCCTATAAAATATTCATTATAGTTTTATTTAACTTCTTAAAAACAGCAAAGAACTAAAATGTCACCTAACAAATAATGATACTAGCTGCTTTTCACACTATAGCAGTTCCAATTAGCTTTGTGATCTTTCCACTGGGTAGAGATAGAGGAAAATTTCAGTATTTACAATATCAATGAAATGCAGAATATCACAATTTTAAGAGCTCACAGCAGCTATCTAAACCAACCCATAGGTAAACAAGAATGTCAGTTACAACAAACACTTCTTTGTTTGAAGATTATTGTTAGGAGAGCCCTATGCCTCTGAAAGAGAATTATTACAGTTTGAAAAGAAAACTTTAGCTATATGAGACCTTAAAAAAATCACCTAATTTTTCAAGTTCTTAGTTTCTTCATTTATAAAATTAAGGTATTAAACTAGAGGGCTTCTATTCCATTTCCAAATTTTTTAACCTGTGACATGAACTAGAGACTCTTCCAAACTGGATGCCCTTCCCTGACTGCTTTACAGTTTATCAATGGCTTTGACAAAATACATTTTCTGGAACTGAACAGAAGATGATAGTTGTTGTCTAAGTACAGTTAGTCAAGATGCATTTATTAAGAACTTACTACTATGCTAAGTGTTAGAGATAAAAAGAAAAGCAAAAAATAAATTCCCTGGCCTCAAATAAACTTACATTCTAATTGGGGATGCAAGGAAATAATTAGAAGGATTGTGAAAGATTTGTTACAAAAGGTGGGATTTGAACTGGATCCTAAAAGATTTCAAGGATTCTAAGATTCAGAGATAAGGAGGGAAACCATTTCAAACATTGGAACAGCCAACATAAAGGTACAGAGAGAGTAGATGAGTGATGCATGTGAGAAATAGTAAGACAGGTAAGATGGATCATAGAGTGTGTGGATGGAAATAAAATGTGAGGAGACTGGAAAGGCAGGAAGAGATCATTTTACAAAGGACCTGAAATGTGAAAAAAAAGGGACTTTATATTTGTTCCTGGAGGTAATAAAGAAAAAAATAGTCTATTGAAGTAGAAGGGAAGGGCCAAGGAAATGAGGAAGGAGGATGATAGAGAAAGGGTAGATTAAGGAAGGCATTGGTCAGAAGAAAAAAAAAATTTGATAAGTAGACTGGGTTTAAAAAAGGTGAGAATGAGTAGAAGTGAATAAGATGGTGGAAAATACATAGCAATCATAACTCTGATTATGAATGATATAAACTCACCCTTAAAATAGAAAAGATTAGAAGAATGGATTAGAAAGCAGAATTCCAACAACATGTTGTTTACAAGAAACACAATTAATAAAGAAAGACAAAAACAGCATTAAAATAAGGGGTAGAGTAGAATCTATTATGCTTCAGATGAAGTTAAAAAAAGACCAGGGTAGCAATCATTATCTCAGATGAAGAAAAAACAAAAATAGACCTTATTAAAAGTGAGAAAGAGGGAAACTAAATTTTGCTCAAAAGTACCAGAGAAAATGAATTAATATCAATAATGAACATATATGCACCAAATGGCTTAGCATCAACATTCTTGTAGTAAAAGTTATTTGAGTTGCAGGTGGACATAGCACACCTATACTAGTGGGGAATCTCAATTTACACCTCTCACACCTAGAAAAGGTAATCACAAAATAAAATTTAAAAAGAACTTAAGAGGTGCAGAGAATTTTAGAAAAGTTCTATATGATAGACTTCTGTAGAATACTGAGTGGGAGGAGAAAGGATCATACCTATTTCTCAGCTCTTTATGGCACCTTCAAAAAATTGACCTGACAAACAAATGCAGAAAGCCAGAAATATTAGCTGTACTCTTTTAAGACTGTAATGCAATAAAAATTAAATTCAATGAGAGGCTGTGTAAAAATAGATTAAAAATGAAATCATCTAATCCTAAGAATAAGTGGGTCAAAGGACAAACCATAGAAACAATCAATACTTTAGTTAAAGAAAATGATAACAATGAGACATCATACTAAAATTTTTAGGACACAGCCAAAACAGTATTTACAGGAAAATTCATATCTTTAAATGCTTATATCAATAAAAATAAGAAAGAACAAATCAAAGAATTGGGCATGCAACAAAAACGAACTAGGAAAATAACAAATTAAACATTTCCAACTAAATATCAAAATAGAAATCCTGAAAATCAAAGGAGATATTCACAAAATTGAAAGTAAAAAAAAAATTCAACTAATAAATAAAACTAGGAGATGATTTTATGAAAAAAAATATACCATTAATTTAATTTAAAAAAGTAAAGAATATGAACTTGCCAGTATCAAAAATGAAAAGCAAATTCAACTATTCTGGAAAACAATTTGAAAATGTGCCCAGACTTACCAGCTTATAGTTTGGAAATTCTATTCTCTTCCACATATGGTCTTTTGAAAATAGGAACAACATTTATCCTTTCATTTTTTTAGAATATTTCTTGGCCTCCATTATCTTCCACAGGTAACTGGCCATGACTCAGAATGACAATATGTTAGTTGTTCCAGGACCCTAAGTCATAATGGCACTTAGTACCCAAGTGAACTTGTGTCTTACCTCTTACCTCAGTAAGAGTAACTTGAAACTCTGCAATTATATCTCTGCCTTTTTTCCCCTCGTAAACCAAGTCTATATTAGCCGCTTTTGTTTTGACCTTTCTAGTCTCAAAATTATTGTTCTTGGTAGAGAAAATGTAAGGGAAATAATAATTAAGCATCATTCTAACATTAATTAACAATATCCCATCCACACTGAACCATATCAAGTCAGAAGTCTGCCCTCTACTGAGTTCCCATTATACAAGTCTCTAGACTTATAGTGGGATGAAGCCACACTTAAAGGGGGAAGAGCTTAAAAATTTTGAAGTGTCAAAATGCTCTTCTCTCTGGTGGCCCTAACAATCCCCTGGGATTTATACAATTTCTTTAAATTTATAATACTACTTTGAGGATGTGGCCCCACCTAGGGGAAAGTCTCAAAGTCATTAGAGAGTTTATCTTTTCACATGACCCATTTTAATACCTCTCTCTCTCTCTCTCTCTCTCTCTCTCTCTCTCTCTGATTCTGTGCCTCATTATCCCTAGTTCTGCCTCCTATAGCTCTTTGCTTGAATCCATTCTCTGGCTTTGTTCAGGATTTCATCAATCATTGTTTTCATCTGTTAGCAGTTCCTTTTCTCCTGGTTATGCAGGCCTTACTCTAGATCTTACTGTATGCATGCCTATGCCCATAATACTTTGGGTTTCTTAATCCCCATTTGTTCATATCAGTCAATGAACATTTAGAATTCCTGCTATACCAGGTACTATGTGATGTCTAACCCTTGATTCATATGATTAACTTAAATTGATATGTGTTTATGCAGGACCCTTACAAGGAAATGGTGATTATCCGGTGCTGTACACTAAAATTACTCTTTTTCTTTCTCTACAACCTTACCTAAGTCTCTTTTAAATCCAAGGCCAAAGCATATCTTAGGTATGTGAACTAGCCATGAACTTATTCTTCAAGAATAGGCGTCAGTACCAAAGCAGGGCCTGAAGTAAGTGATGCAAGGAACCCTCCAGGGCAAAGTAAGTTCATATTCTTTCAAATAAGTTACTTTCACACAAGTAATTCTTCATCTTATTCAAGAACATACTAGGCATACCCACTATATTTCTTACTATTAAAAAATACCTTACATTCCCTGAAAATTACCTCAATGTATATGATGCCCTAATTATGTGCACCTTTCTGGGGACTTGAGAAGAATCCCAAGTATTAAGAAATTCATTAATAGTGATGATGATGATACTTTTAACAACAATAATATTTATATAGTGTTTTAAATTTGACAAAGTGTTTTCCCTAATTTTTTAAATTCTGAAATTTTGTCCGATTTGTTTAATGTTTTGTCTAATTTGATCTTCACAACAACCTTGTGAGATGGGTACTATTATTATCTCCATTTTATAGATGAGAAAATTGAGACACAGAGTAGGTAAGTGACTTTTCCAGGGTCACAAGGCTAGATCTGTATCTGAGGAAAGACTGGAACTCAGGTCTTCCTTACTAGAGATCCAGTGTTCTATCTACTATACCACGTTACATCCCAGTATATCAGAGTTGTTGTCATCTTCCTTCCTGAATACATTGTCCAGCATGCTTCCGTTATTCCTCTTCCTTCTCTCCTCGCCAAATAATTTAAAATAAGTAGTTCTTTTGGAAATCTTCTTGTTACAGTGCATAAGCACCCTCAAATTCAATAATTCTTGATAAGGGTCTATAATCATCACTGTCCAGCAGTACTTCAATAAATGCACCATTTGGAGCCATCCACCCTCAATATACAAATATATAATGGAACTCTAGGATTAAAGGTGCCTTCATGGTTCTGCTCCCAACACATAATATGACAAAGGTGAGAAAAAATAGCCATGAAAAATGCTTTATATATGAATTAGAATAGTTATTTGTGGTGCAGAGGCTATAAATAAAGTGAGGATAGGGATATTTTTTCATGGTTCCTTCAATTAATGAATAAGCATTTATTTAGCATCTACTACATGTCAGGCATTGTGCTGAGTACTGGGGATACAAAAAGCATAGGCACACAGTAGTATTTAACATTATTGTTTTTAATTGTATTATATTGAATTCTAGTCATTTTTTAATAATGTGATATGGCAATAAAAATGTAATTTTAAGCTAAAGAGCAGCTGAGTGCCCATAACAAGAGAGGTCATAGTCTTGCTGTGCTTTGACTTAGTCAAACCAGGTGGCTGTAAGTCTGTAGTGGATAGAGCACTAGACCTGTAGTGAAGATGACCTGAGTTCAAATTTCACCTCATATTCTTATTAGCTGAGTGCAAATCTGTGCAAGTCATCTAAACTTCATCTACCACAGTTTCGAAGTACATAAAGTGGGGATAATAAAAATACTTAATTCTCAAGGTAGTGAGAGTAAAATGAAATATTATTTCTAAAGTATGCTGTAACACTTAAAGTGCTATGTAAATGGGAGTTCTTGTTATATTTGGATCTAGAGACAATACTTTGGAAAAGACATAAACTATGTTTCTCATCTAAAGGAGAATGACCAGGATGGTGGAAGGCTTTGACATCATACTATGGGAAGATTGATGGCAGGAACTGGAAAAGTTTAGCCTGGAGAAGAGTCAGTAAATCAATAAATATTTATCAGACATCTACAAAGTATCAAATTCCAGGGGTACAAAGAAAGACAAAAGACAGTTCCTGTCCTCAAGGAGCTCCCCATCTAAAAGAGGAAGATAATACATACAATGAGCTTAAACTAGGCATGGGAGCATGGTGAAAATTCAGAGTGTAGATGGCTGGAGAATAATGAGATTGTTGTCCTGGATGCCCGGGAATGGAGGATCTGGGAAGAAACTTAAGGGAAATATGATCACTGTCTTTCAGTATTTGAATGACCACCATATGGAAGAAGTGAAACTTATTCTACTGAGGTCTGTGAGGCAGAACTAGGTGGAATGAGTGAGAGTTGGAGACAGACAAATTGAGGCTCCCAACATAGAATGAACTTCTTTAGAGGGATAACAGTTGTCCCCCTTGTTGCTACATTGTTACAGAGAATATTTGTTCAGATACAGGCTGGGCTAAGTGACTCTAAATCTTCTTCCAGATTTGTGCTTCTGTAATTCAATGAAATCCAATACTTGCTATAATAGGTCTTCTTATCCTTTAGGTCTTAAACTATTATTTGCCAAAAAATCATACAATGTCAGAAGTAGCAGGGACTTTATAGATCATTGATTCCTACACTCTCATTGAACTTGGAGTTAGGAAGTCCTGAGTTCCACTTCTGTTTCTAAAACTAGGCAGGTAGGAGGCGGAGCCAAGATGGCAGAGTAAAAGGCAGGGACTCATCTAAGCTCTCCCTCACACCCATCCAAATACCTTTGCATAATGACTCTAAACAAATTCTAGAGCAGCAGAACTCACAAAAAGTTGAACAATTTACTAGTCTAAGACAACTTTGAAGGTTGGCAGGAAAGGTCTGTTGCACCAGGGTGAGAGAGAAGTGCGGTTCAGTGCAGGTCATGCCAGAGGAGACCAAGGCCAAGGAAACCAGGAGCAGGCCTTAGGGTGATTCAATCAGTAGCAACAGTGGTGGTTTCCAGACATCTCAACTCACAGGCAGTAACAGGGACTGGGCAATAAGTCAGAAGGAGATTTACAGGGGTCCCTTTGATGGCACCAGGGGAAGGATTCTGTTGCATTGCCAATATTTGGATCTGGGTCTCAGTCCAGGGTTTTAGTCCCAGTGTGAGAAGGAGCACTAGCACAACAGAGCTTGTGGCCCTAGGGGAGCAGGGACCCTGGTCACATTTCCAGGACTGAAAAGAAAGCTTGTGGTTGCACACAAACCAGTGCAAAGTACAGGAGAGTAGTAAACACACTTCTCCTTAAATCACGTCACTTTGGAAAAGCCAAAAACTTACAGGTCTCCAGGATTACCTCGGAAAACAGCTGCACAAAAATCCTGAAGCTTGGGACAGTATTCCCTCCACTTGGAAAGCAGAGCCCTGTTTTATCATAGAGTTAAAAGTAAAAAAATAGTCTGGAAAATGAGGAAACAACAGCAAAAAAATATTCTGACTGTAGAAAGTTATTATAGTGGCAAGGAAGATGAAAACATGCTCAGAAGAATACAACAAAGTCAAAATTCCTGCATCCAAAATGTCAAAGAAAAATATGAATTGGTTTTAGGATATGGAAGAGCTCAAAAATGGTTTCAAAACTCACATAAGAGAGGTAGAAGAAAAATTGGGAAGATAAATGAGAGTGATGCAAGAAAATTATGAAAAATAATCAACAGTTTGGTTAAAAAATACTGAAGAAAATAATACCTTAAAAACAGAATAGTCCAAATGGTAAAAGAGGCACAAAAATCCAATGAAGAAAAGAATGCCTTGAAAAGCAGAATTGGCCAAATGGAAAAAGAGATCCAAAAACTCACCAAAGAAAATAATTCCTTGTAAGTTAGAATTGGGAAAGTACAAGCTAATTATTTTAAGAGAAAACAAGAAACAATAAAACAAAGTCAAAAGAATGAAAAAAAATAGAATAAAATGTGAAATCTCTCATTGGAAAAACAACTAACCTGGAAAATAGATCCAGGAGAGATAATTTAAAATTTATTGGACTATCTGAAAGCCATAATAAAACAAAAAAGGAGCCTAGACATCTTTCAAGAAATTATAAAGGAAAACTGCCCTGATATTCTAGAACCCAGAGGATAAAGTGGAAGTCAAGAGAATCCACTGAATACCTCCTTAATGAAAGGTTCAACTGTATACATTCCTACATTAGAAAATGATATTTATAGCTCCTAAAACTTTCTCATTATAAGAGCAGTTAGAAGGATTATATTTAGTCAGAAGCAGAGATGTGAATTGAATGTGATGGTATAATTATATAAAAAAAAATAAAATTAAGGATGAGAAAGAAGGATGTAGTGGGAGAATGGGAAACCATAAAAGAGGCCTGAAAGAGATTTTATGATAAAGAGGGAAATGGCGGAAGTAGTAAAGTGAGCACATGAACCTTATTCTCATCAGAATTGACTCAAAAAGGGAATAATATACAAACTCAGTTGGGTGTAGAAACCTGTTTTGCCATACAGGGAAGTGAGAAGGGAAGGGGACAAGAGAAAAGGGGGAGCTGATAGAAGGGAGGGCAGTTCAGGGGAGGTAAAAGTCAGCAGCAAAACACTTTTTTGAGAATGGACAGAGTAAAAGGAGAGAGAAATAGAATGGGAGGGGGAAATACATAGTTGGTAATCATTACTGCAAAAAAAAATTGTTTTTACAATGAATTCCACTGATAAAGACTTCATTTCTCAAACATACAGAAAACTGAATCAAATTTATAGAAATAATAGCCATTCCTACATTGATAAATGGTCAAAGGATATGAGCAGGTAGTTTTCAGACAAAGTAATCAAAGCTATCTACAGTCATATAAAAAATGTGCTAAATCACTATTGATGAGAAAAAGTCAAATGAAAACAGCTATGGGCCACTATCTCACACCTGTCATATTAGTTAATATGACAGTAAAGGAAAATAACAAATGTTGGAAGGGATGTGGGAAAATTAAAACACCAATGTACTATTGGTGGAGTTGTATACTTATTCAACCATTCTGGAGAGCAATAGAAAACTATACTCAAAGTGTTACAAAGCCTTGCATACCCATTACTAAGCAATGCCACTACCAGGTCTCTATCCCAAAGATATAACAAACAAAATAGTAAAAGAACCTATGTGTATAAAAACATTTTTACCAGCTCTTTTACTGGTGTCAAAGAAATGGAAATTCAGGGGATATCCATCAACTGAGGAATGGCTGAACAAGTTGTTGGGTATGTTATAATGGGATACTATTGTGCTATAAGAAATAATGAGCAGGATGCTCTCAGAAAAACGTGGAAGACTTATATGAAATAATGCAAAGCAAACTGAGCAAAACCAGGAGAACATTGTACACAGTAACAGCAATATAGTATGATGATCTAGCATGAATAACTTAGCTCTTCTTAGCAATACAATGATCCAAGAGAATTCTGTAGGACTTATGATGAAAGGTGCTGTCCATCTCCAGAAAAAGAACTAGTAGAGCCTGTATACAGATCAAAGATAATTTTTCTTTCCTTTTTTGATTTTTCTTTTTTTTTTTGTCTGTGTTTTCTTTCATGGAATGGCTTACATGGAAATGTGTTTTGCATGACTACACATGTATAACCTATGCCAAATTGCTTGCCTTCTCAATGGGAGAAGGGAAAGAGGGAGAGAATTTGGAATTCAACATTTGAAAAATAAAATAATGTTAAAATTGTTTTTACATGTAATGGGGAAAAATAAAATATTAAATAAAATTTTAAAAAGAAAAAGATAAAACCCTTAAAAAAAGAAATGTGAAAGACACTATCCAGTCTTCAGCTTAGTAGATGTTCAAATATAAGTTAAAAATTATTTTTAAAAATCTGCATATTGATATTAGAGACAGCTTGTGGAAGTGTCTATATAGCTGACCTCAAAGCCAGGAAATTTGGGTTCAAATACTACCTTTGACATATACAAGCTGCATGAATCAGGTCAAGTCACTTAATCTCCCAATGTTCTAGGTCAGAGAGATCAAACATCCCAGCAGTCCAACCAGATCAAAATGTAATTGGGGAAAAAAAAAATATATATATATATATATATATATACACACACACACATATATGTATAAATGTCATCAAAGATTATTTTGATTATGACTTTCAGATAGGCCAATAATTTTTAAAATTATCTCTCCTGGATCTATTTTCTAGGTCAGTTGTTTTTCCAATGAAATATTTCACATTGTTTTCTATTTTTTCATTCTTTTGTTTTATAATGTTTTGATTTCTCACAAAATCACTAGCTTCCAATTGCTCCATTCTAATTTTTAAGGAAGTATTTTCTTCAGTGAGCTTTTGGACTTCCTTTTCCATTTGGCCAATTCTGCTTTGTAAGACATTCTTCTCCTCACTGGCTTTTAGGACCTCTTTCACCATTTGGCTTAGTCTGTTTTTTAAGGTGTTGTTTTCTTCAACATATTTTTGTGTCTCCTTTATCACGCTGTTGACTCATTATTTTCTTGCATCACTCTCATTTCTCTTTCCAATTTTTCCTATACCTTTCTTATTTGATTTTCAAAATCCTTTTTGAGCTCTTCCATGGCCTGTGATCCGTTCATATTTTTTCTTGAAGGCTTTGGATGTGGCAGCTTTGGCTTTATTTTCTTCTGAGTGTATTTTGATCTTCCTTGTTACCACAGTAACTTTCAATAGTCAGAGCTTTTTCCCCCCATTGTTTGTTCTTTTCCCCAGCTTCTTAGTTAACTTTTAAGTCTTTGTTAACGTAGGCCTCTGCTTCCAGGGTGGAGGGAGCACTGTCCCAAGTTTCAGAGGGTTTCTGCATTTATTTTCAGAGATACATCTAGGGCCCTGTAAGTTTTCCGTTCTTCCAAGGTGGTATGATCTAAGGAGAGGTGTTTACTATGCTCCTGGCTTGTGCTCTCATCTGTGAGAGAACATAAGCACTCTTTCATGCCATGGAACTGTGAGGAGGGTGTCCCCTTCACTGTAGCTTCCAACTCTGTTATGCTGGTGCTCCTTCCCACCCAGGACCTGGATGTGAGTTTGGCAAAACAACTGAGTCCAGCCTCAGTGCTTGGAAAAACAGCCCTGCAATCTCCTTCTGACCAGTTGTTCAACCCCCTTACCATCTGTGGGCTAAGAGCACTGGAAGTAGCCATTGCCACTGCCACTGCTGATTCAGTCACTTTCAAGGCCTGCTTCTGATTTGTTGTGGCCAGGGCCGTGCTGGCATTGCCTCCACTGGATAGAGCTCCATTCTTACCCAGGTGCAACAGACCTTTCCTGCTGAACTTTTAAGTGGTCTTTGCCATCTGTGGGCTGAGAGGTCTGGAAACCACCACTGCTGTGAGTGATTCAGGTGCCTTGAGGTCTGCTGCAGCTTTGCTGGGGCACAGCCTATGCTGGACCGTGCTCCTCTCTCACCCTGGTGCAATAGAGCTTTTCCTACTGACCTTCCAAGTTGTCTTGGGCTGGAGATTTATTTCACTCAGTCTTTATGTGGGTTCTGCTGCTCTAGAATTTGTTTAGTCATTTTTAAAGGGTATTTGGAGGGGTTTGAGGGAGAACTCGGGTGAGTCCTTGCCTTTTTTCCTCCATCTTGGCTTTGCCTGAAATTGAGAAATATTTAACAAAATAAATGAAAATACAATAGAACATTAAAAAAAAGCTAGGGAGCTTTGTGGCTGAGAGCAAGTCAAGTAATGTCTCAGTTTCCTCATCTGCAAAACAGGGATAAAAATACTCATGTGGCTGTGTCCAGCCTTTAGGTCTTTTCCAATATTCCAAACTGCTTCTCAGATTGCATATAGTATGTCTAACGGCTGCAGAACCATGAAATTCTAGGGGAAAAAAAATTAAATAATGTGATGCTTCTATAACAATGTAATTGCTAACATTTGCATAGTGCTAACACTTACAAAGCTCTTTCCCTACAACAACCTCATGGGAGAGGCCATCAAAGTATTTTCCTCATCTTACAAATGAGAAAATTGAGATTTAGAGTGTTAAAATGAATTATCCAAGGTCACTCTTATAATGCCAGTATTTTCTGGCTTTTAATCTAATACTCTCCACTTCATCTCAATAAACACAGAAGCATTTAGAGGAAAAAAAAGCCATCTGGCTTTATTTTTAAAGCTTTTGAAGCAGTGTTTTCATTCTAGGAAAAAAAAAAACAAAATTAAATAGCAAATTGAGATATCTGCCTTTGCAATAGAGAACCCTGAACCCAAATGTCTGAAACATCCAAGTAACTGCAACTCCAAATTCCCCCATCTGCAATTCATTATGTAGTTTCCTCAGTTTCCAACCCCCAGCTTTGTATGTCCAAACACAGAAATAGACAGGAATTTCTGGATGAAATTTCCATTCCCACAACAGGTTCCAACTGCCTTCCTCAGAATATAAAACTTCATTTCATGCGCTTCAGGCAGCCCCATTTTCCAAAGCTCTAGCTAATTATATGAGATTTATCTATATGAAAACCTGGGGATTAGGCAGGCAGGAAAAATAGTGAAAATTTATTTAGTGGCTCAGTTTAATGAAAGGGTAATGAAAACAAGGGTTGTACAAAACCAAATCTGTCCTGAAACAAATACCTAACCAGTGAAGGGAATCGTGGGCATTCTGTTTATTTTTTTATCCCGACTTGACAGGTCCCACTACCAATAATATCCTAAGACAGAACAGAAATACATGCCTCCGAGTCAAAGTTAGAACCTTCATTAGGCTTATCACTGTTCTATATGCTTGTTAGTAAGCTCTCCTTTCTAATTTTCTGATTATTGCACAGCAAAGCTTGTGCTGAAAACCATATCAGAACTGTTATGCTAATTTCCATGTAAAGCCTTTTTTTATTTTAAAACTTTCTCTTAGCTTCTGAATAACTCTTTTAATTAATTGTTTTGTCTTAAATGCCAATTTTCCTTTCCTAACACTTTTCTCTTCTTATTGACCAATTGCTTATCACCTCCTTCTAAAAATTTTGCATTTACACAATTATTTTATCAGGTGGGGGGAAGGGGAGGCCCAAGTGTTTTCTTTTCCATTTTACAATTTTAATTTCTTCAATTGTCAATCTTATTCTTTATCTTCTTGTTCCTAGGATTATTTGTAATATTTATTAGTTATGATGACCCCAATCTTTCAAAAAGGAGATAGGAATCTTAAAAAGCTTGGCATCATATTTATCTATAATTTATTTATGTGACAAGTCTGTAATAAATCAGGATGAAAAAACCCGCCTGTTATTTTGCACAGGTTCAAACAAATAAAACATCCTCAGGATTTAATTAGTACCAACTTCTTCATCTTTAGTTACCATTGCTTCTTTTGGAATAACCATTTCTTCAAATGAATAGTTATGCCATGGTTGCTATGTTCACATTCAGAAGAGAAACTTCTAGAATGAAGAAATTCCAGACTCTCACGTACAAACTGAATCTCATGGCGTGCCTCTTCTGACTTGACTGAATTGACCAGGATATGGCCCAAATGTCTAAAAAAATCACCTGCTACCCACTACTCCATTCAAATATACTATAGCTAGGTTGACTAATGAGAATCCAGATCACTTCTTTCTTTACAAGTAACCTTCTCTCTCCTTTTCTTATTCGATGATCACTGCATCCCTCTCACCCTGAAAGACCTAAGAATAACAATTTGAGCATTTGTAGTAAGTAATGCGGCATTCTTCTTCATATCAATTTTGTAATTGGTGATCTGAAAATAATGCAAGTAATTAAAATAAATTAAGTAGAGCCTGGGGGAGGATTAATTAAACTAGT
The DNA here is from genome assembly GCF_003287225.1 of Phascolarctos cinereus. Taxonomy (NCBI): domain Eukaryota; kingdom Metazoa; phylum Chordata; class Mammalia; order Diprotodontia; family Phascolarctidae; genus Phascolarctos; species Phascolarctos cinereus. The sequence goes on from NW_027555625.1 coordinate 378,208,006, forward strand.
GGCTCCTGTGATGCTGAAGGAGTGTATATTTTAAATGTGTGTGTCCTCTACATTCCAGTGCCCTGAGCTAAAGCCTAATTACTCTACCCTCAAGATTCCAGCGATTTGGATGCCCACGGCTGCTCGCTATACGATCAAACCAGGAACTTACCATGCCTGATGAACAGCACTTCCTTCTTTTTTTCCCTATGTTTTCACTTATTCAAGCATAGATATACTCATCAGGCTACACACATTTATTAAATATCTACTATAAGGGCAACCACTGTTCTAGGCACTATAGATACAAGTACAAAGAAGTAAATAAGAAATAGTTCCAACATGCAAGGAACTTGCATTCTAATAGATAGGAAAAATCCATATAAAAGTTTATATTCTTTCAAATATTCATTCATTTATATGACAAATTATACTTAAAAATACCTTCAGGGAAATATTAGATGAGAAAAGTCCCTTCTATCACGTAACTAAAAGTTGCCAGAGGGTTAAAATACGATATTGTATTATAATAATAATAATAATAAACATAAACATTTTTATAGTACTTACTATGTTTCAAGCACTACCTGTGATTCTTACAACACTATGAGATAGGTGATGTTATTATCCCCATTTTACAGGTGAAGAACCTGAAACAAAGAGAGATTAAATGACTTGCCCAGGATCACATATCTAGTAACTGTCTGTGGCTGTATACTAGCTGTATGACCTTGGGCAAGTCACTTAACCCCAATTTCCAAAAAAAATGTCTAGGAACATGAAATGGTATAGAGGATTTTGCATGAGTCAATGAGGGAAATACAAAAGCTTGTAGGGGAAGGCAGGGTGGAGCAATGCAGAGAGCAATCCAATTTGACTGGATCAAAGAGTCCATGGAAGAGAACAGTATTAGATAAGGCTGGAAAGTTTGAAAGATTGTCTTAGTCTTTCCTTCTGACATTAAATGACTCTTCCTGTCTTAACTCATCAGGTCCTTGCTCTCTGCAGCAAAACCACCAAAAGGAAAGGAAAGGAAAGAAAGGAAAAAGAAAAAAGAAAAACAACCCAACACATCACTGAGCTGAATTCAGTCAAATACAAAATGTGCTGTTTAACAAATCTGTTGTTTTTGAAGTAACTGGTGGTTTGACTGAATTCAGCTGAGCCTTTTGTTCTGACTGGTTGTGTCAATACAAGCTCAGTGAAACAAAATCAGTCCAACTAGTCCTTTGGTATCTTGTAGGCAAAACAGTCCTGATTGACTGATTGCTCTCCTCTTCATGTCAAGGTGCTATATAAGTACAGTCTCCAAGATGTGAAATAGGTCTCCATGCACTCTTTAAGAAGAAAAACCATGAAATCCCATGGAATTGTTCATGCAAATTTAAGGGAAGCCTGGAGAAGAGGTCTTCTTGTTTATAACTGTGGTTCACACAAATTTGCTACCTTCAGCATTTATATAGCTCTCTCTCGACAGACCCTGCAGAGGCACTCAGAAACAATGTCATTCATAGTCTATCAGTCCAGCTTTTTACCCCACCATTCATAACATTTTTTTTTTATTTCAGAGCAAGGGAAAACATTCTTCATTTAGGTGCTCTGATATGCTTTGAAACTGTCCACATTAGGAAACACAATACCTTGACTGGAGACTAAATAGTAATAGGCCCTTTCTGTGTTTGCTCAGTACTTAGGATGCATGCCCTATTGGTAGGTCTTAAATCAGTGTCCAGGAAAGAAAGTATGTCCACATGTGTTAATGGCCCACTTCAGCCATTCTTGTGATTTTGAGTTGATGGGATTTCATTGTTGTATTTGCTTTTAACTCCTCTGCATGTGGTATATGTTACTGGGAAGATGAATTTGACTGAATCGACTTGGCTCCCCAAAGCAGTCCTTTCTTCATTTTCCCTCATTGACCCTGCTTTGACTCCAAGAACATCATACCACTCTTAGGATAAACCAAGCATTGAAATCTCCTCATCATGAGGATTGATTCAACTTTTGATACTCTATATCTTCTCAGTACCCTCATTTGCCTCTCCCCTCTGATTGGAGGCCTGGAAGATAGAGCAATAAACACCTTTCAAAGCCTTCCTTTATAGAGAGCTTTTAGGTAATTCTTAATTTTCCATCAGCAGGTCTTCTCGGTTTCAGCTCCACAAACAGCATGCCTCTGTGCCAGATTCAACCAAGTGCCCACTTCTCATCCCCCTTTCAGCTTCCTTTTGTGAACTGTCTTCCTCTGTTAGGTTGTAAGCTCCTTGAAGGCAAGGACTGCTTTCTTTGGCTTATTCGTATTCCTACCACTTAGCACAGTGCTTGGAACATAGTCATCGCTCTTAAGAAATATTTTTTGACTATTGGCCATGACTAGTAGCAATGGTTAAAAATAGCAGAGATAAACTCAGGCCACATGTGAAGGGGAAAAAACATACATAAAAATATGAACCAAAAGTCACCTTATAATTAGAGCTGTTAAAAGAGGGTCTAGTCTGCTTCAGGAAGCTGGAGGTCTACAGGTGCAGGGATGACTATTTTTCAAGGATTCTTTTTCATGAAGGCTTGGATGAGGAGGCAACAAAAAATCCATTCTAACACTGGAGATGCTCTCACTCTACTACATTTTATAAAAAACAAAACAATGAAGCTCCCTTCTTTTTCTTTTCTTGCTGCCAAATTCTGGAATCTTCTGAACTGAGAATCACGTCATCACTGCAGGTAAAATAATCCCAGTCATTCTCCATTGATTTATGTCATTTGTAGGAGTGTAATTCTGCCAATCCATAAGTCATTTTTTCCACCAGAGATTTAAACATTTTATGATATAATATGGTGTCAGCCTGTCTCACTTATCTTATTGTATTGATATTGTCACTGTCTGCATAATCTATGTGTTTTTTTCTGCTTCATAGATATACATCTTTCAGAATGTGTATCTTAATGACTATCTACTTGAGAAGTGTCTCAGTCATATAAAGTGTCTTCTCTGAATTTATGCATTAAGGGCCCACTAGATTGTTAGTTGCATGCAAGATGCTGGTGTTTACTTCCAGGTAAAAGGAAACAATAATTGAAGTCATTTATTTATCTTCATAATTTCATGTCACTGAGATTCTTGCAAGCTACACACTATATTTGGATTTTTGCTATACCAGATAAACAGGAAGAGGGACAGTGTAGTGTTGGAGTCTATTATTACATGTTTAGCCCTCACGGAAAGCCCCCAGGATGTCCTGTATAACCAATACAAGATTTAGGGGTTACAGGTTACTTATTCTCCTTTCAAACAAAAGAGCTAAACCTGCTGAAGCCACAGATCAGAGAGACCAAATCATTAAGTCCTCAATAAATCATCTGGGTGGAACTTCAGTAGATTGATTCGTACTCAACTATTATCTGCTATAATGATGCTGATCATTTCCCGCCTTGTTAATGAGCAGCAAAAATCCAGTTGTGGATATAATTTATGGTTTGCTAGTAGAGGGCTTATGAATGAATGGGTCTTGAACAAATGTTTGGGTTCAATAGCCTTCATGCTATGAAGCAAGGAGATATCTGATGTTTATATTTCCTTCTATGGCACCTAACATAATGACATACGTAATAAATGCTTAGAAAAGTGTTGAGGTGTTAAGATATTGAGATATTGATAATGGACTGATTTACTGAGATATTATGTGATAGAGAGAAAGTCAGTCTCATAGCTAGGATGACTTCAGTTTAATACCATTTCTGAACCATAGGGAGTGTGACCCTGCACAAATCACTTACACTTTGAGTACTCTAGGCAACTGTCTAAGACTATAAGTCATAGACGAGGAGCTGGGACAGGGACAGCTTCCTCGCTTGGCAACATCCAATACCAGTGGAATCACAGATATAGTTGTTATCTTTTCCCATTTCTCTCTCTCTCTCTTTTTTTTTTATCCCTATCCCTGGCCTTATCCTTTTACAAAAAACAAAGAAACAAACAAAGAAAAAACTAAGAACATTTCAACTGGTCTTATCATTGCCTGCAGAATAAAGGGAGAAGAAATGAAACCACTCAAAATTTACATTCTTGGGCTTAAAGGTCACTACAGATGGTGACAGAAGCCCTGAAATTAAGAGACACTTGCTCCTTGGAAGGAAAGCTGAAGCAAGCCTGAAAAGCATGTTAAAAACAAACAAAGGTCTGTAGAATCAAAGCTATTGTTTTTGCATTACTAATGTATGTCTGTGAGAGTTGAATTATAAGGAAAGCTGAGTAGCTCTGAACTGACACTGTCAAACTGTGGTGCTGGAGAACAATTTTTAAGAGTCCCTTGGACAGCAAGGAGATCAATTCGATTAATACTTTAAGAAACAAATTCAGACTTCTCATTGGAAAGACAAATACTGAAGCTGAGGATTAAATACTTTGGCTAAATAATGAGAAGACAGGACTTATTGTAGAAGAATCTGATGTTGGGAAAGATTGAAGGCAAAAGGAAAAGAGGATGGCAGAGGATGAAATGGATAATGTTATGTAAGCAATGAACACAAGCTTGGACAGATTTTAGGAGAGTAAGACTTACTTATTTATTTTGTTTCCACATTCACTTTTTTAAGATTTTGAGTTCTAAATTTTTCCAACTCCCTTCCATGCCTCCTCCCCAAGATGGCATCCAATCTGATATAGGGTATACATATGCAATCATATTGAACATATTCCCACGTTAGTCATGTTGTGAAAGAAGAATCAGAACAAAAGGGAAAAACCACAAGAAAAGAGAGAAAATAATATGCTTCAATCTGCTTTCAAACTCCATAGTTCTTTCTCTGGATATGGATAGCATTTTCCATCATGAGTCTTTTGGAATTATCTTAGATCATTATGTTGCTGAGAAGAACTAAGTCTATCAAAGGTGGTCATCACACAATATTGCTGTTATTATGTTCGATGATCTCCTGGTTCCGCTCACTTCACTCAGCATGAGTTCATGTAAGTCTTTCCAGGTTTTTTCTGAAATCCACCTGTTCATCATTTCTTATACCACAATAGTATTCCATTACATTCGTATACCATAACTCGTTCAGCTGGTCCCCAATTGATAGGCAACCTTTCAATTTCCTGTTCTTTGCCATCCAGAAAAAGAGCTGCTATAAATATCTTTTGTACGTGTGTGTCCTTTTCTTTTTTTATGATCTCTTTGGGATATAGACAAAGTAGTGGTATTGCTGGATCAAAGAGTATGCACAGTTTATAGCCCAATGGGCATAGTTCCAAATTGTTCTCCAGAATGGTAGAATCAGTTCACAACTCCACCAACAATGCATTAGGCTTCCTACTTTCCCATATCTTCTCCAATATTTATCATTTTCCTGTTTTGTCATGTTAGACAATCTGATAGCTGTGATGTGGTACCTCACAGTTGTTTTGATTTGCATTTCTCTAATCAATAGTCATTTAGCGCATTTTTTTCATATCACTCTAGATAGCTTTAATTTCTTCATCTGAAAGCTGCCTGTTCATATCCTTTCACCATTTATCATTTAGGGAATGACTACTTGTAGTATTAAATATTTGACTTGTTTCTATGTATTTTATAAATGAGGCCTTTAGGGGCAGCTAGGTGGCACAGTGGATAGAGCACCAGCCCTGGATTCAGGAGGACCTGAGTTCAAATCCCGCTTGAGACACGTAACACTTACCAGCTGTGTGACCCTGTGCAAGTCAATTAATTCCATTTCTTAGCCCTGCCCCCAAAAAACACACAAAACAACAACAAAACAAAACAAAACAAAAGAAATGAGGCCTTTATCAGAGACACTGGCAATAAAACTTGTTTCTCAGTTTTCTGCTTCCTTTAGAATATTGGTTGCATTGGTTTTGTTTATGCAAAATCTATTGAATTTAATGTAATCAAAATTATCCATTTTGCATTTCACAATATTATCTATCCCTTATTTGGTCATGAATTTGTCCTTTCTCCATACTTCTGACAAGTAAGCTATTCCTTCTTTCCTAATTTGCCAATAGTATCACCCTTTATGTATAAATGATACACTCATTTTGACCTTATCTTAGTATATGGTGAAAGCTATTGGTCTATACCTAGCTTCTGCCATATTATTTTCTAGTTTTTCCAGCAGTTCTTGTCAAACAGCAAGTTCTTCTCCCAGAATCTAGAGACTTTGGTTTTATTAAACAATAGATTACTATAGTTATTGACTACTATGTCTTGTGTACCTAACTTATTCCAATACTTCACCACTCTATTTCTTAGCCAGTACCAAGTAATTTTGATGATTTCTGCTTTATAGTACAGTTTTAGATGTAGTAAGACTAAGCCACATTTCCTGGCATTTCTTTTCATTAATTCCCTTAATATTCTTGATTTTTTGTTCTTCCAGATGAATTTTGTTATTTTTTCTAGCTCTAAAAACATTTTGGTGGTTTAATTGGTATGACACTGAATAAGTAAATTAGTTTAGGCAGAATTGTTGTTGTTGTTGTTGTTATTGTTATTGTTATTGTTGTTGTTGTTATTATTATTATTATTATTATTATTATTATTATTATTATTATTATTATTATTATTATTTTGCTAGGCAATGGGGTTTAAGTGACTCGCCCAGGGTCAAATAGCTAGTAAGTGTCATGTGTAGGAGGCCTTATTTGAACTGAGGTCCTCCTGACTCTAGGGTCAGTGCTCTATCCATTGTGCCACCTAGCTGCTCCCAAACACCCAAACTCTTGGAGATGCTGGGGATCAAACCCAGGCCTCATGCATGCTAAACATGCATTCTACCACTGAGTTACATTGCCCCACCATTAATTTTTCTTATATGAGCTCTGTCTACCCATGAGCAACTGATATTTTTCCAATTATTTAGACCTGACTTTATTTGTGCTAAAAGTGTTTTGTAATTGTGTTCATTTGGTTCCTGAGTTTGTTTCAGTAGGTAGACTCCTAAATATTTCATAATGTCTATAGTGACTTTAAATGGAGTATCTTTTTCTATCTCTTGCTATTGAGCTTTATTAGTAATATATGGAAATGCTGAAGATTTATGTGGGTTTATTTCACAGCCTGCAACTTTGCTAAAGTTGTTTATTATTTCAAGTAGTTTTTTTTTTTACCTGATTCTCTAGGTTTCTCTAAGTATATCATAATATCATCTGCAAAGAGTGGTAGTTGTGTTTCTTCTTTGCCTTTTCTAATATTTTCAATTTCTTTTTCTTCTCTTATTGCTAAAGCTAACATTTCTAGTACCATACCGAATAACAGTTGTAACAATAGACATCCTTGTTTCACTCCTGAGCTTATTGGAAATGCTTCTAGCTTATCCCTATTACATATAATGGTTGCTGGTGGTTTTAAATAGGTACTACTTATCATTTTAAGGAAAACTCTATTTATTCCTATGCTCTCTAGGGTTTTTAATAGGAATGTGTGTTGGATTTTCTCAAAAGCTTTTTTCTGCCTATATTGTGATCATCACATGATTTCTGTTAATTGTTACTGATATGGTGAATTATGCTGATAGTTTTCCTAATATTGAACCAGCTCTGCATTCCTGGTAAAAATCCCACCTGGTCATAGTGTATTTTCCTCATGATAAGTAACTATAATCTCTTTGTATATGTTTTATTTAACATTTTTTGTATATATATTCATTAAGGAAATTGGTCTGTATAATTTTCTTTCCCTGTTTTAGTTTTTCCCTGGTTAGGTGTCAGCACCATATTTGTATCATAAAAAAAATTTAGGACTTGTTCTTCACCTATTTTTCTAAATAGCTTATATAATATAATAGTTTATATAATATCAGAATTAATTGTTCTTTAAATGTTTGGTAGAATTCACTTGTTAATACATCTGCCCCTGGAGATTTTTTTCTTAGGGAATTCATTGAAGTGAGATATTGGAGGATTAAATAGCCTGGCGTGCAATGGTCCATGGAGTCAGGAGAGTCAGACATGTCTGAATGACTAAACAATGACCACAAATCTTATCCATGTCATTTTCCCTATCCTTCTCTTTCTCCTTCTCCTCATCCCTATCCATATTTCTATCCCTATCCATATCCTTATCCCTATCATTACTTTTATCTCTATCTTTTCAAGCAAGGTATTTGACATCTGACCTGCTTTAATATAGTGTGGATAGAAAGGAAGTCACCATGCTGACATCTATATCTATAGCTATCCACCTAATCTAATCTATATATTTAGTTGAGCTTTACCATCAAGAGTTCGATATCTGGATTCACATCAAGGTCATATGAGTTTTCTTTTCTAAAACTATCACTCACTTTCAAATCTAGATAATGTCATTAATACATTCAGAGTTCAGAAAAGATAATCCATGTGATTATACTTTGAAGGGAGTCATGACATCAAGCAGCAGATTATAGGAGTCATTACTGGGACCTTTCTGATAGGATACTGTTGCCTGATTCAAAGTAGTACATGTACAAGAAAACTTTAAAAACAACCAAGGTTGAAATATTTGCCATTGTCATGATGCTTGTCTCTAGAGATTCCAGATCCAGAGACCTTGAATAAGGCTTTTAATTTATACTTGGAATGGTTTCTTCAAAAAATACATTTAATTGATAGCCTTTCTCTTAACATGAAAGTTATCTCCTCTTTACTTCTACGTCTCAGAATTCCCAGTTTCCTTAAAAGCTCAGTTCAAACATTACCCTTGTACATGAGGACTCTTTCCTAATCATGTGCTGGTGTCTCCAAACCAAAATTGCTTTCTATTTATAAAATAGAAACTGGACCTATGATTTCATCACTATAAGAAACTCCCAATTGAGGGAGTTTCTCCCACTACCAGTGTAAATCAACACTTTCTCTACAACTTAAAGTTTTTGTGAATCATCCTAGAGCACTGAGATTTTAAGTGATTTGGTCAGATCGCACAATCAGGTCATGTCATAGGTGGGACTAAACCCCAGTTTTCCTGGCTACAAGTTCATCTCCCTATGTATTGTAACACATGGCCTCTCTAATTTCTACTTATTTGATAAATATTTTCTATGTGCTTGTATGTGTACATGTTAGCAGCCCCTTTAGAATATAAGCTTCTTAAGGGGAAAGTCATTTTCATTTATGAATTGAAGTTTTAGTACCTAGAATAATATCTGGCACAGAATTGCACTTAATAAATGCTTGTAAATTGATTAATGGATTTTCCAAATGACTCTATGCCATATTGAATCATCTTTCATGACAAAGAAAAACAATTAAGCAAAACCATCTGAAATGGAGACTGTGCCTACAAATGCATATAATATTCTGTACTAGAAGTACCCCATTTCTCTGCTCTAAACAGGAAGTCAGTCTCCTTATATCTTTCTCTGGATTGAGATGGTCTTTTCCTTAAGAATGGAGATTTATGGCACCAAGCTGACATTAATTCTTCAGAGATCTTCAGAATTCTAATTGAAGATGGACAACAGAGCAGGGTAGAGTGAAAAGGTAGTTGATATCACCCTCCCCTATTAACCTCTGAAAACCCAGAAAATATCACCCTATAAAAAAAAAAAAAACAAACCTGGAACAGCTGAACTAGAAGAAAGATGGGGAACTCCAGTGCGGCAACCCATCAAACTGGTCTCCCAGTGCCTCAGCAAAAATAAGGGAAGCAGAACTACAAAGGGCCCCAGGTGGATAAGCACCCTACAGCATTCATCTGGAAGGAGGTGAAGAAAACAACCTAGAGTCTTCCTAAAGTCCCAGCCTTGCTGATTCCAACCCAACACCTCCAACTGTCAACCAGGAGGAGATCCTGAAGCCAGGTGGTAGAGCAGGCAAACACCAACACCTGGATCTCTGAGTGCCTCAGTGAGGGCAGGGGGAACTCGTGGAAACCAGCTCAAAAAATGCCAGGTGCCTCGGCACTCTACCTCAAAGGAATCTCCCAGTGCATTAGCAGATACGAGGGAGGCAACATTGCAAGGGGCCCTAGGCAGATAAACATCCTGCACCACCCATCTAAAAGGAGCTGAAGAAAGCTAAAGGAAAGGAAAAGCAGGCAACCTAGAATTGCCTGAAAGTTCCAGCTTTGTTGATTCCAGCCCAATACAAGGTAAGGTGCCAGAATCCTACAGCCTCCAACTGCCAAAGTAAGAGGCCCCAGCACACAAAGCCAATGACCTAGACCTAGGCTCCCAGCACAAGAAGCTTGGGTCAGTGCCCTCTGTTCCCCAGCAGGAGAGCTCAATCTCTTTAAAGGCCAGGGAATAAAGAAACCATGAGTAAAAAGAAACTTACCATAGATTCATATTATGAGAAGAGTGGAGATCAAGACAGAAATTCTGAAGAGGACAACATTGTCAACAAACCCACATCTTCAAAAACAGAAGGGAATATGAACTGGTCTGAAGCCCAAAAAGTCTTCTTAGAAGAGCTCAAGAAGGATTTTAAAAGTCTGAAGAGAGAGATAGAAGAGTCCTTAAAAAATACAATTGGCCAATTGGAAAAAAAATACACTGAAGAAAACAAGTCCCTAAAAAACACAATTGGCAAACTGGAAAAAAAATACACTGAAGAAAACAAATCCCTTAAAAATACAATTGGCCAATTGAAGAAGGAAGTACAAAAACTAACAGAAGAAAACAATCTGTTAAAAACTAGAATTGGACAAATGGAAACTAATGACTCTATGAGAGAGCAAGAATCAGTCAAACAGAAACAAAAAAAAATGAAAAAATGGATGAAAACTTAAAATACCTCATCAGTAAAACCACCGACCAGGAAAATGGATCCAGGAGAGAAAATTTAAAAATCATTGGACTACCTGAAAACCATGATGAAGAAAAGAGCCTGGACGGTATCTTTCAGGAAATCATAAAGGAAAACTGCCCTGAAGTCCTAGAACCAGAAGGTAAAATAACCATAGAAAGAATAAACCACTCACCACCTGAAAGAGATCCCAAATTGACAACACCAAGGAATATAATAGCAAAATTCCAAAATTACCAGATGAAAGAGAAGGTGCTGCAAGCAGCCAGAAAGAAACAATTTAAATATCATGGAACCACAGTCAGGATTACACAGGACCTTGTTGCTTCTACATTAAAAGACTGCAGGATGTGGAACATGATATTCCATAAGAAAAAGGAGCTGGGATTGCAGGTAAGGATCAATTACCCTGCAAAAATGAGCATGATTTTTCATGGGAGGAGATGGGTATTCAATGAAATAGGGAACTTCCAAACCTTCCTCATAAAAGGACCAAAAAATTTGATCTTCAAGTACAAGATTGAAGAAAGATATAAAAAAGGTAAATGGGACAGAAAGACACAAAATGTTGTTAATAAGGGCAGACTGTTTATATCACTACAAGGGAAGACAACACTTGCAACTCTTGAGAACTGTATTGTTATTACACCATCTTAAATGGGTATACATAAAGGGGGTAGATATTAGTTGACTTTGATGTAATAATAAAAAAAAATCTAATCAAGTGGTTTAAATGGATCCAAGTAAGTGGATTAGTCTGATCTTAGAAAATGTACTGAGAAAGGAGGCAGACAAGGGTAAATTGCATTATAGCAAAAGACAGAAAATCCTATTACAGCAGAGGGAAAGAAGGGAGCATTGTTTGAAACTTACTCTCATCAGATTTGGCTGAAGAAGGGAATAACACAATCAGTTAGGTATGGAAATCTAACTTGCCCTATAGGCAGTAGGAAGGAAAAGGGGAAAGAAAAGGGAGAGGGGATGGAAGGGAGGGAAGAAGCAGTGGGGGCAAAGGGGAAGAGCGGAGAGGGGATGAAAGACTAAAGGAGGCAGTGGTCAAAAGCAAAGTACTGGTGTGGGGAGAAGGGAGAGAGGAGAAAGAAAAGCATAAGCAGGGGGAAAAAAGGATGGAGAAAAAGATATAGATAGTAATCATAACTGTGAAAGTTGAATCGCTATCTTTTTTTTTTTTCTTCTGTTGAGTTTTGTTTCCTCTTTCTGATGGTTCCTCTTACTGGTTTAATTTTTACTTACAACTTCACTGATGTGAAAATATGTTAATAGGAATATAAATGTATAGCCTATATCAGATTGTGCACCATTTTGGGGATGGAGGTGGGGAGGAAGGGGGAGAAAAATTTTAAACTCAAAAGCATATGGAAGTGATTGTTGATAAATCAAAATAAATTAATAAAATATGCAAAAAAATGGACAACAAAGCAAATATAGTGATAGAAAGAAAAGTTAAAACATACTTCCAGTCATTAGCACTATGACAGCAATGTGTAAATGACAGATACAACATGCCTTAAATAGGAAGCTATAAATTTAATAGGAAAAAAAATCATGTGGAATGTTAATACCGTTTGGTTTGCTGTTATCATAAGATAGCACAAAGGCATCCCAATGAATCTTAAGACTTCTCTTTGCTTAATTAACTAGAACAATGGAAGCATCAGTTACGTGTTTCCACACAGAAAGTCAGTGTGTCTTTCAAAACTTCTCCCCTATATTGAACCCAAATGTTACATTTGTGGGAAGCCTAATTCTGCGCAAGGAGAAAAAAAGGAAAGGCTTGTAGTCCAGTGCCTTGTACACAGTAGGTGCTCGATAAATAGTTGCTTGTATTTTATTGGAGAGGGGTAGAGAGTCAGTGACCTGTTCTACCCCACATGAGGGAATGGCATGCCCTTCCATTCATTGGTGGGTAAGAAACCAAGATGTTGAAGATCACCTCAGACAGGCTATGGGAGGAATTGTGCCAGGCCAGGAAGGCCTGAAATTTTCTATCTATTTCCTTACTTTCCCCCTAGAATTACCAAAGATACAGAATAAAATCTACCTAAAGTATACAGAAAGTTAGAAGTAATTGCCAAATGCAGTTTTGTTAGGTGGAATGGCTAAGTAATCATTGGACCAGGAGTCAGAAATATGTGGTTAATAGTCTTCCCTCAGATACTTACCTAGCTTTGTGGGATTTTAGGCAACACACTGAACATTTCTGTGCCTCAGTTTCCTCATCTGTAAAATGGTGATAATAATAATACCTATCTCGTGGGGTTGTTATGAATATCATATGAGAGAATGTATGTAAAGTGCTTTGTAAACTTTAAAGTACTATGTGAATGCTAGTTATTATTATTATTAATAATACTTTGACATAGTGAAAGATCTATGCTTCCATTGATGTGGATACTCTACAAGCGTAAATAAGCATCCCTTCTATGTTTTCTTATTCTGTTATTCATTTTTTGTTTCAATTATGTTTTTTTCAAGTAATAAGCATTTATTTTCTCTTTTTCCCACTTCCTGCTTCATTATCCCACCTGAAGAAGGAAAAAAGAGAAAAGAAAAAGAAAATTATTATAATAAATATTCACAGTCAAACAAAATAAATTCCCATATTGGCCATGTCCAAATATGTGTAATTTATTCTGGATATTGAGTCCATCACTGCTTTGGTAGGAGGTGGGTAGCATTCACTGTCATTGCTCCTCTTCAATCATGTCTGATCATTTTGTTAATCAGAATTCTTTAGTCTTTCTAAGTTGTCTATTATATAATGTTACTGTATAAATTGGTGTGCTGATTTTGCTTACTTTACTCTGCATCATTTCATACAGGTCTTTCTTGGTTTTTGTTTGTTTGTTTGTTTTCTGAAACTAACCCTTCTGCCATTTTCTAAGGTACATTAATAATCCACTATATTAATGTGGCATTATTTGTTCAGTCATTCTCTTTTTTTTTTTCTTTTTAGGAAATTAGGGTTACGTGACTTGCCCAGGGTCACAGAGCTAGTTAAGTGTCAAGTGTTTGGTCTGAGATCAGATTTGAACTCAGGTCCTGCTGACTTCAGGGCCAGTGCTCTATCCACTGCACCACCTCGCTGCCCCTAAGTCATTCTCCAAGTGAAGAGCACCAGCTTACTTTTCATTTCTTTTCCACCATCCTCTGTGATTTTTATCTGTGCTTTTCCATACCTTCACCCATGGAATATACACATTATTGTCCTGGAGATCTTCTTTTGATTTTTCAAATACCTTAGGGATAAAGAATGCAGCATTTGGCCTATCCAATTGTTGTTTCTCATACTCACTTAAGTGACCAGCTCATCTTCCTTTTCTGGGTATAGGTATACTTAATAATATATTTTTTCATGGATGTGATTTATCCTTCCTAACATGACATACCTGCCTTGTTCTCTATATAACCTTTCATGTTCTTTATATTGCTTGTACATTAATCCTCTTGGTAGGATTATGATAGTCTGAGATTTGCAGCCTTGCAGCATAATGAAGGGAAAGTTGCTATTAGATTAAGTGTACTTTGCTGCAATGACAAGATAAAGATCAGTAGAATGTTCTGAAGTTTAACAAATTGGTTCTCAATCTTCAATCAATGAACAAAGAAAAAAAAACTCCTCTGGCCTTACTTTTGTCATCCATAAAATTAAGTGTTGCACCAGATGCCCTAGGAAGTCCTTTCTGGCTTTACGAATATGACACTGAGCAATTTAAGCAATATGTACAACTGTACCTAAGAGGAAAGAGGGAGATTAAATAAATGCCGTAGGTACTTCCCAGAAATATTGTAGTTTGAGAGGCATCAGGAGTAGAGATTAGAGAACTGTGTCTTGGTGTCAAGAAGACATCAGTTAAGTCCCTAGTCTGACATATACTAACTTTATGACCATAACTTCTCATTGTCTATGTCATTGTTTTATGTTATAAGTGAGTTGACAATATGCATCAGTGGAGAGAGTTTTTATGCTGGAAATTTCTAGCATAAATGAAATCACAGGTCTGGAACTACTGCCACCAGAATAGAAGGGGGTACAATTTAAGAACATGCCAGAATACAATTAAAGGATTACGGGAACATAGGTTTAGAGCTGGAATGGTCCTCAGAGTTAATGTACCTCTAACAGTAACACTTAAAGAAAAATAGCAAGCAATATTTTAGAGAAAGGAGGCTCTCTTGGAACCCCGGAAATCATAGCATTAAGGCAATTATGGATAAGTATAAGCTTGACAGTCAAGCTGACACCATGCTTTGGGGGTGCTCTGTGGATAGGTGGTTCAGTGGATAGAGTGCTGGGCCTGGAGTCAAGAAGACTCATCTTCCTGAGTTCATATCTGGCCTCACACACTTACTAGCTGTGTGACTCTGACCTCTTTGTCTTAATTCCTCATCTGTACAATGAGCTCAAAAAGGAAATGGTAGACCACTCCAGTGTATTTGCCAAGAAAACCCCAAATTCAGTCAAAAAGAGTCAGACATGACTGTAAAACGAATAAATAACATTTCCAAGGAAGGACTTCGTGTGAAGAACAAGCATAGAACCTATAGCTGGTTTCAGGGGAGCATTCTTTAGAGTGGTCTCATCTTTGGACAACTCTGAACAATGCCACAGAACTGTTGTGTTGCAGTAGAAATAACCAACAAATATTTAGTTTCTTGTTTGAGAGTAATCAGTCTGAAAATGAACACATATTGAGCACTTGCATTTGAGTTTGAGGGCCAAGTTGAGGCTATATGTCTTAGCATTTCAGGGGCATTTGGAGATTTATTTATTTTAAAATTTGAGCTTTACTAGTATTTTCAAAATTTAGACACATCTCCAGCTTATTCAGTATAGAAAATTTTAGCAAACTAGCCAAGTTTGATTCTAAGAACCTTTTCATAAGTGTGTACATGGGGTTGAGTAGCCATTACAATGGTCCAATTATTGGTTTCCAATGGTGAATGAGGACCCTTTTATTATAGTATCTTACATGATAATATATAAACTTCTTGATGTCATGGACCGGCTTTGTATTTGTAGCACCTGGCACAGTGCATGGCACAAAGCAGGCACTTTGCTGGTTTGATCAACAGTTGATTTGGGGAATAGCAACAGACTGTGATGATACCAGATTAAAAGAGCATATGTGATTGTGAAATACTGGGGTTGGGGAATAAGGGTAGATATAAGATTTTAAGGAATGAATACAGGAAGTAGGACAATATGATTGCTGAATTTCATGAGCTAATTGAAAAGATCAGGTTTTCTAAGATCCCTAGAAATCCATGGAAAAAAGGAGTTTGAAAATAAGTGACCAAATCCTCTTTTTCAGTATGCTTCATTATCAAGGATGAAGGATGGACAATGGACTATATGACGGTACTGTTGTGAGTTGAGACACAAGTCCCTTCAGGCAGTGATCTGTGCTAACACAGGCATGAGTTCACACTGTGAATCAAGCTGTCACTCAAGCAGTGCAGCTGTTGCGTTGGGTACAATATACAATTACCTCATCTTATACTCAAAGAGATCCTGTTCACTTTCTTGACAGGAAGCTTTCTCTATTCTGATGTTTCCAGGAGAAACCTTGTGTGGGGTTAAAATAAGCCAAACAGCATGAATGTTAAGAAGCTCTCTTTCCAATTGCCCACCACCACAACCCCCCAGCTTCTCATGCAAAACCCAAAGGACACTTCTGCAGTTTGAGGCCATAGCTTGAGAATATAACAAGATGGAGAGATATGGGCTAAAACAGAGGTATCAAATATAGAGCAAATGGCAGGTTGCAGCCCACAACATTCCAGAGGCCGAAACCAGATTATAATGAGATTGAGAAGTATTTAACAAAATAAATCAAATAAACAATAAAACATAAACAACAAATAATATATAATATTCTGTGTTAATATGAGGCCTGCATGGATCTTTAGTATGGTTTAGTGGCCCTCATTTCTATTTGAGTTTGATGTCACTGAGCTAAAGATAGTATATCTTGTGAAATAGCAGAATTGGAAAATGAGGGCCCAGTTCTAGAAGTATGGGCAGGGTACTTTGTCTGCTTGTAAACTATGTTGGGTTGGGGTGAGGCTAACAAGCTTACTTCTGTAAAAGCGTGATGATGCAGTATAGAAGGGCCTGGTTCTTTCCTTCATAACATGTACTTTGTTGATATATGTACTTGTCTCTGGGAGAAACATAAATATAGCACACATTGAAATTTACTGTAAAATTTTTCTTGCTCCATATTTGCTGAAAGTGATATATTCAAACTTCTATAATTCTTGTTGGTGGCTACTGAGCCAATTTTGCCACAGAATGGATATGACAACTGACATAACTATTTCTTTTCACTGTGTTTGCTGAAGCTCCAAAAGAGTTTTTACTTATTTATATCTTCCTCCCACCCTTTCTTTCTCATTTTCTTCCTCTTTTCTTCTTCTTCCTTCACCTCCTATTCTTCCTTTTTTCTTCCTCCTCCTCCTTTTCCTCCTCTCCTTTTTCTTTTTCTCTTCCCCTTCCCTTCTTCTTTCTCCTTTCTTCCCCTTCATCTTCTTCCCCCTCTTCCTCTCTATCCTTTTCTTCCTTCTTCCATTCTCTTCTTTCTCTCTTTCATCTTCTTCCTCTTACTTCTCTTTTTTTCAAAATAATGTTTGAGCTAACAGCCTTTGATTAGCAATTAGATGATGCCCCCTAAATCCTCAATGCAAAAAACAAAAGCAAAATCATTTATAGCTGTTGTTGTCTTTGAGAATTGACAACTTTCCCTCCTCAAACGTTATAGAATTTATGAAAGAACACCCAATTACTTTGTCTTTTCTAACTTTTTTTCTCCTTTCTTCAGGATTTTCAACACTACTTCCTGTCTTAACTTTCTCTGGCTACAATATCATCTGTTTTTGATTGACATGGATATTTCAGCATCATCTTTGTATAAATATATTTATAATAGCCATGGCATAACTGCTGAAGAAAATGAATTTTAAGGTATATATATATATATATATATATATGTATATATATATATATATATACCTTATATATGCATGTGTGTTTGTATGTACTTATTTATGTATGTGATGTGTGTTTGTGTCTGTGTATAAAGTGGGCAGTTGCTCCTGTTGTATCATTCTCTCTATCTTAGTGTTGAGTTATCACGATCATCAGAAAAATTAACCCAGCCTTAGCTCTTATTATTCTTATTTAAAATGTATTTCCTTGATTGAAAATGAGAGGGGGTGTTAGACGTCATCTAGTTCAGCCCCTCATTTTATAAATAAGAAAAGAGAAATAGAAATGCTAAGTAACTTGATGAAGGTCACATAAACCCAGAGTTTTAACTGAGGTTTTCTGACTCCAAATCCATCCCTTTTTCCTCTGTCCCAGTATGTCTCAGAAAATAATGTGACTTTACCATAACTGGTCTTAAACAAGCCTAGTTGTTTGTTTGTTTGTTTTTCAGAAGAGTTTGAGAGCTGAACCATGAGTATTACCAAATCATAGAACCAACCCTATGCAGAGTCATACAAGGCAGTTAACTACCAAGAAGGTTTTAAAAAGTGTTAAAAGTTTAAAATTTCCTCAAACCTCCGTCTCCATCACAGGGCCCCTTTACTTTCAGAAGATGACCTTGCCATTTACATTTCTTTTTACATTTTAATGATACCATTTGATTTTTTTACATCAGTAATTATATCTTAACTCTCTTGTACTCTTCTTTTTAATGAAGAAAAAATTAAGGAAAGCTCTGCTCAGGAGCATATTCCAAAAGTTTTATCACCAGTGCTCTGTCACCAATATTGCTTATTTTAATGATTCTGAGTTTACTTCCATTTTAGTGGGTTTTTTTTTTTATTGACATCATTATATTTGTTGGCTCTGCTTGTTTTCCTGGTTCTGTTTTCCTTATTCTGTATACATAAATGCTAGAATTCCAGAATTTCTCTGTAATTCCTCTGAATGATTGGGTTTTTTAACCGCAGAAGAATATTCCACTATATTTGTATGACATAATTTGTTCACCCATTCAGTAACTTATGAGTTTCTATTTTATTTTTAGATTTTTGCTACCATAAAAATTTCAGCTACGGATAATTGTTATATATAAAATTTCTGTCTTTAATCTCCCAGGCCTATTCTAGCAGTGAGTTCACTGGGTCAAATGACAGTTTGGTGATGTTTCTCATAATTCCAAATTCTACAGAAGAATGGTTAAATCAATTCACAGGTTCACCAGCAATGTATTAGTGTCCCTATTGTCTAATAGTCCCCTGAGAATTGACTATTTCTTAACTTTTCATCAATTTGATGACTAATACTTCTTTAATGACAATACATCTGTACAATATGGATGACCATGGTTTCCTTTTGGAAAGCTTTTTTAATATCTTAACTTTCATGACAGTACTCGCTCATGTTTCCTTCTATGCCTCTGACTCTACTGTCTCCTTCTGTGCCTCAATTTTTCTCCTTCCCGATTAATATGTGTTTTTCAAGATTTTGTTTTTAACCTTACTTATCTTTACTCTCTTCTTTTGCAATCTTACTCCTGAACTTCTCAAAATCATCTGCATGTAGATGAATCCCAGATCTATATTCTCATTTTCATCTTTTCTTCTGAAATATAGAGGAAATACAGCTACCTGTCAGATATTTCTATATGAATACTGAAAACTCAAGTTTAATGTGTTGAGAATAGACATCATCACCTTCCCTGAGAAACTAATTCTACCTACCACTCTGTTAACAACACTATCATTCTTTCACTGACCAAGGCTCAAATTTTGTAGTTATCCTCAACTCTATCTTTCACTTGACCATATCATCCAATCAGATAATGAATTCTATCAATGGCATATCCTCAGTATTTCTTAGGTCAATCCTTTCTTTTTTATTTCTATTACTCCTTACCCTCCAAGGTTGCTATGGGAAATTTCTTTATGTACGTATGAATGAATAAGTAAATAAGAAAGCATTGATAAATGTGCTTACCATGTGAAAAGCACTGTATTAAGCAATTGAAAATTTGACAAGAGAGTCCCTGCTCTCAAGGAGCTCACAGTCTAGTAGGAGACAATACATGTAGAAGGCTTCATCGTGAGTCAAATTGTAAGGCCCTAAAGTTCCTAGGGTACTGCAGCTAAACAGTTGTAATGTGTCTTCTTTAATGTTATTTCCACTGGCAAGAACTATATCTGTTTCTATTCTGAGGTATTATCTCACGCAAATCGGATTGGCTAATGTGACAGAAAAGGAAAATGACAAATTCTAGAGGAAATATGGGGAAAATAGGGATATTAATGTCCTTTTGTTGGAGTTATGGACTGCTTCAATGATTCTGGAGAACAATTTGGAGCTATGTCCAAAGGGCTATAAAACTGTGTATACCCTTTGACTCAGCGATTCCACTACTAGATCTGTATATCAAAGAGATCAAAGAAAATGATAAGGACCTATATGCACAAAAACATCGATAGCAGCTCTTTTTGTGGTGGCAAAGAATTGAAAACTGAAGGAATGTCCATCAATTGGAGGATGGTTGAACAAAATGTGGTACCTTATTGTAATTGAATACTCTTGTGCTATAAGACTTGATGAGGAGGATAGTTTCAGGAAAACCTGGGAAGACCTGTGTGAGATGATACAAAGTGAAGTGAGCAAGAACCAGGAGATCATTGTACATAGTAACAACAATATTGTAGTGATGATCAGTGGCAAACTCTGATCAACACAATGATCCAAGAAAATTCCAAAGGACTCATGATGAAAAATATTATCTGCCTCCAGAGAAAGAACTGATGAACTCTGAATGCAAATTGAAGTACAATTTTTCAACTTCATTTTCCTTGCTTTTTTTGCAACATGGCTAATATGGAAATATGTTTTGCATGATTTCACATGTGTAATTGATACAGTTCTTGCCTTCTTAGTGAGTGGGAGAGGGGTAAGAAGAAAAGAAAAAATGTACAAATCAAATTTTCAAAAGGATAAATGCAAAAAGTATATATATATATATACACACACACATATGTATGTATATACACATATACATATGTGTGTGTATATATGTATATATACACACACACACATACATATATATATACACATGTTTCTGCTATTGAACTAGATCTTTTTCTGCTGTTAAATAATTGGATAGCGCTAATAATTTTTGTGCTAAGAATGTGCTTTTCCAGTACCTGCTAAGGTGGCCAGGCCTGCAGCCATTGCCAGGTAGCAACAAGAACTGATTCCCTGGATGATGACTTGGAGGGAACAAATGGAAATGGGACTTACTTCTTCCTGGGCTTTTGGGCTCAAAATTCTGGCTGTCTTCTTCAGGATCTCAGGTGAGGTTGATAGCTGAGATTGCGCTAGTTTGATTTGCCTGGGACACGATACCTCTAGTCTCTCCCTCAGGGTACATCACTGCTTCAGTTTGGCTAATTTCAGCTATCCCCGAGAATTGAAGTTGGTAGGAACTTTAGGCTCTTTCTGTATAGGGGTTGTTTTTCTTATTGGTGGCTGTGAAGGCAAGACTAGAAGCAGGGTCAGTGGTCTGGTGGTCATTGCTATTTGCAGGGCTCAGGGCCTTGTACTGTCTCCAACTGGTACCAAGTGTATATGGTGGTAGGGGATTGACTCATTTGGCATATGTCAATTATTGTTTCTCCCTTAGGGAGCCTTGGTTTTTTTTTTTTTTTGCCAACTCGTCTTTATAAACCTTAAACAGTATATAATTATCAATTGTTGCTGTCATCATTCTTATGAATGTTGTTGCCGCTGTTTTTAATAACACCATCATGTAAGACCCTCATTGCTTTTCATTTAGACTATTAAAATAGACTTCTAATTAGACACTCGGCTTCTAAAATCTTTTTATCCAAACTCATCCCACACACTGTTGCCACATTAATCCTTGTAATGCCCAGTTTTGTTTATTTCTTTCCACTGTTTAAACAAATTAAACTTCTTGTCCACTGTGTATCAAATTAAGCCTAACATCTTTAGCTTGGAATTATATTTTCATCCTTGGGGAGCTCTGATCACCATGCCACAGCTGCCACTCCTACAACCACCATGAGTGAACTGTCAGGAGAAGACACACCAACACGGGCTTCAACCAGAAGATGCAGAAGAGCTGGAGCTATCCATGCTGCTCAGGACAGAGCTGGCATTTCCCTAACTTCCTGACCTTTATTTTATTCTCACTCTCTTGCTCTCAGGAGAGATGAACCTGTATTCTGAATTCTTTTTTTCCCCCCTGAAGTTTTTTATGCTTTCTGTATGCTTTTGATTCAATACAAAGTATTTTTTTCTAAGATAGTTGACTCATATCACTTGTCTCTGTATATAATTACTTAAACACAGCTGAGAGAGAGGCAATATATGATAAAATGAGGCAGAGAAGGGGGGAGGAAGGGAGGGAGCTCTCGTGGTACAATCCAATCCAGTAAATATTTATTACGTTCCTACTATGTGCCAGGCATTGTGCTAAGCACTGGGATGCAATTCATACAAAAAACCCCCCATAGTTTGTGCCCTTAAGGAGCTACAATTTAAAGCGCTGGGGGACAGCATGCACATAAAAGCAGGAAAGCCAAGGAGGAGGAGGTGGATGGGACACCAGAGAACACCCAGCATAGAAGCATAGTCTTCCATGGAGTTGAAAGTAGGAGGAGTAGCAAATGCAAGTTGGAGGGAGCTGAGAGTGCAGTTACTACCTTTTATAAAGGAAGGCATTGAAAGGAATTTGGCCCTGTGCCCTCCAGCCCTTCAATCAGAAGGGAGAAAAGGCCAAGGGAGACGGTATCAATAAAGATTTGAGTTAGCAACGTGATGGTGAGTTTAGAAGTGATGTACTTATTCTGAGAGGGGTATCTTGTTCCAAGGCAGAGCAGTAGATGTTAAGTAGAGTGAATTATGTAATGGATAGAGCATTGTTTCTGGAATCAGAAAGACCTGGGTTCATTTCTGGCCTCAGACATTTATAGGCTGTGTTAGCTAAATCACTTACTAGCACAATAGTACCTACAGAGTACACTTGCTAGAAGTATACATTCTTTTGCAAACTTGAAAATACTATATAAATGTCAATTGTTGTTTTTATTGTTATTCCTAGTGTAACATCAGATTACATGGACAGATTTTTCCTTCACATGTCTCTGTCCACCTCCAACCAGCACACACACTTTGTTCAGTCTTTCTGTCATGTCAGACTCTTTGTGACCACACTTGGGGTTTTCATGGCAAAGATACTGGAGTGGTTTGCCATTTCCTTCTCCAGCTCATTGTACAGATAGATGAAGAATTGAGGCAAACAGGTTTAAGTGACTTGCCCACAGTCACACATCTAAAAATGTCTGTAACCAAATTTGAACTTGCATCTTCCCAATTACAGATCCAGCACTGTCCACTGAGCTGCCTATCTGCCCATCCCCCCCAACTGACACCCCTATATCTACATACTATAGAAGGAAGAAATTTAATTGGAGAAGTATCATATTGGAAGTCAAAAGTGATAAAAATGCCACAGACTTTCACACAGACCTCTTTAAGAAAAAAAAAATATAGATTGGACTACTTGATTATAACAGGCAGCAAGAAATTATAGAGATACTGATGGGGTATTTCTTCCTGGACTCAGAAACATTCTCCTTGGCAGTTTCCCTCCAGTCCAAGGACCCTATCTCTGGCAATAACTCATGAGTGGCCCCAGTGAGGCAAACTATCTCTCCCTGTTACAAGAAAAAGCTAACCTCTGTAGAATTTCCATTGTATAAACAGGACTATCTTGTACCAGCAGAACTATCAAATACTGATACCCACAGTTACCATATACAATCCAGAGGTCAAGCTAAAGATGTTAACTCCTGAAGCTATCTTGTTTCAGACAGAACAAACCAAAAACACATCCCTTAGGAAACCCCCCTCCCCACTTTCCAGTAGGGAATGATGCCTGTGTCCAAGGTTGTATGTTACTACCTAATTAACATACTTGGCACATGATCCACTGCTTTTCCTATATAAGCTTTAAGGATCTTTGCCTGCTGTGACAAGTTCCTTAAGAATCCTTCCCCACTGTATATAGTAACAATAAATGTTTGCCACCTTGACTTAAAGAATGTTTGAGTTTGTGAATTCATTCCAGAGGACTTCATCCCGTACTCCAGTCTTTGAGGGGTCTCTGAACCTCTCAGACCACAACAACACCTATGCTAGACCACCATGTGGCATACTATGAAAGAGAGGCTGCCAGGAAGGGGTAAGAGGACACCTGATTATCTCTTGCATGTGCATTTTCATCTACTATACGCACTCTTTAATCCAGTGACTATGGCTTCCTGGCTCTTTCATGAATAAGACTCTGGGAATTTTCTCTTGGCTATCCTCCTTTCCTGGAATGCTCTCCCTCCTCATCTTCACCTACTGACTTCAATGACTTTCATTTAAGTCCCAAATAAAATCCCATCTTTACTGGAAGCTTTCTCCAACAACTCCTAATCCTAGTGCCTTCCCTCTGCTACTTATTTTCTAAAGACTAGCCTTAATCCAAGTCACTCTACTTCCAGTTGGTCACTGTTTGGGACCTGATTGACTTAGAATGAATGTAAATAACAATTGTTTCTATTTTCCACTCCCAGATCTATTTTTTTAGAGATCATTCTTTGCCTTATTTTTTAATTAAGTCTTAATCACTGAATGGGCACTGCCTCAGTAAAACTGAGACCTGTTAAAGACATCTTTAAAAGGTTAAGGTCCCCCACTGGGCCATCTACAGTAGTCTTGATCCATATTTGACCACTGGACCCAGATGGTTCCAGAGGAGAAAGTAAGGCTGGTGACTTTGCACAGCCCTCCCTCACTTAAATCCAATTTACTTGCATGTCATGTTATCACCTCCCGATGTCATGGGCCCCTTCAAGAAGGAAGGGAACACAGCAGCAATTTATGCTGTATGAAGCTTGTTTTGTTACATATCTCTTTGCCATTTGTCCTCCCATTCCATTGTAAACTCCTTGAGGGCAGAGACAGTTTTTTTTAAACATTTTTTTTCTATCCCCAGAGGTTAGCACAGTACCTGGCACTAGATAAATGTTTATTGATTGCTTGATTGCCAGGGGTTCAAGGTCATGGTCACCTAGGTTGCTGGAGATCTTACTTGACAGAATCAGTACTTGTTGCTAAGTTCAGATTCCAGAGAGAAAATAAGGATGGCTCCTGTCCCTGACATCTCTAATGAATGGTTTATGAACCATCTTAAGTATAGTACAAGAGTAAATTCCATTTTTCTATGACTGATATTGGCAGAGGAGAAATAGAGAAAACAAATGGCAGCCCAATGCCTTCTAGGACCATTTGTTCTTTGGAAAAGTAAATGCATGCAAAGAGCTCTTAATGGACCAGAAGCACAGGGGCCAAACGGGGAGATGGCTGACCCTGTTTATTCTGAAATGTGTAAATCCAATTGAGAAGTCTGAATATTGTCTTTTATTGACTTTCTATTTCACAGAGTAAGCGTATTTTCAACTGTAGTGTGAATGCTTCCTTTTGGATCACATAAAGTAGGGAAAGAGATAAATGTGTTAATGGGAAATTAGACATTAGCTATTTCTTAGCTATATTTGGTAATTTTATTAGAGTGAATTTCAGGTGTGGACAAAATTAATGATCCAGACATTAAGAAATGTGGAATTGGTATGAACATGTTTTCATTTTAAAACTACAAAGAAAGCTGACTGGGACTCAGAGCAAGGTAGGGGTGGAGGGAGGAAGGCAAGTATTTGCTACAGCTATGGCAATTTCTTAAATTATCTACAGATATTGACTTCACTAGCCCTTTGCCCCAGGACTAGGTTTCTCCCTTCTGATGAAGCAGATTTTACCTTATCCATCTTTATCAATGGAGATCAAAATTCTCATTTATTCATCACTATCTTCATCATCACATTTTAAATTGTTGTTATTATCTCTCTTTTGCCATCTTCCCTCCTCTACCTCTTATTTACCTCTTTGTGGATTTATTGTGTCCTCCACATTAGAATGTAAACTTCTTAAAGAAAGAGATTGTTTAGTTTTTGACTTTATGTCCCTAGTGCCTAGCATAGGGTCTGACTTCACTTAAAGAAATAATTTGAAGATTGAAGTTCTATGCATAACAGGCCATTTCTTCCTAGGGAAATGTTAATATCAATTTGCTTTTTCTAAGCCAAGTTGGGTCAGTGGCAGACCCACCAATCTGGTAAAAGGAAATTCTACAGAGACAAATCTAGAGCTCTATCAAGACTAGCTAAAACAGAGTAATAGAAACATTGGGAAATAGCAACCTCTGCTTAGCAGAGAAGGAAAAGGGAGCAAGAAAACATTTTATCTAGAATTTTAACAGAAAAATGCAGAGAATCTAGGAGATATATTAAGGAAAAAGTGTGAGAGGAGAAGGCAGATGAAGCAAATTGGAATGAGGATGTAGTAGAAAGAATCAGCCTGAGTCAGAAGTCAGCAGACTTATGTTTGTAACCTGCTCCTGCCATTTACTCACAGAATAATTTTTACTAAGTCACTTCATCTGCCTGAGCCTCAGTTTCCTCATCTGTGAAATAAGGAAGTGGGAAGCACTGATCACTACGATCCCTTCCTGCTCTAAAATTATATGGTTCTGTGATGGCAATGTGTGTGATTAATGGTGAAATCTGACACAATGTTGGCTAGAAATTGATCTAAGGGCTTCTTAAGATCAAAAACATCTACAGCCCTGTTAAGCTAAATCATATTTCCCATAATCAGCCCTAATCAGTTTGGAAAATGAACTTTGCTTGAAGCTTTAATATGGGGTTTCAGCTGCTAATGGAAATAACAGAAATCTTCCATATGCAAAGTTTCCCAAATGCACACCCTTTGTTCTTTGAAATGCAAAACGTGATGCTGTCTTTTTATTAGTAGTACTTCACTTCTGACATATCTCCTAAGAGCACTGTGGATAGCCATCTAAGGAGCGAATTGTAATGTGGATTCTGGGCAGCACGAGATCAGAATTAGCTGCCTGTCTAGTACCTTTCTATTTATCTATAAATGTCAGCACTCTCTTCTGGAAGGTTTGATAGGGAGGCTTCTGTCATTTCAAGCCACAGAATTAACAGAGTGCCAGGCTGTATGGGAAGAGTAATTGAATCACCTTGCATGACAATGAAAGTGGAATATGCTCATGGAAGGTCAAAGGAAGTAACGAGTATAACATTGTACAACAGCAGTGATAACTGGCTTGCTCATTTCTAGATAAGCCTTTTGAAAAACATCTACCTAAATGCCTTCTGACTACAACATATAATACCCCTGGCAAGCAGAGACCAGACAATAAGCTGCAAAACCAACAGAGTTGAGCTAGGTTTGTCTTATTGTCAAATTCACAATTGACAACCTCCACAAATAAATGGTAGCGTCAAACAACATCTGTTAAGTGACACTATCTGCTTTGATAAACCAGGTTACTTTTCATGCTGGAATGTTTTCTGATAGAAATAAGCAAGGCAGGTAAGGAACTTGGGGCAGCCATTCTTCTTCAATTAGAGAGCAGTGTAGGTGAGGAATAAAAATGAAGGAGTCCTTCTTGATTTCCCAAGGCAGATTGATTTGGAAAGCTACCTAATCAGCCAATATAAGCAAAAAGGGGGAAAAAAGGAAAGAAAGAAAGACATGATCAGGAAGTGAAATTACCCAAATAAGAAAAGTCAATACCATGATCAAAATGGTTATCTTAATAGTAGCAATAAGATTAAATTATGTTTATATAGTTTATTGTGGTCACAAAGCACATACATTCATGTAAACGAAAAGTAAAATTAATAAATATGTATTTATATGTTACATATGATATACATGTATTTGTGTGTATATATACATACACATGTACATACAGTAAAATCAATAAGCATTTATAATCTGCCGAGTACTAGGATAGGCACCAGTAATACAAAGACAAAACTGAAAAAACAAATGAGATCTTTTTTTTTTCCTGGGGAGAGGGGAAGACCTGTGATTTCATTAATTTAGGGAACTCCTATGGTATCAACCTTCTCTGCCTATTCATATCAAAAACATTTCTCTGACTTAGAGTCTTAAAGAGTTGCTGGAGGCATTGAAAGATTAAGTAAGTGGGACCACTGGTTGGCACAGGGGATAGAGCACCAGCGTTGGAATTAAGAGAACTTGAGCTCAAATCTGGCCTTAGATACATAACACTCTCTAGCTACGTGACTCTGGGCAAGCCACTTAACCCCAATTCACACACACACACACACACACACACACACACACACACACACACACATACACACACAATTAAGTGACTCACTCAAAATCACACAGCTAATATATGTCAAAGATAGGATATGGACTTGCATCTTCCTGTCTCCAGGGCTGGCCCTATTTCCATTACACCACCTTGTCTTTTAATCTCATAGTCATGGTCTCATTCTCTCCCTTTTTGCTAATAAATAAACTGAGTTCAGTGAGGTTAAAACTTGTTTAAAGTTAGACAAGGAAGAAGGATCAGAATTGGAACTTGAACATGCATGTTTTGACTCCAAATCCAAGGTACTTGTCATTTAACCAGGGTATTCTGAAAAGCACCAGCAATTTTTGGATAATGGTCAGGTCAATACATAACAAACTATTTTTAATTTTAGGTTATACTCACTATCTGAACTTCTCTGCATCCTTCCAGTAGCCTTCCCACCCTGGAGTGTTGCCCATCTAATCCTGTTATCCTGTTGTGTTGATTCCTAGCCTGGATTTCCATTTTACAAGGGGTCCACACCATTCTTCCTTCACCACAGCTCCACTCTTTCTGCAGACTTCTCTACTTCCTTTCAAGTAGCCTTGCACTCACTTGCATATTCCTTCTCCCATCCCTTTTGCAGCTCCTATTTACAAGCTGTCATTCCCCATTAGAATATAAATTCCATCAATACAGTGGTTGTCTTACTTGCCAGTATTTGTAATAAACACTCAAAAGTTTTATCTATCATATTAATAATACGTGGCATTTGTATAGCACTTCAAGGCTTGCAAAACATTTTACAAATATTACATCATTGGATTCTCAACCTAGGAACTAGGTACTATTATCCCCATTTTGCAGAAAAGAAAACTGAGGTAAACAGGTTGATTGACTTTCTCAGGGTCACACAGCTCTCACACAGTGAGAGTTTTGAAAAGATTTGAAAGGAAGTCTTCTCAAATCCAGGTCCAATTCTCCATCCCCTAGGGCCATCTATCATCTAACTAACTAGCTATGTATTATTGATTGATTTATCTGTAATTTCTTCCCATGAGATAGGTATTTATTTTTCAAGTATGAGGGTAGAGGAGAAGAGAGAAGAAGAGAGAGAGAGAGAGAGAGGGAGAGAGAGGCAGACAGACAGGCACAGAGAGAAAGAGAGATAAGAAATGTGGATGGAAAGAGAAGGGAAGGGAGAGAGATTCATTATTATTATTATCATATTGTACTTGTCACCATGTGGTGAGTTTTTCTTTTTCTTTTTTTTTAATTTTTTAAAAAAAATTTTCCATATGCTTTTGAGTTGAAAATTTTTCTCCCTTTTCCTCCCCCCCACCCTCCCCAAGATGGCTCACAATCTGATATAGGCTTTACATTTACATACCCATAAAACATATTTTCACATTAGTGAAGTTGTAAGTAAAAATTAAAACCAATAGAAGGAACCATCAGACAGATGAAACAAAACTCAACAGAAGGCAAAAATAAGTGATAGTGATTCGACTTCCATAGTTCTTTCTTTGGATGTGAACAGTATTTTCCATCCTGAGGCCTCTGGAGATGTCTTAGATCCTCGTAATGCTGAGAAGAGTTCATTTTAACAGTCTTAGTCATTGTATAACATGGCTGTTATTGTGTACAAAGTCCTCTTGGTTCTTCTCACTTCACTCAGTATCAGACCATATTAGTCTTTCCAGGTTTTTCTGAAGTCAGCCTGTTCATCATTTCTTATAGCACAATAGTATTCCATTACATTCATATACCACAACTTGCTCAGCCATTCCCCAATGGATGCGAATCCCCTCAATTTCCAATTCTTTGCCACCCATGTGGTGAGTTTTTCTGCAAGGACACCTCTCATTTGCAGATGAGCAAAGGAATATTTAGAATATTCTCTTGACTGCTGGAAAGACATTTCTTTTCTATCTCACTTCCAACCTGTAGCACAGACAAAAAAAATAGTAAGAATATTGTATTTTCTTTTTTTATATATATGTTAAGCGTTTTCTGAATTAAATCTTCTCAGTCTCTTTTCTCTGCCCCTGCTTCTTCTATAACCTTTGCCAGTAAAATTTCTTAGATTTTATTGTCTGATATCCTCATTTTTGTGTGAATTTCCCAGGTCATCTATATATTTGTTCTAGCTAATCTATTCTTTGTCCCAATCTTAACAGTAGAGCTGAGCCAACATTTTATAGATTATTAATATATCCCTAAAAGACATAAGGGGGAGGGGAAGTAACACATAACTACGTTTCCCAGCATTTGAAGTCCATGTAGATTGATTCTCCTCTGATTCAAAAAGTATTCAGAAGTAAAGGGGACAGAAATGAGTACTTGCGATTAGTGTTTTGATAACATCTTTCCCAACTATACTTCCCTAAAATTGAGTCTAGCCCTTCAAAGTATGGAAAAATTGAAGTCAATAGGTATTTAATTAAGAATACAACCTCGGGTAGAGCCAAGATGGCAGCATATGGGCCTGGGCCCATCTGAACTTTCTTAACATTCCCTTCCAAACAACTTTAAAATAATGCCTCAAATTAAATTTTGGACTAGCAGACCCAAGAAAAGGTCAGAGGGAGACTTTTTTCTTTTCCAGCCATAGACAACTTAGGAGGTACACAAGAAAGACTAACACTGAGTGGGTGAAGCCCTGGAGAGTGACAGAAACAGCATCAGGAGGCCTTAGAGACAGTTTTGATGACAGCAACAGTAACTTTAGGAGCTCTCAGCCCAGAGAAGAGAAGGAGGGAAGATGAGTGTTTAGAAAGAGGATAGCGGGGACCCTTTGCTGACATTTGGTATGGCTGTCACTGATTGTTAACTCTGGTGCCTGTAATCAATTCTGGGTCACAGTTCCAGGATGAAGTGGAGCACTTGGAATTGCTCACAAGGCAGCAGTAACCCTGATCACATTTCCATGGCCAATAGAAGTGCTAGCACTTATGGTTGCAGAAAAGTAGGACATTTGATGGCAGTTCCAGGACCAAGAGGAGCACTAGTACTTGCTGCTACAGGATAACAGGGGATATTCCTGGGTAAAGACAAGAGTGTGGACCAAGAGAGCGGTGATAACACTTTTCTCACAATCACAACAACTTGGAAGCATGGAAAACTTGCAAACTCCTAGAACTAGCTCTGAAAACAGCAGCACAAAAAAATCCTGATGCTTGGCACAGCGCCTACCCACCTCCAGTTGAACAGAGACCAATATTAATATAAATTTCAAAATCAAGGAATAGGCTAGGAAAATGAGGGAATAAAAACATAAATAACTTGACCATAAGAAGCGACCACTGTGGTAGGGAAAACTAAGACATGAATGTTTTAAAAATAGCTTCAAGCAAAGACTGAAAGTGCTAATTGAATGAAAGGGCAAAGAATTTCTAGAAGAGTCAAAGAAAGAGATGAAAGTGGTAAAGGAAAAATTTGGAGAAATAAATGAAAGTGATACAAGAAAAATATAAATGATAATTAATAAATTAGTAAAAGAGGCACAAAAATGCTGAAGAAAATATGACATTAAAAAACAGAATTTGCCTAATAGTAAAAGAGGTTCAAAAATTCACTGAAGAAAAGAACATTTTTTTTTTTGTAAAGCAATTGGGGTTAAGTGATTTGCCCAGAGTCATGCAGCTAGTAAGTATTATGTGTCTAAGGCTGGATTTAAACTCAGGTACTCCTGACTCCAGATCCAGTGCTCTAACACCGCATCACCTAGCTGCCCCAAGAACTTCTTAAAAGTAGAATTGGCTAAAGGGAAATGGTAAAAAAAAGCTCACTAAATAAAATACTTACTTAAAAATTACAGTTGGGTAAGTGGAAGCTAATGACTTCACAAAACAATAAAACAAAGCTAAAAGAATAAAAAAAATAAAATGTGAAATATTTCATCAGAAAAAAACCAATTGATCGGGAGAATAGGTTAAGGAGAGTTAATTTATGAATTATTGGACTACCAGAAAGTCATGATCAATGAAAGAGCTTAGACATCATATTTCAAGAAATTATAAAACTTCCCTGATATCTCAGATCCAGAGGGTAAAATAGAAATGGAAGGAATCTTTTGCCTCCTAAAAGAAGATCTGAAAGTGAAAATCCCAGCAATATTGATGCCAAATTCTAGAGCTCCCATGTCAAGGAGAAAATATTACAAGCAGACAGGAAGAAAAAAATCAAATGTTATGGTGCCACAGTCAACATCACACAAAGCAGCAGCTTTCACTTTAAAAGATCAGAGGACAGGATGGGGAACCTGGGGCTTAAAGGCCACATGTGGCCCTCTAGGTCCTCAAGTGTGGCCCTTCGACTTAATCCAAACTTCAATTCAGTCAAAGGGCTACACTTCAGGACCTAGAGGGTCACATGTGACCTTGAGGCTGCAGGTTTCCCACCCCTGGAGAATATGATATTCTGGAAGGCAAAGGAGCTAAGGTTACAACCAAGCAAAACTGAGTATAATTCTTCAAGGGGGGAATTTATGACCAATGAAATAGAGGACTTATAAACATTCCTGATGAAAAGACTATAGTGGAATAGAAAATTTTACATTCAAACAGAAGACTTGAGAAGTATAGAAAAGGAGTAAACATAAGGGATTCAAGGGTGTTAAACCATTTACATTCTTATATGGGAAGATGATACATGTAACTTCTAAGAACTTTATCATTATTAGTCAGTAAGGGATCTGCATATACAGCGTGCAAGGGTGTGAATCAATTATATTGGAATGATCTCTAAAAAAATGTAGAGGTGAGAAAGAGGAGTACACTAGGACAAAAAGGAACGAAGAGGTAGAAAGGAGAAATTTTTCTCACATAAAGGAGGGGCATAAGGAAGAAGATTGATAGTGGAGGGGAAATGGGGTGGGGCAATGCTTGGGCCTCTCATCTTAATTAGTTGGAAGAGGGAAGAATATATATACACACTCATTTGGGTACAGACATTTATCTTACCCAATAGGGAGACAGGAGGGGCAGGTGATAAGAGGTGTGGGAGGATGATTATAAGGGGGGGAATTAATTGGGGGATGCAGTGATCAAAAGCAAGACAGAATTTTGAGGAGGGACAGGTTGAAAAGAGAGAGAAGGATAAATGGGGAAAATGGGATGGAAGGAAATTCAGAGTTAGTTATCATCATAATTATGAATGTGAATGGGATGAGCTAACTTACAGTACAGAAGTGGGTAGCAGAATGGATTATAAACCACAATCCAACAATATGTTGCGCACAAGAGACACACTTGAAATAAACTGTTGGTAGGGCACTGAGCTGATCCAATCATTCTAGGGAACAATTTCAAACTATGCTCAGAGCTATAAAACTGTGCATTACCTTTGACCTAACAATATCACTACTAGGTTTGTACCCCGAAGAAATCAAAGAAAAAAGAAAAGGACCTATATGTGTAATATATAACACACATATAATAATATGTGTAATATATAACATAGATATAATAATACACATAATAAATACCACACACAAACACATACACACATATGTATATATGTGTGTGTATATATATACATATATATACATATATATACACACACACATACATGCATACATATGCATACATGCATAGATATATATTTATAGAAGCTTTTCTTTTGGTAGCAAAAAATCTGAAATTGAGGGAATGCTCAATAATCAGGGAATGCCTGAACAAGCTCTGGCATATCATTGTGATGGAGTACAATGTGTTATGAGCAATGAAGAGGGGAGTGGCTTCAGAGAAAAAAAGTTACAAGAACTATATGAACTGATGAGAACCAGGAGATCATTGTGCCCAGAAACAGCAATGCTGTAATGTTCAACCATAAAAGACTTGTCTACTCTGATTAATATAGCAATCCAAGATAATTCCAATGGTCTCAAGATCAAAAAATGCTATCTACCTCCAGAGAGAAAGCTGAAAAACTTTGAATGTAAATTGAAGTGTGTGTGTATATATACATACATACATACATACATGTATATGTACATATACACATACATAGATATACACGCATACACATATGCATGCATATCTGTGCATACACATAGATGTACACATATGTGTGTATATTTATGTATGCACACATATGTCCATATATGTGTATGAATCTGCTTTTTTGCAATATATCATATTGTTTGTCTTCTCAGTGGGTGGGGAAGAAAGAGGGAGGGAAAGAATCTAGAATTAAATTTTAAAAATAAAAGAATGTTAAAGATAGATGATAAAAAAAATTAAAATATTAATAAAAATTAAAAAAAAACCTTTCACAACCAATGGTACAAATTTATAAACCTATCTGAAACATAAAAATGGATGTCAACTGTATGAAGACGAGATGGACAAGATGCCACAGCATCTGGGTTACAATTCAAATTAAAGATTTTGCCTCAGACCTAAACTGTTGTGGATGTGAATATATTTTGAATCTTTTGGGTCATGAAATATGGGCTTTATAGCCTCATACAGCAGCTTGAGAATAATCATTGTAAAACATTATTACAAATTGTTTTATAATTAAATTTGGTTTAGCAGAGAAAGGATATATATATGTATATATGTGTGTATATATATATATATATATATATAGCCACTGAACCAACCTCTGTTAGGGTGATTCAAGGTTTTTTAAACCTCCTTTTTAGGTTTATGCATAATCAATAGAGCTAATCATCATCTTTGAGCATCCTCTCCAGCACTGGCTATATTATATATGTACATATACATACATACATACATACATACATACATGCATACATACAGATATTACATACCTGACCCTATCACTCCACCCCCGAACTCTCACTCCCAATCAGTACTGGGTAGGATATTTCTTGGTCCCCATTCCCACATTAATCTCTTCCATTCATGGCTAACACTAACTGGCATCCCTGTTTCAAGTCTTTCTGCGCTTCAGTGTTTTCTCGCCATAGTGCCAAAGTAATTTTCATTAAGTGTAGATATCACCGTGTCACTCTTCTATTCTCCAAACTCTCGTGCTGCCTTTTGCCTCTAAAATAAATAGATGAATAAACAAACAAACAAACAAACAAATAAATGAATGAATGAATGAATAAATGAATGTATAAATAAATAAATAAATGAATGAATGAATAAATAAATAAATAAGTAAGTAAGTAAGTAAATAAATAAATAAATAAATAGGTAGATAGATAGATAGATAGATAG